>NW_020449797.1:203616-413739 GCF_003343035.1 Apteryx rowi
CCCGACGGAGCCCCGGCGGCTGCGCCCGGGCCGCGGGCTTCCTCGGCGGCGGCCGGCGGGGCTGGGGCTGTGTGGTCACCTTTCCCCGCTTATTTTGCTTTTATTTATTTTTTAAAGGGGCGGGGGGGGGAAGGGGAAAAGAAAGTTTAGGCGCTTTCCTGTTGCTGGCTGCGAGCGGTGAGGGCTGACTCCGGTGCTGGGGGAGACTCTGACATGCCCGCGTGGAGTAGACTGGGCTGGCGCACAAGGGGATCAGCAGGGAGGGAAAAGAGGAGGAAAAAAAAAGGAAAAAAAGAAAAATACTTGCAATGACTTATTTTTAAGTTATAGACACCTTCAGTGTCACTGGTGATAGAAGCGAGCAGAGCTGCCTTCATGCCGTACCGGTCCTAGTCTCAAAGCTCAAGTATAGAGTGCCTCTTATTTTCTTCAAGGAAAAAAAAAATCCTATGATCCCCCACATGTTCCCGAAAGGCAACAGAGGAAAATTTGGGTGGCGACGTTTCTTTATGAAGTTGATCAAACCTCGGGGTTGTTGGCTGCTGGGGCACAGGGACGTTTGGTTTGCGTTTCCTGCGGTGTCGGTGTAGCGCTGTGCGCTGATAAATCACGTATATCAGAGCATTTGCTGCCCAGCGTTGTGCCAGTTAGCAGCTGCGATCGCTCACCTATCCAAATGGAAGGGGAAAAAACTGCTTTGGTGGACTGTTTACTTAGTGCATCCGAAAGCACGTTGTATGCAGTATGCAGTCAGGGTTTTGTTTTCAAAGATTCAGTGTGCTAAGGCCTAGCAGGAGCTTGGGCTGCATGTGAAGCATATCTGAAGGGATTTACAGAGCTGCTCCCCCCCCAGTTTTGTGCGTCTATTTATTAGTCCGCTGAAATGTCACTTAGGTGCAGCTGCACGGCAATGTAGGCGCCGCTTGATGTAGACACTGTTTGCAGAGGGAGATCCCGGTATGGTTCAGTTGCCGCCGAGGGCCAATATTAGCAGCCTCCTAGACCGAGTTTTTGAATGGGTGGCTGAAGGCGAATTTGCGGGGAAGTTTTACTGCGTTACAGAGAAATTAAATTTCCTCTTGCATCTCTCTGTCTTTGGTTCAGGGGATAAGCTTGTACAGAACGAATCAGTCAGAAATATTGTAGGGATGAAAAATTTCTGGGTATTTTCACATTAGCAACTCTGTCTAATATTTTGGTTTCTGAATAGGGCTTGCTGTTAGGAATTGAAGTGCAGATGTGTGATTTTTTTCCCTTCCAAAGGGAGCATTATAGAGGAAGCGTTTCACTGCTGTTTGTCTCAGGTTTGGGAAAATATAAACACAAAGTTTATCAGTGGCATAGCTCATTCAAGATCGAGCTCTTAAAAACACAGCTATGCTCTAAAGCTTTTGCGTCTGTATTAAACGTTGAATTTTGCTGCAACTTTACAAGTGCAACACGGAGTGTGATGAAGGGTTAAATCTTACAATGACAGCCCTTGCCTTCCCAAGTTGTTTGGTATTATATGCAGGAGCAGTGGCTTTAGATGTCAACTGTTAGGAGAAATCCAGTCTTTTTGCCTGATACCTCGAATTTCCAGTAAATTATAGCTACCAGCAGAAGGGAGGCTTCGGAAACAAAAGCCCTGGTACTGTTTCTGCTCAGTTCGGTGGCAAAACTCCCATTCGCTTTGGCAGAAGCAGGATATGGGCCATAACGCAAAGTGCTTGCATTGATTAGTATGCTTAATACAGTCACAGTTTTTCTGACAATTTGTACTGTTAATTTGATATTGATTCCTTTTCTGAGCAGCATTAACTGGTACTTGGAGCTAATTAAAATGTTAAAAACTTGGATCCCTTGAGATTTCTCAGATATAATTTAGTTCAGAAGTTTCTCACAAGCCTTTAAGATGACCTTTATCAGAATATGCAAGCACATGGGAAACAGAAAATTCTTCCTGCTTTTAATGACTGTGAGCTGTCTTTGAAAGTTATGGTAACACGTTTGATGGTGTTAACGGAGTGTGTAGTTGTGCGTGGGTGGGGGGGGCATACTGAAGGGGGCAAAGGAGAGGCCAGGAGCTAATAATTTGCCAGGCATCCAAAACTGAGGAATTTAATTCCTAGCAGGGCTGGAGTTTCTTTTAATGTATGCATATGTATTCAGAAGAGGAATATTTCAGCTTCTTGGCTGGAACAGAAGTTAGGTTTTGCAGAGGCAACACTCTTAAATAGAGACTCCATCTTAGTCTCCCAGTGCTAAAACACATTATATGTTATTATCATCCTTGTTTCCCTCACAGGTAATGAATACGACTCTTCAGGAGCTAATGTCAGCTCTTCACTTCAGACTTTTTCAGGTTGCTAGTAAACTGAGATTTTAAATGAACGGAAGATACTCTTGTATCAGAGGGCTTTTATCTTAATTTAGAATATGTTTACACAACTAAGTTCTTCTTTGAAGGCAGCAAGAACATTTAACAATATTCTGCACTGAAAGTGAAAATTGACATTTTAAACAATGGGAAGAAGATAACTTGTTTTTTTTATTGTATGTATTATTATTTATGAAATATTAATACTGTTTGCAGTGAAATGTGCTGAAGACCATAATCCATAAACATCACAGAGTTTATACTCCTTGAAACAATAATTTTAAGAGCTATAAATTAAAGTTACAACTATCATTCAGCTACACTTTTTCTTTTTTTTTCTTGTTCTTTTTTTTTTTTTTTTTTTGCCTAGGGCATTAAAGCAGAAGTGAATATTTCAGATGTGGTTAGGAAGGCATATATTACGTTTCCACTAATTCAGATAAGGTTTGCCCAATACACACACCAGCAAGCTGCCTCGCTCCCCCTCCCGCTGCCCCGGTGGGATGTTAGCTAACCTAATACTGCCTGACAGCTAACTAGGGCACTAGTATACACTACATTGCCGGGGACCCAACATGCTGCAAATGCTGTTGTATGCCCGTGTTCGACCAGTTTTGATACAGTCCTGCACACTTCTGAATCGCTGGAAAGGATTTAGGTGCATGCTTCAGTATCTGCCTATTGTCTTGACTAGTTATGGGAAGTCAGTATTTTAAATTGTTATCTCTAGAGGTGGGGGGGGAAGGTCTGAGAGTGAGGTGGTTTCACTGTCGGGGAACTGTGCTGCGTAAGGCGAGTATTGCAGTTACTTCCACTGAGTTCCTTGATGGCTAGATTTAACTGTGTTTCCAAATTCTAGTGCCTGTTACCCTATCTAAGTGCTGCAGTAACAAAACTAGTGTGCTGACTTAATTTTTTTTTTAATTCAGATATTTAGGATGCAGTAATTTACGTCGCTCAATAATCCTGAAATAGAAAATTGAAACACCATTGTGTCCATGTGTATAATGAAGGTGCCTGAGTTCATTGTAGCCCATTTAAGTACTTTCATATCTCTTCCTGTAATGTTATTTTGTCATTTCTTGCAGCCCTATCCTGTGAAACACAGTTTTTTTCTGCATGAAGAGTACACTAGGGGGACTATTTTCCTCTTTGTTGAGCAGTATCGTGAGATGATGAGCCTGGTCCTTTACACACAGTAGCTCCCAAATTTAAGTGCAGCTGATTTGCCTTGCTTTGTTTTGTTTTTGTATCAGAAGCCTATTTGTTTTACACCTGTTGCATTCACCTTCCTAGTGGAAGATAAGTACTAGCTGCTGGGATGTTTGATTTGGAGGGGAGATTTTTGGAAACTTTGTACATGAACATTTTGTCATTTGTTACCTTTTTTTATTGACCGGTATGTACCACAGTGCTACAGTTTCTTCAGTGTAGCAAATGCATGAGTCTTTTCTCTGATTATTGAGACTTGAAAAGACTCGAGAAATTTAGCAGCTATGTAGACAGATGTCTAAATCTGCTAGCCAGATGTTACTATGCAAGATGTGTGGGACTTTTTTTGTTATCCTTTTGCAAAGGATATGGGAAGGAAGCAGCACCATTCTCTGTTCTTCTTATTTCTCCTTCCTAGGAATGGCACACAGCTTTTCTATCAGGAGCAGCAGTATAAAACTGGAGTTTGCCTCAGTTTCATTTTTTTTTGTGCTGCTTTTTTTTATTTCCCAGTTAACTGCTAGCAAGAGTATTTTTTCCAACCTTTTTTTAAATCCTTCCTTTTTTCTCCAATTATGAGCTGCCTTGTTGGTCTGGGCAGAAGGGTTTAAGTTACAAACTGTGGTCTGAGTGTTTTAAGTTTGATCTACCAAAGCAAGCATGGTTTTAAGCATGTGAAAGGCTCTTGGTACTTCACTGGGATTACCTGTGTGCTTAAAGTTAACTTCATGCTTAAGCATTTTACCTGATCAAGGCCTTACTATGCTGTGCTTTAACAAAATTCTCGGTAACATTTGTAAGTGCATTTTGTGCTGGGCGAAATAGAGAGATGAAGGCCCAAATTTTAAACTGCTAGATAACAAGCCTATTGCATCAAAGATGGGTAGAATATACTTTAGTATCAAAGTAATAAATGACTTTTTAAACTTTCCAGTAGGYGCCATACGTAGGTATTATTGCACATTACTATTTTATATCTGTAACCTACATCAAAGATCTCGCTTTTCCCTAGCTTATGCAGGCAGGCAACAGCTATTAGGGGAAGGATGGATACTGAGCAGCTCCTTCAGAATCACTGACATTGTTTCATCCATTATGTGACAGTGAGGAGCACCTTTACTTAAGTACTTAAATGCAGATATAAGCACATCGCCTCGGTGAATATTGTCAACTGTAAAGAATCACAGGCTCTGATAAACTTACTTTTGATGTGGATAGGAAATCTCCAGCAACTGGTGCAGGATAATCTCACTGTCAGGTAGATTGAATTGATAAATACCGCAATCAATGTTCCTCAGTTCTTTAAAAACAAAAGTTGTTTAAAACAATCAAGCAACATTGGCATTGTTGGTAACATACTATTATTATAAATATTTGAGCATATTTAAGATACAAAGTGTGAGAGTCAGATGTTGACTCATGCACTTACCTGTGTGTTTGAAAGCACACGGTTTATGTTAGTAAAAATTAAATCACATTGCTGGCTTTTATATCTATCATATCATATTGACTTCAACAAACACCGTTGACAGTGTTTTATTTCAGAAAAAAATCCAACCTTCCTTGTATTTGTGCAGCAGGTTTCTGAGCCCCAGCTGCATACTTTGGTGGGCCATGTCGAGGCGATCCAAGTGGGGGAGAGCTGGTACGGCCCTTGTGCCCTGCTGCCTCCTGCCTCTGCTTGTTTTTGCCCTTGTAAAGTGAGTGCTCTGGAGGTTATGTGAGAGGCCATTTTGTATGCGGGTCATTTTGGTAGTTCTACAACACTTTGCTGTAATCCTGGGAGATTATGGGAGGCCGGGCACGTGCTGGTGCATTTAAAAAGGCGAGTGATTAGGGTTAGCCCGGGCGTTTTGTGCAAGCTCTTTGTGCTGATGTAGTTAAAGTGGGAATCCAAAGTCGGTGGCAGAAGGCAAGGCAGCCCGGGGAGGGCGGCACGCACTCCTGCCTCTGGACTTGGGAAGGGGGTTGCCTGGCTGGGGAGGAGGCCCCATCAAATCCCCCTGCGGCGCTGGGCTGTTTTCGAGGAGCTTAAGTGGGGTGGATGGGGAAAATGGGAGAATAAGCATGAAACCACCCCAGAAAATTATGATGGATGCACTCAGTTCAAAGAGGGGTGGAAAGGATTGCCTTGGAGAGAAGGGAAAACTCGTGATAATCTGCCAAATCGTTTCTCTAGGTGGCAGCCTACTAAAGGTGCCCTACAACACTTTGGCTGCCAACTATTTTGTGTGAAAGTATGGAAAATCTTTAGCGAGGATTGTTGCTTATTTGCAATGCAATTACAGTGGATCTCAGTGTAATGGCAGCTCGCCAAGGGAGAAGCAGAAAATGTTTCATAATGCCAGTTGTTGCTTCGACTACAATCTTTGTGTGTTCCCGTTTCTCTCCCACTTTGGGGAAAGCTTTACTACTATCTTTGTCACAGAAAATGTGCCCGAGGGCAGGGTTATAAAATGGCAGCTTTAATTTCATTTAACGGCAGAAGGTCCTCTATGTTTGGAGACAGAACGTCTCTGGAGGTGAGCGAGCTCTGCGTCGCCTCCCGCTCATCCTCCCCGTGCAAAGAAAAACTCGAATTCCCGAGCCCGCACTGGAAAGAGGCCCCAGCCCCAGGACGTCCCGTGGCAGGAGGCACATGCAGATCTCTTGACAAGTACCAAGTATGCTGATAAGGCCGAGCCCGATAACACAGTTGCAATTTTTTTGATGTGGCTTTTCTTACGGATGACGATACGTGCACAGTGCAGCAGTTCAAGTAGCAAAATAAAACGTTCAAGCAATGTGCGTGGTCATTCAGTTTTCAGTAGCGCTTGCTCAGCGTTCCATGAGTTAAGTGAAGATTAAGTTTAACCTTTTATTCTCTCTTTTTTTTGTACTTCTGTGAACTTAGACTCTTCTTTTCTATTACAATTTTCTGAGCATTGCCACACACAAAGTTTGGAAAATGAGGTGCATTTAGTCAATTTATGGCCTGACATATGTTAATTAACATTAATTACCTGCTTGAATAGTCCATTTAGCACTTATTAAAAAGTGGCTTGCCTACAGAAGGGGATTTTCCTTCGGAGTGAGATGATTTGTTCTGACTTGCTTCAGACAGTCAGAATTGGGTATCCCATGCTTCCTTGCACAGCTACTGGTCTTCTTATGATCCAGTTGTGGGTGCTGGGATACCATTGCAATACTGGCAGTCACCAGCTTCTTGCCTGTGTGTATTTGACATTTGCTTGACATTGGCTTAGCTTTCCAAGCAAATCGGTGTGTTTCCAAGTGTTTTTTTGCTAGCAATAGGTACAACTCTTTCTTCTCTGGCTGAAGCAGCTGGAAAAAGGGAGCAAAAATTTGAATTAGGTTGAAAAGACAGTGGAGTCCTATTCCAGAAAGTCTTCTCGTGGTGCAGAGTTGGCAGAGAAGGTGGCACTGTTTCTCAGCTTGCCAAAAATAAAAGTATGGACAGTGCTGCAGACCTGAGAGGCCATTAGAGCCACAAAATTGAAGAAAAATAGCAGACAGGAGCTTTGCTGAAGAACAGTGAGGAGCTTGCTCCAGAGCTGCTGCCATGGGCCGCGAGGAGCAATTCCTTGTCTGTTCACAAGTTTTAGCAGGCACAGGGATTTCTTTCCTGGAGATCTGGATCCCCAAAAGGGACAGTGTTAATAGGACCGAAGCAGCTGCAGGATGCCTTTGGGAGACTGAAGTGTGCATGGCCAGCTGTCAAAGAACGGGAGGAAGCAATACCTGCTGCGGGTGATAACTGCACACCATGATCCACACCCTGTCGGGGTGGTGGATGTTCGGAGAGTGTCAGCAAGCTCTGAGCAGTCCTCAAGGTGCCCCTTACATGACAATTGCTAGGGGATACCTCATATATTGACTTTGAGGAAAAGACCTTGTGTTCTGGGGATGGACTTTTTCTAACTTGGTGAGCAGCTCATTGTGGTCTGCGTTGCATGGCCCCAGCAGCAGAGCCTGCAGATTGTGGTTTTGCCCAGGGTACTGGTTTTGCCATTCATTTAAAATGAAGCAGCAACTGTCCATCACAGTGGGGAGGGCTTGTTCAGGGCCTGTTGCACCCCTTCACTCCAGGAAAATGTCTGTGACAGCACAGAGAGGAAGGTGCGTTTCTGGTGGGGGGTTCACTTTGCACAGATTGTATGTTTTCCAGACTGTAGAAGATCTTGGAGCCGTCCTTGTGGTGCAGGGACAGATTTAAGGGCTGAGACACTCTTGGTGACATGGGGGATCTGTGTGAATTTTTCAAATGAGTGGATGGGCTTTCAGGATATAAAACACTTTGGCCTAGGGGTGGAAATTTTTAAAACTTCACCTTCAGAATTTGTAAATATGTTTCCCCTCCCTTCTCCCCATAAAACACAAGTGCTTAAATGCAGGGCGGAGGGGTGCAAACTGTGGGAGCTTAAACAAAAGGGCAAGGTTCATTTTGCTTCACAAGACTTGGGATTTTCCTCTTGGTGGTCACAAGGAAATCTGGGAGCGTGGCACCAATCCCATGTTTGGGATGGAGGGGTCAAAAGAGCTCAGCTGTGCTAGACGGGCAGGCTGGAAGGAAGAATTGCTGGGGGTGACCTGCAGCACTGGGCAAGGAGGGATGCTCTGGGCTTCATAAGCCCAAGGCTGATGAACCTGCAGGTTCCTGCAGTGGTTGAAGACAAGCTACCACTGAAGTGGAGCGTGGTCTCCCGCAACAGCAGGTTATATTTTATGATCTTCATCAGCTGCATCTTCTCGGAAATGTTTCTGGCCTGTGAGGCCACAGCCCACCTCCGCTCCATCATGAGCCTTGCTTTCTGGCAGTTCCCTGGGTGCAGCAAGCCCTTTCTCCTCCAGCTCTTGGCGACCAACAGGCCCTCCCTCTTGGGCTTCTCTGCTCTTTATTATCTTTGAGAAACCCACGCAACCCCTCAGCTTCTCCGCCTTTTCTCTGCCACAGAGACCTCAAGTGTTCCCTTCTATGTTCCTTTTGCATGCTCTCCAATTTGCCATGCACAGGCAAGGGTTGTGGCAAGCCTTTGGTCTAAAACCTGTGAGACGAGGGAAGTAAGAAGCAGAGGCCACTCTAGTTTCCAAAGTACCAACATTCCCCAGTTCTCTACTCCCCAATTCCTCATTCCAGTCTGGGGAAACTCCAGAGCTCGTATATCCTACTTCACCCTTTCCTTCCTTGCCTTTTGTAACACCAGTTGTGGGGCGTTGTGTGATGCACGGATTGCCTCTGTGGTTAATGGACAGCTGACTCATCGCTGTGCAGGGCATGTTGCAGAGGACAACGGCATTTCGGGTGCAGCTACAGCCCCAATGAATGGCAGTTTCGGGGCACTCTATGGGGTTGGTTGCTGGGCAAGGCTCAGGAGGAGCCAGCCTGGCCATGCAAAGAGGGATCTTTTCTCGGGGCCATCCTCTCACATGTCTGCTCAAACATGCTTGTAACACTGCTTTGCACAGAATTTGAGGCAGGTCAGGAGTTAACGGCCTTGGTGCCTTGTTCGTAGCACTGTGTAAGTGTCCTGCCTGGACTTTGCTTATTGGTGCAACTTTCTGTATCTGTACTTTCATACTGATTAAAAATAAAGGCCATTTAAAGATTTCTACTGATATAAAATGCTTTTGTAAGATTTCCCTGATAGCGAAATGCCTTTCTGGGGATTTGTACTGATAAAGAAATGCCTTGTGAAGATTAGTTCTTATAACAGATTTGCACTAATGAATTGAATTAATTGCTCGCTTGATCAAAACACGCTATGTACTTAAGAGCTGAATTATGAAATGCTGCGTTCTCACTTTCTTGTGCAGCAGCTGGGCCTGGGATCCTTGTAAACGTGGGTGCTACTTCTTGAGTACGTGGCATAGGCTGTAACTACAGGGGAACAGGAGATCTTGGAAAACTTTTGAGATCAGTGCCACTCGAGATGAGGGTGTCTATTCAGAAAGAAAACACACTTCAGGTGAACAGCACGGCATGGTACCGATGGCAGCTAGTCAGGGCCTCTGCAGCTGGTGCCTAGAGGTCCCCTGGGCAGCGTTGCCTGCGTGTCTTTGGAGGCTGGTTGCACTGGGTGTGGGGCGCTGCCTGTGCAAGCTCAGGCTGTTGTATATCTGAGTGCTCCTGACAGTCAGGTGCGTTTTAGTGGTGTGAGTCACTGTGTCATGCCACTTCTGCATCCCTTCGCCCATTGCCCATGCTGACGTGAAGGGTGGGTCCATGCTGGCATTTCTATGCCAAGATCTTGTCCAGAGCTTCAGAATAAGGACAGGGGATGGAGGTGTTGCTGGAGATGTGGTTTGGTCCTTTGACACCTCTGGAGCTACCTTCATGCCTCTTGTTTTACTGTGGGGCTGCCTGGAGGCCTGCTCATCACCCAGCCCCGAGCCATGCACGGCCTTCAGACAAGTCCACGTTACCACCCCTGTTTTTCCCAGACTTCCAGCTCTCCCTGGAGAGCGATGAAGGCCATGGGTACGTCTGGGCTGGTGACCGGCGGGTGTGACACAGTCCTAGGAAAAAGTTCTCAGCAGGTTTGCTGGCTCATGACTCACACGAGCAGAAAAGGGCAGAACCAGGCTGGACGCCAGCATTTTAACCGGGCGGTAGCATCTGTTTATCAGGACCCCAGAGGAGTGGAAGGCAAACAGATAAATAGGAAGGCCGGTGGGGACAGAAAGCAGTCTGTCCTGGGAGAACAGATAGAGGAGCACCGAAACACGTTGAGCAGAGCCACATGGGCTTCACTTGCACCTCCAGGGTGCTGCGACCGGGCAGTCCAAAGCAATCTGTAGCAGGAAGGCAAGATGTTTTGCACAGATGCAGCCCAGTTCATGACAGTGCAACTTTCATGGGTAGACGAGCTAAAGAGAGCGGGGTCTGATTCCTGTCCTGGCTGAGGGCCGCATTAGAGCAGCGTAATGGGGCTTTCCTGTGAAAGTAGGGCTCTCCTGCAGTGCCGCAGCAGAGTACATTTGCATTAGTGTAAATAAGAGTCAAGCCAGCAGTGCTTAAAATCCTGGTTGTAGCTGAGCCTAGACTCCCCATGAGGACTAAGCAGGACCAGAGAATGTTAGTAACAGTGTTACACTTAAGAAAACAAAGCTTTGCTTAAAAACATGTTAATTACCTAATAATATTCTGATACAAACTGCTTTCCTAGTCTGGACCTAGCCAGCACCTCTGAAATTGTAGATGATTTGCCGTTATGGCTTAGTGCTTTCTCATGCTGTATCAGATTGGTTTCTGCATTTTTTTTTTCAAAATAGGATGAAGGATAAATATGTTATTTTAAATATACTATTTTAAATAAATCATTTTAGGATATGACTTCCAGGGCCATTTTTATTTTATCTGGAACAGGGATTGCATTATCTTGATACATACTCCAGCTGCATGTCGGCAGTCTTAAAACCTGCTGTATTTGGTTTCTTCTCTCTGTGCTAGCTCTTCAAGCAGACATTTCAGCTCTCCAAAGGCATGTTATGACCAAAGTTAGCCCTACTTTTTCATATGAAGTTTGCAGTGTAAACATACCTTAAAATGCAAGGTTTAATCCAGATCAAAAATTCCTGACTTTGCGGGTATTTGTAAAGTTAGGCTGTGAACCCATATCTTGTGTAAATACATTTGCTAGTACTTCATGGAGGATTTATCGGTTCCACATATAAAGTTCTAGATATGCTTAGTACATAAAATTGGCTTCTGATACTGCTAAACAAAGAATGTCTTTGTGTGAGACTTTAACAGGCTCCCACATTATCACCTTTTTTTTGCTGGTTGGTTTTGCTCTGAGCACAGTGATGTGGTTTCCTGAAAACCTATAACTCATTATTTGTTCTGCTAAACTGCCGTGGACCTTAGCTAATTTTCAGAGAATATTTTTTCCAGGAATTTATAGGAGAAGATGACACCAGTTCAAGTCGTGTCCTGAGATGCATGTAAGCTGAGACATGTAAAGCCACTGTCCCTGTTTTTGTGCAACATGATCTGTTATGTTTAAAAGTTTCACTGTATGAGGGAACTCAAAACCATTTGTCTGACATGTCAGGTTTCAAAGTGAATGGTGGTTCTTTAAGTATTCATCAAGACCTATGATGAGAGAATGCTGTTCCTGCTATGCCTTTGTAGGAGAATAATGTCGACGCTAAGAATGATGATGCCACTGAGAAGCTGTAAAAACTCTAAAGCATTATGTGAATCTTGTGCAAGCAGCTTCTGCTTTTGCATAGCCTGAGCCATATATGTAGCCCAGATAAATAGGTCACATCTGAACTATTAGATTTGAAAATGCAAATCATGTCAGAGCCCTGAATGGATTGGGCCAGAGGTTTCTAGCCTAGTTTGTGAGCAGCCAAAACCTCCTAATCTGATAATATGATTATTCTCATCATTATGTTGACAGTGTGTGATTCTCACTTCACAAAGCATATTATGATTTATTTCTTGCCCCACTGCGCTTACAACCCAGTTTATGCATGGTGAAAATACTTCTGATAAAAATGTACTAGAAGAYTTGCACACTTGAGGTAGGAGAGAAGTCTTGTATGAGGAGCTGTTTCTTGGAAAGTTCTGGGGAAGGGAGCAGTGTGCTTAAGAAGGTATTTGAAAATCAAAAGGGAGGCCATTTTACATACAAAAAAAGAGGGAAAGTGTTTAGGCCATAAGGTAGCGGCATACGGGGCTTGGAGGAAGAAGAAATCTGTAAATTAGCTGTAGGTAGTAAATCAACCTGATTTATGTTTATAGACATCTGATGTCTACTGGGCCTAGTGGGGTAGCTTGGAGCAGGTGGAAGAAGCGTACTGTTTACCTAATTAGAAACATAAATAAAATCTTTCCAACATTTTTCTAAATTTAAATGCATTTGAAGCATATGTCAGACTTCTCACATCCAGGAAAGATCCCTCAAACCCTGTCGTTCCCCAGGGAGGCTATTTCCATTTCACCTTCTMCCAGGCTCTGCCAGGTAGCAGTTCTCCTGGTCGGAGGATGCAGTGGGATGTTCATTAGCAGTCGCATGCATCAGGGTTTCTCCTGAATGCATCCATACAGGTCTTTATTGCAGTCAGTGGGAAAATGGGTACTATTTGGGGTGATAAACCAGGGAATTGGAAAACCAAAGAAAATGAGCGTGGTTGAAATTGGTAAAGACAAGATTTCACCTTTGTGTATTTAATTTAAAAGTCAGTGAGGGTAGGGAGTAGAGCCTGGGTTGCTGTACAGTAAGAACAGCTCCATTTCTCCTGTGTATTTTAGATACTGAGGAAACAAAGATGATGCTAATTGCAAGAGAAACTACTCAACTGCTTTGTATTATGTTTAAAATGAAGGGGGAATAACCCTGATTGAATGACCTATTTTGACTTTCTCAGTCTAATGTTTAATGTTTTAGTCTTCTCTGGACAGTGAATTATAATTTTATCAAATCCTGCTGGAAATGAATATGTCGCTGGATAAAATATTTTAGCCTTGCAGTTTTAACCACAAAGTTGCCTCTTGCCACTTGACTCAGTGTCAGGAGTTTTCTCTTTCATCTGGAAAGGTCTTTTGCTATGCAACACACTGACAGCAGGGTTTTTTATACAAAATAGGGACCTGTCAGGAAGAATATAAAATAGGGCAGTGAAGGAGTCTAATTTAGAAGCAAAAAGGGCATAAATCTCCACCTCTTTCTGATGACAGAAGGCCAAAGTACAGAAATGTACTTGATGCTGGTAAACTGTAATCCTGATACCAGAGAACAGGTTCTGTTAAAGAGGGAGCTGCAACTAACAGCATTACAAGTTTCTTAACATTATTTTCAGTATGTAGCTGGTTGTTACATAAGGGGATTCTTAGATGACAAAGTGCCTCTGTTAGGATAGGCTCTACTTATTGTGTAGATACAGAAATTGTTTGCTGTTTTGGACAAGTGTCAGACAGAATAATACTGAATAAGTCCCAGATGAATGTGGGTGGTGAAAGCAGAAAAATAATTTCAAATACAGAGGGGTATTACCAGCTGAACAGCCAGTGTTGATCCTATGGTGCAGAAAAATGGAAGCAGAAAAAAAATCTTTTTTTTTTTTATGATGGAAAATCTTAGCTGAAAGATCTGTTCTGACCAGAATTTGGTACCTTTCTCAAATGTGCAGCAAATTGGCATCAGTGGAACAGTGCTGTAAATTATTCAAAGAGCGAGCAGAAGTACAAACGAGTCTCCAAAACTTGAGAATAACATCAAATTCTTTGTTCATTTAGAACAACGTGACCTATAGTGTCAGTTGCAGTTGCTGGATCCAAGGGTTTAAGTAGTGAAAACAACACATATTTGGCCAGGATAAAATGTTCATTTGGGGTTTCTGCAGCAGCTCTGTGGGGACTCAACCTTGGAAAAAACTTTTCTTGTGTCATTTTTTATTCAGACTGGTGCCGAGCATGTGGCATGCCAGTGCTTTCTAATTAAAGAAGAAAATAAAAAAGTGATAAATTGGGAACTAGTGTGGATTCGGTGCACCCTCAGCCTGGAGGAAAAAACAGTCTGCTTGAGCAGGAGTAGGATAGCAGTTGTTGGAGAAATTAAGTATGGATTTCCTTTGATTGTAGCTGAATCATGGCATCTTACTAAATTTATCCAGTCTTGAGTGCCTGGTTTCTGGTTTGACATTTTCATCGTCATTGGGTTTTTTGTTTTTTTTTCCCCCAAGCTCTCTATGGACTGTGAGATGATAGTTTCCTTAGTTTCTGCAGGAAACCCTATCAAGTATCAAATCACTGTTTCTTCCACATGGGTATGAACGTGCTGGAAGCTGCAGAAATCTCTCCAGAAGCAACATGATACGGTGGGTGGGGTTCGAGCAATGGCAGGCCTGTGCCTTTCCCATTTTCCAGCAGTGGACGGGGAACAGGAAAGTTGGATTTTGCATGGCTTGACCAGTAACTTCAGGCTGTTGGTGTATCTCTGTGGATAGTCCTCACTGTTCAGTGAAATGCCAGACAGAAGTATTAAAGAAGAACATACTTATACCAAAAACTACCCTGAAAAATATGTTTTGATATAAAAGCCAAGTGCTCAGGAAGTACAAAATGTCAGAATTAAAGTCTCCTCTAAAACATGAAATTGCTTCTGCTGCTCATGGTGACACTGTCATTAGTAACAGGCTCACACACATGCTCCCCCCACTGGTTCCTGGCTGGGCTGGATGCTTCACGGGGTGGTCACTGTTTCACTTCATTCCCGTGGATCTTCGTGGGGGCCCTGTGCTATATTTGTTGCACGCCACTCACACTCAGCTCTGAGTCAAGAAGCATGGGCTCATCTGTGTCATTCCAGTGTCAGTCCTGTGTCAATCCTGCCCCAGGACTTCCTATATCCAGTGTCTTGCCTATTCCAGGCTACTTATCCTATTTCTAATCCCAGTTTCAGTTCAAGTTTGCCAGGCTATTAGCAACTGGGAACAGGGTTTTATAATAGGAAGTGTTGGACAATATGAGGTATAGGTGGGGCTAACAGCACCACCTATAATTTACAACACTGTTTATTTATGTAAGTAATCCTCCCTTGGGTAAGTAGTCACGGTGCTGTTGGTGTGCAAGTCCTTAGTCATTTGGACAGTCCCCTCCACTCTGCTGATACTGTGCAAATTGCTCCTTCGTGTAAGCAAATGAAGGATCCAGCCTTAAATTGAGAGACTTCAATCTCTATTTTGGTGTGGCCCTAACTAGAGAGTGAACATTTTCTGAGATGATACTGTTCAGGGTGCTACTAAGCTGTCTTTAAAACTGTGATCATTTTAGACAAAAATCTTGGAATCCTGTTTCTTTCCCTGCTTTGTGGCAGGTGGAAGTACATTAGCCGTGCTTAACCCCTGTCAGTCCCGCTTCCTGGTGGCAGCTGCAAAGTTTTGTTGAGAGAGGATGAAGGCTGCTTCCCATCTGGTTGAATGGGTGGTGGCTGTGGTTTGGGTTGGAAGTGATCCTCTGCTACCTTTTTGCACTAGAACAGGCAACATTTTCATGACAGAATGCAAGGTCAAAATAAGCTCGTCACCCATTTTGACATCTACCAGGCGCTCCCCACCTGATTGATTGCTTCATCAGTGTGTGCTAGTTCAGTGACCTGCACTGTTGGCTAATTGCCTTTGATATTCCACCAAAATTAGAAGAGAAATTAAACATCATCTCCTTAAAAGGCTATACTATATTTAATTATATGTGCCGTAGTTGTTCTAATTTCCATGGTGAGGGGCTGGGTTTCTTTCCTTCCCACTGAGGAGAAGAGAGGGGACATTACAGGTTCCTCATTGATAAGATATAAGATATCAAAGTATACAGTCCATAAAACACATTCTGCATCTGCCAGCACATGCCTTTTCCTTACATAGCTCCCTGGTTTTATTATATCTACTGCCTCTGCTGTTGATGTCATGCCTTGTCTTTAATGATTCTGGTAAATGCCTCCATATCTAGATGGAAAACTAAGTGCAATTTTTTGAGATCAGGATTAGACTGAGAAACTCATACCAATTTGGTACTTAAAACTGCAAGGTAATACCTTGGGACATGGAAGCATGTCCCAGGTTCTGGGTGCAGGACCCCTTTGCTTCTTTCACTAGGCTTGGCTTAGCTTCGGTTACAGTCAGTAGAAAGCTTCTTACTGACCTGGGTTGGGTCAAATCATTTAATGGTATGAATAACCTTATATTAACTTTTTAAAGAGCTTAGGTGTAGAACATGCAGTTTATAACTCTCTTGTTTTGAACTTTATCACGAGGGAACTTTAATCAGGCAATAGAACAGCCTCTCTTCTTTCCGTCCCAGTAAAGTGCTTGCAAACATGCATTGCCACAGGTAGTGCAAAGACAAACCTGGCATGCGCTTTTCCCTCTGCTGCAAGAGAAATCCGTATTTTAATCCATGTCGTTGCTCTCCAAGCCGTTTTGGTAGCTCAGCAGATCGAGGGGTTCGCTGGTAGTGGCTGATACCCTTCAGATACTGTGCTTCAGCTTCCCAACAGCTATTGATAACAGCTGTTTAATCACAGATCTCTGGGTTGTGATATACTGGGATTTTCTGAGTGGTTGTGACCTTGGGGGGAATTAGACTGGATGTAATGTTTCCAAGAACTGGAGACGCCTGTGCCATTGAGCTGGTACACGTTGCTGAATCAATTACCAGCACTGGCAGGATTTTGCTTTAAGGGAATCTTGCAGCTACATCACAGTCTTGTTATTAGTAGATTATTGTTAATTGGTTTTAATACAAAGCCAGATATTTGCAGTGAGGAGGAAACTCAAATAATCAGTTTCTGTAAAGTATTTTCTCTATATGCGGCACTGTTGCAGCACATATCCTGGTATTGCATCTCACTTAATGTTTTCAGAAAAATATTATCAGCTTATGTGTGGAAATATACATTTACTATTGAATTGTTGTGCGTGAACATGGAATCACTGCATCATGCCCCAATCTTCTCCAAAGCAGTCAGTGGCAACGGAAACTGTCTGCATGGAGATGTTGATTTTTTTTTTTTTCTTTTTCCTTTGGTGATGGGGCCATGAATTGGGCTAAGGGGACTCAGCACCTGTGTGACTCAACGTAGTGTAGCATAGGCCTCTTCCAAGCTTTTGCAGACAGGCTTCCCAGTGAACCTGTTGGTTTTTACGTGCAGCCCATGGTCTAAATCCAGGTTGTTGGCCTCTCTTGCACCGATGACGGCCACACGACGCAGCACGGGCATTATGCAATGCGCTCAGATGCTTTTAATTTATGACTTAGCAGTTTCTGCATGTGCTTCTTTGCAGGTGACAAACGAGCGTGCTGTGACCCGACTTCACCGGCTCGAGTTTTGAGCTGTCTGCTTTGGTCTGAAAGATTAGAGTCAGTCTTAGAGTTGCTTCCCTGGTTTACTTTTTAATTTTTGTTCCAGTATAGTGCGGTATTCTCACAGCCCCGTTACGTTGAAGCACTGTTTATGTTAGTTCTTGCTTGCGTGGTTGCTGAAGTCACTGGAAACCCTCTGTGGAAATGCAGCCCCCGTAATTCAGATTGTCTGTTGTTTACTTAGCATGTAATTGACTGTCAGTGTGTTGCATTTAATTCAAGTGCTAGTAGGGTTTTCCTCAAAATGTCTATGTAGCATTAAGCCAGTGAGGAGTTACAAATGTAAATATGTTTACACAAAAAATGAGGAATGCATGAAAACTGGCATTGCTTAAGCAGCCAAAAGCAGCGTGATTATATGCTAGAGGGACACTGAAAATGTTGGTTGCCTTAGTATGCCTGCAGAAGTAAATCCCAACAAGATGTACGTACAGTCTTTGCCTTCTAATGCATGGTATGCTATGGCTGTGTATGCAACGTGGGGGAAAAGAGCTTAGGAGTCTGCGGGCACTTTTGTAGAATTTTTAAGAAAAAATGGAAATGCCGAAGTGTGGGCTATAGCTAAACTGGTATTTGTTTTCGATTTTCCTGGGCAGTAGCAAGGCAGCCAACAATTGGGAGACCTGTGACGTTAGTGTTTCATAACTGAAAGTTAAGCATGCTTCACAAGCTGTCATATTTAGGGTTGCGAGTGCAGACACACACACGCACACACACACACACACACACACACACAAAACATTGTTTACTTCCTCTGCAAGTTCTGGGACATTCAGTACTGAGAAGCATGATACACTTGCATAAACACTGCGGCCAGATTTATCTCTCAATCCTATCTTTTCCTTTCCAGTCTTGGAAAGTGATTAATCTACAACACACATTTTGTTCTTTGATTGCAGGGCATTATTCTGTAATCATTTACAGTGTTACCGAACTGTAGTACTGACTTGATGGGATATTTCTGTTGGGTACCCATTGCTGTCAGCTGAAACTATAGCTGCGTAGTATTGAAGGATCCGGGAATTCTACTTGAGAGGTCTATGTAATGTTAAAACTGCTTTCTTTTGCAGCGTGCACACTTAAAAAAAATCAGATGTACATATTTAAACCGCAGATAAGTATTTATGCAACAATACGTGCTGGGAGTTGGTTTGTAGATTTAAAAACAGTCTGATTACTGCAGCATGCTGGTTGGTAGCTGAGGTGTTCATATGCGTTTGTGGAAGGTGGAGGAGTTTAAGTGACTTTTATTTCCCATGCTGCACATCATGTATGGAAGCTTACTCCAGTTAAAAAATACGAGCCTTTGTAGTAATGAGAACCTTTGCACGTCACCTGGTGTCTGAGGAAACAGAAAAGTAAAGAGATTAAAAGTGAAATCAGAAGATCTGTCCTGTCTCGACTGCGTTAAGGCTTTTCCATGTGCCCTTTGTGTTTTTTGTTTGTTTTTTTTTGGTATGTTTTCTAGTGTAAAAGGTATAACAAGACAGAAAGCAGGTAGGAGAGGTAATAACCTTGAGTTAACATGCTGTAGATTGAGATTAGGCCATCAGAGTTTTGTTGGAGGTGAGCGTCCATGTTTTAAACCTATCGTTCTTTCACTAAGAAGGTGTATGAGAAGTAGGTGGAAAAAATTCAAAGAAAAACACGATTTGGGGTTCCAGCATGTTGGTAAGCTTATTTTTGCCATATATATCCACCTTTCTCTCCTACAAAGAAAGAGCTGTTAACAGACCTGAAGTAGGTAGGTCCAGAGCAGTCACCTGTGTTGCTAAGCCCAGTCCCTGGCAGCAGGGGACACGCATGCGATGAGCGTCTTGTCCCAGGGATGCACAGAGGTCTGACTCTGTGACCTCCACATACCACTCATGGCAAAACACTTCCCATCACCTTATGACAAACCAAAGCCTTGCTGTTAAAAGACAGAAACCACAACACAAATGTACTGTGTGCAAAGAACGGGGAAAACTGAGGGCATTGCCAGTGGCAGGGTACCTGTTAAATAAGATGTCCAGACGACCCCATGCCAGAAATCAGGACAAAAAGTCTTCCAACAGGCTTCCAACAGCTTGTCAGTCTGATCTTGGGACCAGGGCAGGGGAAAGGAGGGGGATTTCCTCTGACTGCAAATCTAGCAGTCATTTTAAATGGGAACACGTTTGAATAGTACCCTACTCTACATTTGGTGCCTGAGAAGTCAATGCCAGGGGGAGCACCAGCATCACCTCTCTAGTGATGGGCTTTGGAGGAAGCACAACAGACAGCACAGACAAGCAGTGATATAGTATTTACTGATTTATTGACATATAGGGGCATCTGGAGTATCTGGTCACAAATTTCACTTCCCATCTCCAGTGTTTTCTCTATTTAGTTACATTGTCCCATCCATAAATTTAATGAATTCCGTTCTAAAAGGCATGTTTCTCTGTAAAGTCCTCATGCAAAATCCTTAATGATAAATGAAAGGGAATTTAAAAACAAGGAGAAGGGAGACTAAAGCTCATGTGAAACAACTGCTGTTTAGGAAAACTACCAAATTTTGTAAGAGGGTGACAGGTTCAGGGTGTGTATGTACCCAGGTATCCCACTGCTTTGTTGGACTTAACCCCAGAAGAAAGATAGCTGTCCTAAGCTGTTGGAGGGTAATGTGTTCCTTGGGATTGCAAAGTTGCACCGTCTCCAGTCCAGTGGTGCTAGGCCTGTGTTTAGATCATGTTTGAGGAACGGACCAGGTAAATAATATTTTTCTGTGGTTGTGAATTGGTGGCAGTGGCATCCAAGCCTAGGAATGATCTTGGCAATGGACAGCTTTCCTTGAGTACTGAAATTATACTACCCAGTGCCAGCCACTTCTCATGCTTTGCGTGCACTCTGAACTAAACGGAGCTTGTTCTTGTCTCCCAATGATAATTTAGTTGGGGAGTTGATTTTAAGGACTGGTAAATGAATGGCGAGCCTTCAGCAGCTCCAGGCAGGGGACAGAGCAGAGAGAGACTGCAGTGTTCCTAAAAAGCTACGCTGGAGGCACTAACTGAAGTGCTAATGCATATACCCATGGCTGGGATCTGTTGGGGTGGGTTGCAACTCAGTTTCAGGAACGGAAAATTTGTRTTCAGTTATGTTTGGTGTGAGCGTCCTCCTGCTGCCCTTGGATGGGTGTCACTGGATCGCTGAGTGTGGGGGTTCAGAGTCATTTACCCCAAATCCGGGATCACCTCAGTGATCGGTAATTGTTGTATTCACTTTCATTTAACAGCTAGGGATGAAGCCCCACGAGTCTCTCTTGTTTTTACAAGTGTTTATGCTGCATGAAGTACAGCTGTCCACAGAAAGATTTCTAGGAAATGTTAGGTTCAGTACAAAGAAGCTATACACTGAAAACTTGAGATCCTATCTCACTGGGCAGAAAGGAGCCTTTACCGCAGTGTGTGTTAATTATTTGTTAATAGTCGGTTGAGCAGCCAGATGATCAGGGGCAAGGCATCAGGCTGCTAAAGTACATCCAAAGGACATTAACCTCTCTGAGAGGTAGGTGGGGGCAGTCCTTAGCCCCCACTCCAAGGAACTACTTTCCCAAGGAATTTGTTTTCAGCTGGTGTAAGACCTGCCACTGTTAAGTGTAGCTGTAGCGTAACTACGCCGTTTTTGGCTATGATGGCTGCAGTTGGGTCAGGTCTTTTGAGTAGGCAAGTCCTGTGCAAGACCCAGTAAGTCAAGTGGTAGCTTCAGCAGAGACTAGAACCAACTCTGATGATATCTAAGGGAATAACAAATGAGAGGGACCCCCATCCAAATCCATTGCTGACTTTCAATCTCCCCCCCCCCCCAAATCTTTCTAAATCATGAAACAGCAAACCAGTCAAATCCTGTTTAAAAAAAAAAGGGCTTGTAGGTCACCCATTACGGAAATTGGACATTAAAGTCTAAACTTCCAGCTAGGCTAAAATTTAATATTGTTCTTTCATGATAAAGGTTGGTTCTGGGTGCAGTTTTGAAAGCACCTCCTGTGCAATGCAGAATAGGGCCCAGAGAGAGGAAATGAAATCAGAAGTGGAGAAAAGTTATTTTAATTATAAATAGCTGTGGTAGGAAGGTAGATGTTTATATGTGTAATAGTACAGTACCTACTGTGTGTATTTTAGGAGAACCTGAGAATAGCAGCTGCACTGAAATACTTGACAGTAAAGTCAAATATAGTTTAGGTTTAAAAAAAAATCCCTGCAGACAGTGGAATTCTAATCTGAAACCTATTGGTGTTATCTCCGCTTCACAGCACAGAACAGCCTGTGACTTTGGTGTTCATTTACGCACATCAAGTTCTAGTAATGGGATATGTCCCACTCCTCTCAGTGTAGTATTGCACATTGGTAGAGCCCCTAAATTTCCCCAAGAGTCAGAAGAAGCTGACAGCTTTATTTCACTGCTTTGCCGGCGGAGGCTGTGTTTTCTAAAGCCTTGCTGGCTTTGCAGCTGATGTACCTGTTGAGTTTTATATATCTAGGACTAGGAAGCAGCAAAGCCGCAGGCACTAAAACCAGAACGCCTGCTAACACATTAAGGTCAAAACCAAAATTAAACTCATGCATGAAATTTGGGTCTGAATCACAAATTCAGGAAGTTGTACATGAAAATTGGTCTGGGCATTACTTCCTCCCTAAGAGCTGTTCAGCTAAAAATAATGCCTTGTGCTATAGTTATAAATAATACGGGCTCTTTTTTTTTTTTTTCATCTAATTAAATTGTTACTCTTGCCACAGTGAAGGGAAGGGGAAAAGATAATAACATGAATCTGGTTGAACAAGTACGTAGCTTGCAGGTTTCAGTGAGAGTTTTTGTAACTGATGCTGAACCTTCTGCTAATATATTTAATTGTTAAAAGAAGGTGCTCTGCAAAGATGTCAGGGTTTTGTTGTTGTTCTTTGTTTGTTTGTTTTTTGAGGGAGAGGGAGGGGACACAACAAGTCTGTCATTTGGGAAACCCTCTTGTCATTACAGAAAACTCACCCAAAGGGGGTTTGTCCTGTGCTTTCCAAATACAGAAAAAAGGAATTTTTATCTTACCTTTTTTTTTTTGAAGAAAACTACAGTGTGTTTTCCATAAGTTTGCCCAAAACATAGCATAAGATGTCTTCATGGTCTCTGTTGTCCTTTGCCAGCTTACTAAAACAATGAAAAGTGCCCACGGATAGCTCCGACTTCTCCCCCTGCCTTTTAAAGAGCGGCACTTGGCGGGTTTGCAGCAGGCAAATGATGGGTAAAGCTGGAAAAGGAAACTTTCTGAATCGAGATCTCAATGCGGAGACGTTCCTTGAAAACAGTGTTGGGAGCCTGAGCGAGGCTGTGGTCGGGCGCCCAGCGAACAGTAACTGAGGGCGATATCCTAGTGAGAGAGTATTTATCACACCTGTTTTAGTTGCTGTGTTAACATGGAGGAAGGTTTTGTGTATTTTGCTGCTGGGATTTGTTGGCTGCTGCTGAGGCCTTTTAGCAGAATTCACCATTTGTTGCAGATTGCGGAGAAGGCGTTTAAAGCAGCACAGCTCCTGAGCCAGCGCTGATAATGGTCAGTGAAAGCAGTAATCCCAGCGGCCTAAGGGGATAACAACAGTCAATAACGTGGCTGCCAATCTTTAAGCTTCATCCTGACATCTTTGAGCCTGAGAGGGGGTTGTGTTTTCCAAATGTGTCCACGATGGGAAAAGGAAGCATGCCTAAAAAGTAGGATGCTGTAATGAAGCTAGCCTGCACGTGGGATACGCTGTGCGTACCACAACGACCAAGCTAAAACACACACTCCAAAATGTTTATTGCATTGGAATTAGCTATCACTTAAAAAGAAAAGTGGAGAGACAGCTGTATTGTTTCCCTGGAAGTGATGCAGTGCCACGGACCCGCTAGGGCAGACCAGCACAGTCTGAGATAATATATAATGTACCCGGTGTCACTGGAGCAGTGTCGCACGAGCCAAAAGCGCTGTCTAGTACAAGGGCTTTTTTTTTCATTCTTAATTTTCAAGAAAATATTCATACATAACAGCTTGAAGAGTGTTTTTGAAATTAACACATGGTTATTACACATTTATAATTTCTAAAATGTTCCATTCAGCCCTTCCTTCCTCTATCTGCTATTTGCTAAATTTTAAGAGGTTTAAGACTTTTTTTCATTAGTCAATAGCTTATCTGTATTCTAATTTCTCATTCACTTCTCAACTGCTCTGCAGGAGTGAAAATCTAACACCCCCCCGCCCCCCAATACTGTAATATGGTTGTAAGCAGAAATCCTAGTATTCTTTTAAGGGTTTGCTGCATTGTTCTGAAGCTGCTGCCCTCCAGAAGTTGGTTATGGCATGGGCAAAGAAAACACCCTGATACTAGAAATGAAAGGCCTAAAAAGTAGAAACTTCAGCACAATAGAGAAAGATAAATCATTAGCCAAAAGGGGGTCAGAGAGAAAGCTGCTGAATAAGTGTGTGTGTTTATTTAAGGAACTGAATGCGTAGCAAATACTTCTCCATGTGTGTGGAAAATATGAGTTGGCTTTTGCAATAGCATTTTATGGGGAGAGAGATCAAGGGTTCAGGAGCTGACATACTTATTCATAAAACATAGGGAGCAAAGACAAGCCACTTGTTGTGGTCCTGCCTGTTTGCTTTAAGTCCAGTCTGGCTGAATCATTTCTAGGAACAGAGTGGGTAGCTGGATTTTCAACCTCCTCTCACTCCTTGGCTTTTCTCCTATATGGGTGCTGACTAGTGCTGGTGGGACTGAGTTTTACGTTAAGGGCATGTGCCTGCCTACTTGATTGCTAAGTCTTTTACCACTTTGGAATCTAAGCACAACCCACTTGAAACTGGATTAAAACAGCCGACTCATTTTACAGARGCCTTTTAACAGCTCTCAGACAGTAACCAGAAGCTGACCTTGGTGGGATTTTGACCTGGGGCTCTGAGAACGAGAGGCTCTTTCCCAGCGCCGGTTCTATCGCTACGTTGTGCGTGTAGTTTTTAACCCAAACTCACCTCGCCTCACCGTTTCCCCTCGTATCTTGGGCCTTTCAAAAGGCTGCAGACGTGAGATCTGTGGTGTGAAACCCAGCTACGTGGCAGGTGTAATATTAATTTGGTTAACGTGATCTTTTATTTGTTTTGGGGAAGAATTTTACTTTGAAGGCACAACCATGCTGAGATCCCTCTCCAGTTTTTCAGGTGACTCGCTTAAAGATTAATACACYGCAAAAGCTTGCCACCTCTTCTTCTGACCTGCTTGGGCCACGTCGCCTTTGTTCTTCCTGCCTCCTTCGCCTCCAAAAATACAGAAACCCAATGTGAGCTGGGCTGCGCTGGCTGGTTTCCCGTAGGTTTTAGCCGGCTGCCTCCCCAGCCCTGCATTGGCCAGCTGATTTTAGCTCTGCTCAGCTGCCAGGGAGTTAATATAGGTCAGTGCATCAACCTGGGGCTCAGCTAGCTGCTCTCCATCCTGAATCCCTCTCTGTTTAATCTGGCGCGTTCCCAGCTCTTCTTAAATACTACTCTAGCCCTCAAGTCTGTGCAACACAGCAAGGTTGAGCCACAGAGGGGCAAAGTTTGATTTTTTGCCTTTTTAAAATAAATACAACGGGGGAAAAATTAGAACCGCTGCTGAGAATATTTTTTGAGACCTTAGATGTGAGGCTGGTGATTGCACTTGTGTGGAGTTCAATATGTTATCAAATACTGCTTCAGTGTACTGAAGTGTTTTTTTTTTTCTTTTTTTTCTTTTTTTAATAGTAAAAAGGCAAAAACCTTGCCACCTGCTCCTCAGGGAGTCTGAACTCCTGTGCTTTCTATACATTTCAGAAGCAGTTGATGCCGTATCCGAGGACTTGGGTTGTGCTTCAGTCTGAAGACAAAGGGGTTGGTCCAGTGTGATGCAGGCCAAATTTGGTTAGGTTTGGTTAGAAAAGGTAGCCTCATGTATCCTGTCAGTGAATATATAAACCATTTTGAGTGTTAGAGCCGTTAGAACCATTTTAGCAGTTACTGTTTCAGTTACTGAGATTTGATTCTGAAAGAGTCACAGTTTAGAGCTTGTGCTCCTTTTCTGCAGAAGGAGGAAATGCATACAAGGTAGTATTTTTTTTAAGACAGTCTTGGTATGAAGTGCAAATTGTTTTTTTTAGCAGCAAGTGAAGAAGCTTCCTTGAAGAAGAAGGTTCTCAGTAAAACTGTCACCTCTATGTTCTGCAATTAACCTACATTTAACAAATGGCTTGAGAGGTCTCGCAAAGTTTATTAAAAGCAATTTATTTACCTAAACAAGGTCTGTGTGAAAATGCCGTGACTGAATGAACTCAAAACTTTCTAATGATTGTGGGGAGGAAAGTTTTTTTTTTTTTTTTTTATCCTTAAATGCGATCTTTCTCCCTCTCACTCCTGGCGTTTCTAGCTCTGCCCATGTTTGTGTGCATGCGTGTGACACCGTGTTGTTATCAGTCCAAATTAGATGGCAGGTCCTTGAAGGCAGCAGCCGTGCCTTGCCTTATGGCTCTGAAAGGGCTCTGCATAGCCAAAAAAAGATCCCAGCTATTTACAGTTACCACCCTGTTTTTATTGCATGCCTCTCTCAGACACCAGCACTCTGCCCAGGAGATGCTGCCTCAGATAAGAGACTTTTCTCCTGCTTTGGAGCAGCGATTGTAACTCTGGGGCGTTTCTGCTGCAGCGGGGGAGGCTGCGGGCAGCCCAGGTGCAGCAGCCCTGGCGGGGATGGATGCTTGCAGCTCCCCCTGCCCTCAGCCAGGGTCTCCTCCCGTGTGCTGGGAGCAGCGGCAGGGGGGAATGGGTCGGGGTGTGCTTTACTTTCCAGCACACTATTGCAAACAAACTTCCTGGCTGCAAACAGGGGTGCCCAAGGGGCCAGTATACGCTCCCTCCTGCTCTGCACCCTCCTGTTCTGCTCTGCAGCAGCGGCGTATAAGATTAGTTAAATCCACTTTCAGGCCCAATTATCCTTTGCTTAGATGCTTTTTTCCCTTGCTTGCTGCCTCCTGGGTAGCCTTGTTGGCCGATTTTTGGGCCTCAGCAAACTGCCGTTGCTTTGAGCAAGGTATGTGGGTTTAGCTTTAGCAAGGTTAGGGGAGCTGCTTGTGAAAACAGAAGGTCTGGTTGTTCCTGGAAGGGGTGATGAGTTGTAAAGGGGAGAAGATAACCAGGCCTTTGGGAGTGAAGAAGGAGGCCTCTTCATGTGTCCCCCCAGAAATCCTTGGACTGGTGAACTCCTGGAGCAGGTTTCTTGTGAAGCTGGGCTTTTTCTCCAAATGTTGTTTCTATGTACTGAAGCCAAGAAAATGTTTTACCCTGCCCTCACTACTCACCTCAGTGAACTTGCATCCTTCTGTCTTTAAAACAAGCAGCTTAAACTAGTGTGAAAATAAGCCAAGTCAATACCAGAAGATTTACGATGGCAAAATAATAATTAGTGGCTGCCGTTTCCTTGTCTTGTGAGAAGGCGCCCTCTGAGCTGCCAGGACAACCTTTCCTCTTTGTCACGTTTCCAGTGCCGGGAAAGGCCTGGCTGACCTGTAGCTCACACCACCAGTTTCTCACCATCATCCTTTCTTCAAGGCTACACTGCGAGTCCAGAGTTCAGGAGTGTCTGAGGTCTAGCGTGTGAAATAACACATTGCTTTTTGTGTGTTGGAGTCAGAGGTGGACACTGAGGACGTGAATGCCGTTTCCATCAGGACTTTCCCAGCCTTTTGGGAGATCCAGTGGACGGGACTTCCCATCTTTCTCAGGATTCCCCCTTTTCCCCAGGGAGACATCCAAGTCAGGGCCTAGAGCCTATACTGATGCCATAAAAGGAAGATTGTAAATGTATATGATAATTTAACCAAATAGCATGGCTGCATTTAAATACATTTATGGCTGTTGGAATGAGGCTCTCATACCTCAAACCCTCATTTAAAGGAATGACCAGCAAGAGATGGGACTGAATTATTTTTTAAATATTTTAATGCTAGCCAAGATATAGATGCTCCCATGACCTTTGGCAAAAAGAAATTAAATTGTTTTCCATCTAGTGTATTAATAGTATCAAAACAGCCTATCTTTTGGAAATTTTCTGCCTCTTTTTCCTCAGCCATTTCTGGAAAGCACACCTTTTCCTTTCGAAATAAATATTTCTTTGCAGTGCTGGCATACAGTTGTCCTGTCTTCCCATCTTTGCCTTCGTTTCCCCCAGCCAGTATTTTATTTGTTTTATTATTTTCAGCCCAAGAGTGCATCTGGCATTAGCGCTGTGCTTCCACAAATAAATAGTCAATTCAGATCCTTCGTTATTATCTCTAATATATCAAGCGATTAAGATTGTTCAGTGTTCTCCAAGACAGGAGAAAATAAAGACGTTCTTCTCTTCTTGTAGCCTACTCCATGTTGTGCAAGCAGTTTCATTTGGAGACTACATTTCTGAGGTTTTTTGATTTTTCCTTGCATGTCAGGCCAGCAGAATTTAAATTCAAAGGTTCAGAGGCAACTGTGTACGTGATCCTGCGAACGTCATCTCAGATGGGGTGATCCTAGCAGGCCATTTGAAGACAGAGGATGTTTACATGTTTTTGCAGCATGTGATTTATAGATATGCTCCCTCAGGTGGGAGGGCACGGGCAGCTCTCCTGGCTGCGCGCACCTTGTCAGATGGCCACGGGCGCCTGCGAAACCTGGAGGGTGGCTTAGAGGAAAGCTGAACGAAACCCGCCCTTGCAGCAAGTCTTAGCGAAAGGCTGAGGAAGTTTTGCTCGACGAGGGCATGACGGGTTGCCCTGGCTGCCCCTCTCTCGCCAGGGCTGAGTGTTTCTCCTGCAAGACCACCAAGGCTTGTGAGCTCCCTGAGCTGTGGAGTGATTGCAGCCCAGCGGGTCTGGGTGTTCAGTGTCAAACAGCGGCTCCTTTTCACTGCTGCTAATCTGATCCAACAGGACTTGCTTTTCTCCTCTGTCTGCCCCCTTGGTTCAATGCCGCTTCTTGGCTTTAGCAGCCTAGGCAGGGCTATTAGCCTCAAGGATTTCCTAAACAAAATATTACTCTTCTCCCCCCACACCCCATATACATTATCCCAGAGTTAGCCTGGGCTGCGGGAGCATTAGTGCCATCCCCGTCAGGGTCTGCCCTGTCCCTTCAGCCGCCTCCCTGGCAGTGTTGGGCCAAGCCGGGAATCGGCTCGTGCTGGGAAACCGTCCCGATAAGCCATTTGGACCCGGCCCCCCAGGGGTTCGGGGAGGGCAAGGAGCAGCTCGCTGTGGAGGCGGGAGCTGTGCGGTGCCGCTTGGCTTCGGGGACAGAAAGCAGTCCCTGGTTGGTGATATTTGCTGCCATAGATGTAGCCTGAGGGCCAGTCTTTGATGTTGAGTGGCATGTACCACCTCCTCTTGGGAGGCCTGTCTTTGCTCGCAGCTGGCTGGTTCTCCTTCTTTCATTAGCCGTCTTTTCTGAGCACCTACTGACCAAGTAACCGTAGAGCCAGGGTGATTTATTTTGGTGCAGTCTATGTCATTTTCAACCTTAAATCTCCTGTTTCATGCATCTGCTCATTAGGAGGCTTCGAGTTCTAGGATATCTGTTATTTTATTTGGCGATGCTGATTTCTCCTTTTTTGGAGTGAGAGAAACTAGCCTTAGCATGTGTTCTGTTCACTGTAGTATTCTCCCTTGGGGCAGCCATTCCCTTTTGCCTCTTTCAAACATAATCTTTTGACTACTTGGAGACACGTTTTCATTCTCAGAAAGGAGCTTTTACCAGTGGTCTCTGTCTAAGGCATTTCAGTATGAAGAGGACACTACTGCTGAGCAGGCTGTCAGGAAGGGACTGTTTTATCCTCCCAGAGCCAAGTCCCCAAAAGGCTCCTTTCAGTCCAGTATCCAGGCAGGTAACTCAAAAATCCAAACATTACCTTTTCAGTATTTAAAAAAAAATCATTCTGTTGTAGACAATTAGCTCTATTCAGAACAAACATGCAACACTGGGACCTGGTCTCTTGTGCATCATTTTGCTATCATTTTCCTATACTCTGTAGTGCTAGGTTGCCGTTATCTTTGCATCACTTTTTTGGACAGGAACTGCTTCTGCATATCAGAATAAAGACGTATTTATTATATTGGTGTATACTAGGTGAAATGATTCCTCCTACGTAGAAATCGTTTCAGAATTCACATCTAATTGAGTGGACTTGAGACCACTCATTTTTTAAATCCATGGCTTATTTTAGATAGTTCTCGGTGGTTAATTTGCTCCATAGTAACATCTCCCCATTCTTTGTCTCCAGTGATTATTTTTGTGTTTGATTGTTTCATTAGCTTATGGTACGTGGTGGTCATAGTTTGCAGCCTGACATGAGTTATTTGGATTCTAAGTAGGAAAAGGGGAAAATAAATTTGTAATTGCATACTTGTTGTTCAGATTTTATTCAAATACAGGTGCTGGATCATGCCAGGCAATTCTTACATGTGCCTAATATTCCATATGTGTTTGATTTAATGCGGGATGATCTCTTGTGTCTTTTGATTCAAAAAAGAGGGAATAAAAATTGAACTAATGTCATAACGAGGATATTAATTTTAGACTACAATTCTGTTTTTTTTTTTTCACAGCCTTAATGAAGAGTGTGAACAACTTTTCCAAACAATAAAAGGGATATATTGAGGAAATATTTTTTTGAGTTACCATGTTCAAGCATCATTTTACAAACTTGCTTTAGCATGACAGTTGTTCCATCAGAGTCAGTATGGGGAGAGTTTTTAGGCTGTGTTTAAACAAGTATGGGCCAAGAAGTTGCACGCTTCCTGGAACTAACTTATTCTGAAGATGGGAACTTAAGGCAGCATTCACACAACACACAGTAGCTGCCATTAACAGCTCTAAAGCTTCTCTTAGGTCTCTGCTGGCCGTACCTCTCAGGGATGAAAGGACATCGTCTTGAACTCGCAGCAGTTCTGCAGTCAAGCAAGACTTTTTTGTATGTGGATGAAAGTCAAATTAAGGCAACACAAAAACTAGTTCATTTAGTGTTGAAAAGCTCTGTGGTCTGCTTCTCTGTGTTGGTAGCCTCCACACTCAAGGGGAAAGTCATTTGGGAGTTTGGCTGTTATTATTATTGTTTTCAGTTTGTCTGAGGTGTTACTGGAATGTAGCTCAGACATTTAGTATGCTATGACAAGCCAACTAAAATTAATACCAGATTTTACATTGTTTTAGAGAGTGACCTCCCCTCACTTGGGAAGCATAAAGCAGCTCATCTTTTTCCCTCATCTCTTTCTAAATATATGTTAATTTCCCTTCTGTTGGACTGAATTTATAACACTGAAAATGCAGTCAAAATCAGAAGATTTAGAAGAGCTGGTTCTTGAACTTTTAAAGCTCCCTTTAATAAACTGGCCACTTCTGAATGTCTCCTTATTTACAGCTTCCCCCCCCCCCCCCCTTTCTGGAATTTGAATCATGTGAAGGAGTTTTCCAGCATTACCATTCTGGAAATTTATCTGTGCCTTCCATGATACTTTAACAAAACAATCATCCCAAAAAAGTTTGTTTCTTTCCTTTGCATTGTTAATCTGATTATTCTAACTTCATCTTAAAACACCTGATAAATCAGGTAGAGTGTACAAATTCTCTTTGCTGAATTTGTTTGCATTGCTTTGCACTTCTCAATCACAAATCTTTCATCTGTGTGAGGGACAGCATAGGCTCGCTCCACAGCAGTTGCCTCCATGTTCCTGTGTTTGAAGGATGGCAGTTGTAGTGCTGTGCCCTGAACCCTCTTCTCTCTGTTACCATAAATCAGCAAGGTGTTCTTTATTTTCTGTTTTTAGAAATGACAAGTATCAGAGTAGATTGAGTCTTAGATCTGGATCTGGTATATTTTATCAGAGAGATTACTTACAAATTTGCATGTGTTGAACACAGTGAGGAAGGAAGTGCTTGTACTTACCACTTGGTTGGATCTCTCAGGGCTTTGTTTAAAAATGTTAGGGAGCAATTTAGTAGATTTTTCTTACCAAAAACACAGGTTTTTTTGTTTACTTCTAAAATTGAAGCACCTGGCATCTTCTGTGGTCAGTGACTTGAACGTCAGCTTTTCTCAGTTAAAACCTGTGGTTGACTCTTTGGATAACTGACTTTTTTCTCTAACAAGGTTAACATAGGTGAGACGAAAGCTGGTTGGAGATTTTTCCCAGAACAGACAGTCTTTGGACCCAAATCATCTTGGTACTGATGTACGTTCGGAGATTCAAAGGCAGGGTCCTGCAGGGCTTTCAGGGTTCCTGAGAGCTGCTGGACACCTCAGCTGTCTTTCTGGTGTCCATGGCTCTAGCAGCAGGCACTACCTGTGCTTGCAGGTGACTAAGCCTGGGAGCCCCAGCTCTGATAGACAGAGAATTGAACCCCAACTGATGTGCTCCAGCCAGCTTCAGTTGTGGTCTTCAAGCAAAGTGTTCAGTGGAGAGTTAAGATCTTTATATAGCTGCATTAGCAGCTTTTTGAAAGTAGACAGCCTTTGCCTTTATTAGCAGATTGGTGATTATTGCCCTAGGATACCTTCCATATTGTGTTTTGTAATTTATTTTTGGTGGGAGGACCTGTTAGGCATGGGCTGCATCTGCTGTTTTCTTGCTGTGTCCATTGTTTTAGTGATATGGCAGGGCATCCCCTTGCCTGGACCGCATATCCGAATGCATCCACTCGAGCTCTGGGGGCTTGTCCGAGGCCTCTGGATGCCTGAATTTTTTTAGTTCTTTGGCCCTTTCTAACATTCTCAGAAGAAAATTCCCCAGCATTCTCAGTGCCTTTAATTTTTCCCAGTAATTCAGATTAGGGGCAAGTGAGAAGCAGTTGTTGCAGGCAGTGGACACAGGTTCCCAGTCTCAAAAGAAACCCGAGCAGTTTGCTTATTTTGTCAAATAACCAAAAACTGTGTTCTGCTCACCAGACAGCAAAATAGCTGACCTGACCAAATCCACTCATTAGCTCTCTACCTTGCTTCATCTCCCTCCCAGCCAATTATTCTCAAAGAGGGAAAATTCCCACAACATATTTTCATTCACACCATCCAAGCTTGCAGACTTAAGTCTAGAAAGATTAAACTTGTGTTTTGCATTTGCTGCCAAGACGTTGCAATTTAATGGGGAAAATTTAATTCCTTTTTTTGCCAGGTGAGAATTTAAAGCTGTTTATTAATAAAGACAAGAAAACACCAAATCTTTCTCTTTCCCATCTCATGCGTGTGGACCTGTGAACAGTACTGGTCCTGCTTTTGACCTGCCATCCCCAATTTCCCTGGAACATTTGTGTGTGAATCAACACTGGAATTAGGAGGTTTTTGAAACCAGGTGTGACAGATATGGCTTTAATTTAACTGCCTTTTAATTTAAAGTCACTCATGCTTTCCAGCATTTCCATTTGAACAGTAATGAGAAGACTTTCAAATGTACTAGAAGAGTTGGTCTCTTCAGCTCCCATCGGCTATTAGTGGGATATGAACAAAAAGCTGTTTCTTCTGTCCTTGAAAATCTCTCCCTAAATGCCTAGCATTTTCTGATGAGTTTGTGTTTCTCTCAGGAGTCTTTGAAGCTAGTATATTCCTGAACTTCTTACCAGAATTACCAAGCAAAGCTTTATATTCAAATATTTAAAAGATTGTAATTGCTTTAATTAAAAAAACATGCACACACCTGTATTTGATTTATATTACAAATACCTGTATTATCAGGTTGTATTTGCCAGAGTAAATACCTGAAAGGTTTTAAGAAACTCATTACATTGAAGCTCATGGACTGAGCTGTCCTGTTTCTCAGGTTTCACAAGGTTTTGTCCTGTCTTCGTATGTGTATGCATGTTTATATGGGTGTATATGTGTCCTTGCATTTACACTACCAATAAGCAAGTAGTGTGAAGAGCTGTAATCATCCTTGATCAAGATAAATACACATTGCCGTGTTTTCTAGAACTACTGCAAACACTGTTAAAATTGTCTTGATTCCCAAAGAGAAAAGATTCGCTTTGCTCCCGTGTAGATGGTCTGAGTCTCTCTTCCATGCAAACTAAGGCAAAGTGGAAAAGCTTTGCTGCAGAAGAGAACTGGCCTACAGTAATCAACCCTCTATGCCTAGGGGTACGTATTCACCTAAATAATGTCACACATAGCAACGGGAGAATTGCTAACATGAAAAAGGGGTGAATAGCTTGTCTCCTGCCACCTCAAAATCTTMCTGTTTCTTTTTTTTCCCTTTGTGGATTTATATTGTTTGCTTCTGCTCCCACTTGGAAAATATGTTGGAAGGAAACAATAGGTAGGAGATAGCAATTTTTTTAAACCTGTTCTGTAGGGGATTTAACATGCACTTTATTGAACATTATATCTCATCACCTGTGTGCTTTAGTGTGTATTTCTACAGCTGTATGTAATGATACATCAAAAGGTATCATGTGAGTACTTTCAGCTTGTGTCCCCACATGAGTTAGGGACTAGAGTGAGTGCAGCTGTGCACAGGGGGGTCAAGGCAGGCATTCTTGCACTCAGCTGAATTTCGGGAGGGAGAAGTTAAATTTCACTGAGAACTAAGTAATGTAAATGAAATAAAGGCCAAGTATCCCCTGCCCCCAAACAATACAGTCCAGTTGCATGTGCCTTAAACATGAAAATAGCATTGAGGCCTCTAAATAACAAGCCCGACAGGTGAGGAAAGGAGGAGAGGGAAAGAAGGAGGAAGGTTGGATCTTTTTTTCCTCACCTTTTTCTATGGAGCGGAGCCGGTCCGGAGCTGCTTACTGGAGGAACTGGGTGCAGCACTGGGGTGGTGATGGGAGTAGGAAGATCCATGTGCAAAAACTGGAAGGAGCTTTCATTTTTCTGTGTAAAAAGCAATCTTTGTTTGAAAGTGGCCTTCTGAAGGAGTGGAGCAAGCAATGCTCTCATAATGCATCTTCTCTTTCTTTGCGTGCAGTTGTCACTAAAGATTTGTAACTCTTTTCTTGGTTCATTGTTCCCTGGCTAGTGTGTACTCTGCATTCAGTAGTGCCAGAATTAAGATGAAGCCTGCCTGTTTCAATAAGGCTGCTTTGTTGTCAAAATGGCAGTACTTGTATAGAAATTGGAGTGACTCCAACAGAGCTTGCACGATACACTGCAAAACTATTGTCATATGATCCTTTTTATTGCTAAGAAAAAGCCTGTTATCCCAAAAAGACAGAATAGTCCTTTTTTTCTGTTTTCTTGATAGAAAAAAAAAACACCAGAAAATTCTTTCTATTAATAATTTGCTGCAAATTTGCAAACTATGCCTAATGAYTGAGTATAATAAAGATATCATATTAAGTGAAGTGACATTAATGTAGAAATACGATGGAGCCATATCTACTTCATTTTATATAGCAGCAGCCTTGATTAATCAAGTTACAAGTGTAAGTAAGCATGTATAGTTCAGCCTTAGCGAGACGGGATGGGAGATGATTGTCTGCAGAGAGGGGAAGGGAGAGACTTYAGAGCGATGCAAAGTGTCATTGCGGCTTCTGCAGAGTACATTTCCTCTCACCTACCTGTATTTCTTCAAGATGTGGGAAAGACACAGCTCACTGTAAATAAGCTGTTTGACAGAGAGAGAGCATCTCTCAGTATTCTGTGTTCATATAGCACCTAGTGCTAGGAGGCCCTCATCCAGGCTTGTCAGAAGGTAGGATATATTCTTATGAGAAATAAATTAACTGCCAGTGTCTGCTAGTGCTAATAATGAAAACTGTTGTTCTAAATCAATGTATTTTATTCTTCAAGAATTTTTACTGCACGCTGGAATAAAGAGAGCATCTCTTATCAGTTAAGATCCAGGTGGTGAATTTGAAATGAGAATTCTCCTCCCTTTATTCTTTTTTTCCATTCATGTTCCAAAAATAGGTTAACACATTTTGTGATAATTATTGATACTACTTGTTAACCAAGGAGCGTTATTAAAAGTATTGTGTGTTACCACACAACGTGTTGAGAAATGGTATTAGGTCTAGATGGGTTTTATAAGTGCATCTTTTTATTTTTTTAATGATTAGTGCACTTTTGTCTTAAGGTGCAAAAGGAGGCCGTCTTTTGTGATGCTTTGTGACTTTTAAATTGTTTCTTCTTTGGCTTGTGTTCTGCAGAAATGTGATAATGTTTGTATAGGTTTTGCTAGCTACAAAATGTAATTGAGTTCCTAGCACATACAGGGTAGAATTAATAGATTTTAACACTGGAGGGACCTATTATGCTCATTGTCTGCCATCTATGTGACATACAGGACATTGGATTTCATCTAATAATTCCTGCATCAAGCACATATTCTGGCTGAGCTTGAGGGTACTTTAAAGGCATCCAGTCTTGATTTAAAGACTTGAGATGATAAACAGTTTGTAGCTCTTGGAAGTTTTTCGAGTGGTTAGTTACCTTTTTCTAAAAGAATTTTGGTGCTGCTTTTCCACTCTGAATTTGTCAAGACACTGTTTCATATTCCATTTTTGTGTACTAACTTCGACAGATGCCTGCTATTGGAGGTCTTCTGTTAGTGAAGGTACGTATGATCAGGTCACCTCTCAGTCTTAGATGATCTAAATAAGCTGGACTCCTCCTATCCTCCCTGAAAGGTATACCGTTTAGGTCTTTATTCTATTAGTCCTTGACTGTTCTTAATATCACTTACGTACATATTGCTTGCTATATTTTTTTTCTATTATGGACTTTCTAAGCTTTTTAGAATGAATGGAATTCTCTAAAATCCTATTTTTCCATTAATGAAGCACTAGTTCCACAACCATCTGTACGCCCCAGAAAGCATCAATAGTGTTTGGCAGGTATGGAGTGTATGTGTTTGTGGAACTGTACATTTTTAGCTACCTCAGGAGTCAGGGAGGTTAAACAGAAGTGCCAGGTGATGTGAAGAGAAACAAGTATGTCATGTTTCAGAAACTTGTGCCTAACTTCTTCCACTCCATAGGCTGAAAATAGTTATCTGGAGATTGACACCAAGCTCCAGACTTGCCGTTTACCTGTGGGGATTTGCCAGTTTATGAAGCAGTGAAAGGAGCTTTGAAGTGCTGGGACATCCTGTTATCCTGTGTTATCCTGGCTTTTTTTTTTTTTTTTTCCCTAGCAATGAGGTGATTGGGAATAGGAATTTGTGTTTCACAGAGAGTTCTGGATTTGAGATTTTGGCCTGAATCGGGAAAAAAGTTGAAGCACTAAAATTTTCAGTGCACTGAAATAAAGAAAAACTACAGTTTTGAAATGTTACAGCATTTTTCACCATAGTTCAGTTAAAATGAAGGTGGTACCAGGGGCTGTGAGAGGCAACCAGGGGAGCAGTCCTCCCAGGTCAAGAAAAAGAAGAAGGGGACCTTCACTTGCTGAATGATGGGGGACAAGTCTCACAAAGTATTGTTACCTCAGAAACGGCTGAGAACTGAGGACCGTCATTGTTGACTGAGTATCTTCCTTATGGAAATTACAGTGATTTATTAATCGAAGTAGTGAGGCTTTCCGAAACATGAGCAATTTCACTGGGAAGAAAATGTTTCAAAGGGATAGACTGGAATCAGGAATAAATTGCAGGTCTAACAAATAAGAATGACATAGAGTGAAGGCCAGTTAAGCTGCCCTCTGTAGTGTCGAAGTGTCATATGCACCAGACTATGAATAAATTACTTGTCATGGCTAGGAATTTTGGATCTTTGAATTCAGTTTGATTGTGAAGTTAAAGGTACAACTGTGCTTCCTTTTGCTCTGTAGCCTGCACTGCAGCTAGTCCATATGCTAGTTTCTGTTCCAAAGATGAAGAACAGAAACATGCCGATGCATCCCTATAGTCTAGAACTAGTCTCAACTAGTTCTTACCTACCAATTATTTATTTTTCAAATTGTGAYTTTTTTTCTTTAAAGACTTTTTTTGACGTGGAACATAGCGGAAGAGGTATTTTTGTATACAGTTAACGGAGCGCAGTCACTCAGCAGCAGCTAAAGGAACAGGTTTGTTGGTGGGCTGTATAAAAAACAGAGATCCCACCGTTGCTTTCCAGAGTCCCTAAGCTGCTGTATTCACTACTGGGTAAACCACTATGATCACTGTGAACAACAAGTCTCAGTACTATTGGTAACTTCTTTATTTGGTGTTATAATAATTCATATGAATAAATTGAAAGCATTGATAATATTCAGGCAGGACTTACTTCGATCTTCAGATTTAACCATGAGGCTTGGGGTCTGCTGTTGTCACACAGAAATTTAGAAGTCAGTTCTGTTTTCTTATCTCACCTACCTTCAACAGTCACAGTGTGGGGCATCTAGTCCAAATTCATAGTCAATGGCCCCCTGTATAGTGAGTAGAAAAAGAATCAGAGGGTGATTCCTCAAACCCATTTTACTGACATCTGTGTCAGTCATGACACCAATTTTGTCTGGACATCTGACTTTCAGATGGCTATGGGAGGGGTAGGGGGAATCTTTTACCAAATCTGTTTGGAGTTTCACGGAAAGTTAATTCTCTTTGTATACCTTCCTCTGCACAGACTTTCTTTATAGTTTGCATGCAGCTGTGCTCTTCAGAATTGGGGCTGGGATTTTTCTTCTGCCGTTTCCTTTCTCACCTCCTTTGGTACCTCCTGAGAAGTATTTGCAAAGATAGTTCATAGTATTTGAATCCCTTGGTCCATAGAAGTACCAGTAGTGTCAGTCGTTGTAACTGGATTCTCCATGAAGGTCCATTTCTATCGCAACCTCAGGAAGTTTTCTTTTAGTAATAAATTGGGTAGTCACCATTAGGGTTTTTCCTAAGTGAATTTGCCTATGGATTTTTGTTTAGCACTGTAACTGAATATATTTCTTATGCCAGAGCCTCCAAATCTCCACTTCTCTTTCTAGACCTCTCAGGGGAAAGATAGATTTCTTTACTTAAACTTTAGATATGCTAAGTGCTTTGTTTTGATTTAAGTAAGAATAATGTGGGACTTTCATTACTTCTTCTGTATTCTTCATCCACTTCCCTGTTCTGCTCTGTAGGGGCTGGAGAATTTAGCCTTTTCTTTGCTTCAGGTTRGTCACTGCATTTGTAAGTGATTGGCTCTTTCCAAAATCAGCCCAAACCTCACCAACCGTTTTTCTGGCAAGAAGGTTGGTTCCTTATGATGGTTTGTAGACTCAGGAGCTGTGGCTCTTCTAAAGCCATTGAAGCTCCAAGCTCCGTTTTCTGTTCTTTTTTATTTGTCTGTTACCTGCATTATATTTTCACATGGAAGTAAAACTGAAGATCTTGAAGAGGAGCAGGGAAATACTGAGCTCTGAAGTGGCAGAGCAACTTGCAGGAGGCTGCAAGCTATTCAGTCAATAAGGTCAGCAACATGTTAGGAGTCTTCTCTGCCTTCACGAGGAAGTAAAAAAGTCAGAGAAGACTGAGTGCAGCRTAAGGTGACTTTCAGAATTTGAAAAAGATTCCAATGGTAGAATGGTATCAGACCCATACTCGGTGATATTTCTTTTCTGTATTTGCTCCCCTTCTCTTTCACTGCTCAAAAATATTTGACTTGTGTTTGTCTCAAGAACGGAGCACACGCTTCAGCTTTTCTGACTTCTAGAGGAGTGAAGTGAAGAGGAGACCTAGGAACAGCAGGGAAGCAAAGAAGGGTTATCAACTCATACTGTGCATTTGTTTCGTCGGCGCTGGAGAGTTACTGTTCGTGTCATTTATGGCTTCCATTTCTTGAAGGTTAGCTATAGGCAGGAAAGAGTTTACATCCATTAAATGGTTATAGCGCTGTCATTTGTATCTCCACAAAATGGAAAGGCATACGTGTTTTCTTTCATTGGCAGGCCGTTGGAAACTCCTACRACAATTTTGGTTGGCTTTTGTCTTAATCCGAATCGACAGCTTTCCAAGTATGTGGCACAAGGAAGGTTACTACGGGTCACTTAACAGCAGTTTACAAATTCAGTGAAGCTCCCATGTAGCGTCTCTTAAGGGGCTGGGAGTATAACAGGTAAGCTGAGTACATGGGTTAGCTGTAAGCAGTCCTGTTGTTGGCACTGCCTGAAGATGGACTGGGAACCAAGTAGTCCTTTCTTGCAAGTGATAGTCTTTCATCCTCTGATTAGAGAAGAGTAGCATAAATAGAATGGCCTACATGGAAACGATTCCTGGAGAAAAGGGGCATTTAAAGTCAGGAAGGGTTATGGGTACTTGGAGCAAAGTGTTCAAACATAATACCATTTCCAAGAAGGGGTGGGGGAGGGAAAGAACCATTAAGTCAAGCATATCTCTGTCCATCTCCATCTGAATGCTTGAGATGTTATGGACAAATGACTTGTTCGAGGCATGCAGCACTGCTATCTTCTTTAGGACCTTCCTGGAGCAGCTTTTACCTTTAGCTATTTTTAGCAGTTGACTACTGTTGGCTTAAGGGGGAGTCGCATGAAGAAGGTCACTTAAAAGGACGCCTTTGCATTGTGTTAACAAGACGGGCTGGGGAAGGGTAACCTCTTTATTAAAAGAACCAATTTTTTGCTTCTTACAGTGCAATGTTAACATTTTTAGAGAAAACATCTGAAGCAGAGTAATTGCCAATAAAAATCATCGTTTGCACCTATACTACCTGTCCAGGAAGGATAGGTAGCCTTTGACTCCCCTGTCTGCAAGGGAATGTGGTTTGGCGGCGTGGGCTGGGGAGGCCGGGCCACGGGGGCACGCTGTGCTGCACAGGCCAGGAATGCCGGCAGGCCAGGATTTGTCCCGAGGCAGAGCCCCGGAGCCGCTGCCAGCAGCGCCTGCTTGGGAGGGTGAGTGTCTTGCCACGGAGGAGCGCACAGTACACACTTTCATTTCCTCAGTGCTGTGGTTCTCTTTAGTTTTCACTGAGATACTGCATAATATTTTTTGCGTTAAGCYGTGTTTTCTGGTTCCTCCCACAACCTTCTGGAAATGCTGAGGTAGGTTTACAGCATTGCAAGTACTTGACCACGTGACTCACAGACCAGTGATCAAAGGAGCTTGGGAGGCTTCCAGCTGGATATTTATGCATTTATTTATTACCTGCTATTGTCACTCGTATTATCTGAGATTACTCCAACCGAAAGGGCTCAGGCAAAGCAAAATTGCCTCCACAGTTTTCGTTTGCTTATTTTTGCGCTCTGGGCCTCATGGAGGGGTAGGTGGAGTCACCTGGAGTTGCCTCCAGTGGCTCAGCTCCTTTGGCCTTCAGTCCCTTCAACGGAGGCACTTAACTGAAGTGCAGCCCTGAGGGCGGCAAGCGCCCACGGCCCTCTTCCTGGGCGAGGCGCAGAGGGTCCCCCAGAGGACAGACAATTCGGCTCTTGGGTGGGCTCGCAAGGAAACTGCTCTCCCGTCATTGCCACTCTGGCGCCTAGGTGCTGGAGATAGCTAACTCTGGTTGCTTTAGGTCACAAAAAAAGACTTTCCCAGGCCTAGTGTCAGGCTGGGCTTTCCAGCTGGGTACAGACAAGCCCTTTCAGGCAGGCTGAGCGGAAGCCGGCTTGCACATTCGCACAGGCTGGGGCAGTTCCTGAAACCTGCTTTTTAACCCCCCCCCAACCCCACCTTCTCTCTCTCTCTCTTTTTATTTTTTATTTTTGTTAAGCTAACGAGATTTCGAGCTGATAGCAGGTCTTTGATGAAGATAAAAAGGCATTTTCCATTGTGTTCATTAAAGGCCGGTGTAAGGTGACTTCCATACAAGCCACACAGAAGTGTCCTGCTGTTCCTGTGAGCTGGAGTGGCAGGAATTAACGCAGTTCTGGCGCCTAGAAACAACTGTCCGCTCTCTGCAGGCATTAGAATAAAAATTCGGGCATTTTGTGTGTCAAAGCTAAGACTGTTCAGAGGACACGCTAAGCATCTAAGGATCACAGGGAAAACTCTCGGGGACTTGTCCCTTCRCCAGGGTTACCCCAGTCCTGCAAAGACTTAAACATCGATCTGGGAGTCAGCTGCGGGAGCTGGGCCTGCCCCTACGTCCACAAAAGGTGCATATTCCCCGTCAGCCCTTTCTCTCCTCTGCCTCTCCCATGATCGGAGTCCGTCGTCAGAGACCGCAGAGCGATCTGGGTCTGTGTCGGATTTGTTTCCACATGTAAGTGGAACAAATTTTGCAATTTCTTCAAGTGCACATCTGTCTTTTGATGTTTCTCCTGCTGAGTAAAAGGATTGAAAGTCACAGCAGTGATTCAAGCCGAGTTAGAAATGGATCGCTTTGCTTTCTCGCATCCAGGCGAGACCTGAAATGATAGGCAGTCTGCAGCGCTGCCCTTGCAGTAACACCGCGCGCTGGTATTTTAGTGCAGGGTGTGTCCTTTGCGGACGCTCATGTAGGAACACTTACATAAATGTCCTCTGTGTGGAGAAACTCAGTGGCGAAACGTAAAAGGAAAAAATGTCTTTTTTTTTTTTTTTTTGACAGAGGAAATGAGGCTTTGATTTGTGTGAAACTGCATATGCGCAAAAATACTGGTATGACCCTGGCAACGGATGCCGTTAATGTTTTCAAGCCCAGTAAAAGCTTCAGTCTCCCGACACTCCAGCCAGGGCTGGAGAAACAGCACCAAAAGTGCCTTAACCCGTCAGTGCTCTTGTTCAATTCAAAAGCATAGCTTTTTTTGTTTTCACGACTAAAAGCTGACGCAACAGGTTTTCACATTTTTAAGTGCCTCGTTGGGAAGAATTATTAAAAATATTTAGGATGTCAACATGTTAGTGCTCTGGTGCACATATATTGGGAGCGGGTTAACTATGTAAATGGCTGGGGTAAACARGATATACCTGGAAGTAGCAAGCTCCTTCAGCCACTCAGGTGCATGCAGCCCCATAAGAAAGCTCTCTGGGAGTGAAAAGGAGATCAAAACAGGCTAGGTCTTTTCTGGTTTAGCTGTTAGGACAGACAGATTTTAGGGTCAGAAGTAAACATGTAGTCGTGTACCATACCAGTTTACCCAGAACTTCCTATATCGGGCCAGAATCTGTTGAAAGCACGACAGGTTTTTTAGAAAGACATCGACTTTAGACAGTTGGTCTAATAGGATTACTCATTTTCTGATCAGTTTGATTTTAAATCTTTGTAAAACTCCACATGGCTGATCTCCCCTTCAAAATGATTTTCTTTCATGTGAAATATTGTGCACTTACACTGAACAGAATTCACATTTAACATGGCATGGAAATAAAGTAATTTGAGTAAGCCCAGTTTTCATTTGATTTTTTTTTTTAAAGGATTTATTTTCATGTAGACTTCAAAGTATGGTAGAATATTGTCTGTAAATATAGGCATTAAATTACTGTGATACCTAACTCCCTGCAATTCAGTGGCAAGGCTGAAGAGCTTTCTCAGTACATTGCAGTAGGTCAGAGGAACTACTTCAGCCACATTCTTCCACTGCCATTTGTGTGATTGCACATTGCCTCTACCATAGGAATGATGAAGTGGTATTTCACATAATTTTGCTCCTTTGGCAGTTCTTCACAGACAACTTTGTGAAGCTGCAATGATCCATTTGAACTCCACTTGAAGCATTTAACGTGTCAAAGAATGGGTATGTGCCATCAGTTTTGGCCTCATTTTATGTGAAGAATTGATGATTTTCATTTCAGGAATGTTAATCAGCCCATTTGAGCTCAGGTATGAACTTCTTGCATAACTGCCTTTTATAGAGGGAATGAATTCATATGACACTTGCCTAACCCTCCTCACTTCAGTAATATATWTTTTTTTTCACTGCAGTCCTGCTCATAGCTTATTCCACTGAGAGGATTCCATAATCTAGATTATGGCYGAAGGCAAGACCTACATAAGCATATGGTGCACGTTGCATTATCTGAAGTCATGAGGGTGTGATTAATGGGCTTAGAGTTTTAATTTGGCCTGTCTTACGTCTCTCCTAAGAGAGGTTGCAAAGCCTGACGAGTGACTGCTGGATGCACACAAAAAGTGGTGAGGTGGCAATAATTTCCTTAAACAGAGTGCTGGGTAGCTAACAGAGGTAAACCTCTAGTGAGGGGAATGGGGTATTTGCCTCCAAATGGACAACATATTTTAGATCATATTTTTTCAGACTGAGCCACGTTGGAGAGAGCGGGTGGTCTAATTAACGGGTTGCATCAAATGATATCAATTCCCCTGGAGGTGGAGCTCAGCCTGATGGAGCAGTGTAAAAGCTGCAGGTTTGCTGCCTGTAGAAGGGAGCTACTCCCTGCATACTTCCCATGATGGGGTTCATCGAATGTGCAAGGACTAGCAAAGGAGAGCACATACGGGTTAGATTGTGGGATAATATCCTCCCAGTATTGTCAACACTGTTAAGCCAGAAGACTGATCTGCCTTATAAACTTGGCTTTTTGAAATTGAAGGTTGTACCTCCTTCATCAAATTTAATGTATGAAATTGTTAATAACATAATACATGGATATCCAGGAAAAATACGGTAGGAAGCTGTCCTGCACGAATAGCAGGCTGCCCTGGCTGTCCTGACAGCTCTCTATGCTAGAGAGACAGGGGCTGTGTCTACGTTACCAAACTGTTTGACACGGTAGGAGTGGATGAGTAGATCAAAGCAGCTGTTGCAGAGGCCCGTATCTACAGTGTATTCAAACCAAGCATTTTATTCCAGACGAGATTTAGTCTGGTCCTCTGGTCCAAATGTCCCCACCACTCAGACAGTTTGAATCTGTCCAAGGGACCTCTTGTTTCAGACCTTTAAATCCCTGTTAAGGACAGGAAGGCATTTGGTGCATCCCTGCAGCAGAATTTCCCTTTTAGTTTTCTCAGAAGGGAATCTGGTTCAGGCACAGCACAGCCACCCCGTGAGCTAAGCCACCTTGCAACAGGAGGGGATGACTGGGGGATTTGCTTTAAAACTGCGCTGCTGATGATCCACCTGCTCATGTAGACACAGCCAAGGTGATCCCAGTCACGGGTTTAGGAGGTAGGGGCTTCCTTTGCTGTGGGCCACTGCATCCCCAGCTCCACCATCTGCTTAAAGTGGATGATTTGAGCTCTCTAGATGAATGTGGTTTTATTTCAGTTGAATACACTCRTATTTCCTAACTTCTAGGGTTCTAGTAACTGTTGTGCCTCTTCATAGTGGAAGATGGGGGACCCTGCACCGCGTTCATCTTTCACATTGTCCTCTTTGCTACTTTTGTAACAAAAGGCACGCTTCATTTATAAAATAATTTTGAGTGTATAGCCTTGAGCTTCACAAGGTATAGGACATGCTTGTTAAGATATCAGCTTGCTGTTGGCCATGTTACCTTGGTGATATTTTAACTGCAATAGAAAGATTTGTGTTTACTTGTAGTAACTCATCTTGAAAGGAAAAAAAGGTGAAGCTTCAGTTTCTAGCCAGCTTGCTTAAGGTAGTGAAATTAGCTGTAGAGATACAGAAATTGAAGTTGTGTCTATTTTATCCATGGTGTGATGTTCAAACAAACTAAATTAGAAGCTTTGTTTATGGGCTGATAGTCAGAATTCTAAGTTTTTGTTTATCTTGGAAAGATCTAATGGTTTGTTTTTAGTAATAACAATTCTGCTAATTTTTATGTTAGGCAGCCAAATGTTGTTGGCTTAGATATCTGTGTCCTCAGAACTGCTGTTTTTAATTTTTGGATTTGGAACAGCAACAGTATCCTATGTTAAAGGCAAAACTTTTCTCAGCAGGTTGAGACAAAAAAGAAAGTGATTGTATCACAGAATATATGCACTCAGCAGCTGAGATTTTTGATTCCATGGTTACAACAACAAAACCAAAAAAACCCCATACATATAGCCAGTTTGTGATTTTATTGCTCAAGTTGGAGGGCCTTTCATAAAATGAGTTTTAATGGACAAGAAAGAAAGAATGTATTGCTGTACTTGTGCAACTGAAATTTATGAAATAGGATTGGAAAAATACACAGAATAATTGGGCACATCCTGTACTTAGTGAATCACCAAGCTAGCACAATAAACATTGCTGCATTCAGGAGTTCAGATGTATATTCTGCTTTTGCCAAGAACACTGGAAATTGCTTAGGATCGTGGATGACCTGCAACACTAGCTACCTGAACTGTACTCATGGCAAAGATTTTCTTTTTTGTGTATTTCATGTTTTGAGGCGATTTTTGGTTTCATGGCATGGGCATTAGTCCATTTCTGTGACACCTTGCATCTGCTTAAATTAACTCAGTGGAACCTAGGAAACAAAATAGTGGCTGTAGCAGGACCTGTGTATATGTCGTTATGATAGAGAAAAAAGGTTCCTGAACACCCCACTTTGCATTCTCAACACAGCTTGCAGTCTTTTGTCTTCACAAGTGAAAACAAAAGCCACAAACATTTGATAGCTTCAACACTGTTTGCCAGATAAGAGGGATAAACTTGTAAAAATGTTGAAGAAATTACTGAATTTCCAGAAGACAGGCTGTTATTTAAGGGAGATGAAAACCATTATGAAGCCAGAAAAAAACAACATCAAAATCTGCTCTCAAATACACACGTGGCTCTTGCAAAGTCTGAGYGAGTTGCACATGCACAGACTTAATGGGATCCTGATGGAAAACATCCAGGGCTGGAATCTGGCTCCTAGTGAAGCAAGACTGCTGTCTGGTTATGACTGACATTTGGGTCTCAGGCAAACCGACAGCGATGTTTTCTTCCCTCAAGGAAATATGCACTAGTAGCCAGCCAGAAAGACAGGATGGCTTATGTGCAAGGCTTTTGGAGCATTGTTTAGAGTTAGCTCTGGGCTTCTTCCATTTTCTTTACTTCCCCAAAACATGATAGTCCTTTTAAGGAGAAACTTTTAGTGCTTTCCCCAGTGGCAGGGAGAGCACACTGTGTACACTGAAGGCTGCGCTCCTGTTCTTTCACACAGTGTCTTCCAGGAAATGCAAATACCTCTCATGTATTCCTGGTACCATTGAACTGAATGGCAGAATTCATATTTTTGATCAAAGYAAACAGTAGTTTCCTCAAGTGTCTGCAAACAGGGAGCAATAAGTCCCCAAAGGGTCTTTTGCAGTTCCACTTCATCTAGGGAACGAGAGCCAAGAATGTGAGAATAGATTGGCAAAGTCTTAACCAGCCCTTTGCTGGGAGACTTTCAGAGAAATGTTCCCGTTCAGAGCAGCAGAACAGCCCAAAAGAAATGTTATCAGTGAAATTCCTATATTAACAGAATTTCTGGAGGTCAAACATGGAACACGTTGCCTTTTTTTGTTAAAGATGCATCCTCTCTTGAGTGAAGAGAGACACGAATTCAACGAGAATAAAATGCATGCTGGTCTTCTTGCCCTTGCAGATAAAAGCAGTAATAGTTCAGGACATTCCATGTGAGGTGAAATCAATTTTCTGCACTCCTTAATTCAACACAAATGCAGCAGCAGTGGCCATACAGTAAGTGATTCATTCTATGGCGATCTTTTTAATGATGAAACTATTATGTGCTGCATCTCCCATTCAGGCATTTTGTTTTCTAATTCCCTACTCCTGGTTCCCAGAAACATGAATAATGAGGCTTTTAGCAGAGAGGTGGAACTGCTCCCTGAGACACACGGCCAGGGCAGGACATGCTGTAAGTGGAGTGCTGTGAATCATATTAGGGATACAGGGGCATAATTGGCTTGAACGTCTGCTCACCCCCTCAAATTAAATCCAGACCTTTTTATCAGGTTCAGGTRGGGTCCCTCCATCTATTTGACTCCCATTAGAGCTCCCTCCTCCTGAGTAATTCCTAGTGGTGTCTGTTTTCTTTTGCTAGGGTCTCAGGTAGGAATGGCAGCGTGTTGTGGATGGAAGAGTTGAACCCTGGCCTACAAAATCTAGCAAGCTCAGGCTATAAGGAAAGACAGAGCTGCCTTTCCCACATCAAGTAGATTTGCACCAGGCAACTGCATGAATCAGATCTTGATTTTCATTACCATAAAATACAGTAAGGAAAATTGCATTTCTGAGTGTTTCTACTGTACACAGATCCAAACGTACAGCACTGCTCTGTGCACAGCAAATGGGGCTCGTATGTATTTTATTAATGTAAGTGTAATGTAATTATTCTCTTGTCCATCTGGCAGGTGGTGTTTTCATTAAGAAGTGAATAATCTAAGCTATAGGCTCTGTAGAGGGGGATGAGTATGGAGGAGATTCAGGTCACCTGCTGTGGKACCATAAATAGAAACCAACAAGGGAGTCCTTTCTGTCCTTGCCTACAGAACCTGCAAATCTGTTGCTTTTATTTTTCCTTTAGCAGACTGCTCACAAGCTTAGACGCTAGTCTGTTAATGAAGTCTTTTCACCATCATACAGTTTAACTCCTCATTTATAGTGGTGGCTGGAGGCACAACATGAAAAAATAGGTGTTATGTAAGAGAAGGAAAATTAAGTCCTTATACAAACCACTATGCATAGGAAGATAAGATTAAAATCACATTTCTGGAGGTGCCCAGTACATCTCTGGGTGTAAAGTACTGTTTGAAGAAGAAACACGGATTACTTAAGGGTTTCATGTAGAAATCCTAGATTAAAACAAAACAAAACAAAAAAACACAGAAGAAGAATAACAATCCTGAACTGTCTTCCAGAAAGTTTTCACAAGTGTGGTGAGTGGAATCCATATTTTCTAAATAAAATCTGATTGCTCTCTGACCCTTCTGTGTGGCATCTTCTGTTGCCAGACCAAGTTTTCTGATGTCCACATGGAAACGAGAGCAATTTCCTCTTTACATGTCCTAGCAAGACTTTTCTTGGCACAAATGATAGTACAAGGCCTAGTTTGAGTTCTGCCCTGGAAAGATATAAATATCCTGGCTCAGTCCCAGAAAAGTTCAAGGAAGGGTTAGGTTTTATATTTTATCTGGTAACATTCAGGGAAACCTATCAGGGTGACCAGACTGGGAGGGGTGTTCACTTAGCAAGACCTGTAAGTCAAGAAGAAAACTGAGCTTTTTTTTTTTTTTTTAACTCTATCATTTTAAATTTAGTAGAGGATGTTGAAATGACGCTGTGCATCATTTCTTCATGTATGGTGCAGGTACTGACAGGCAGAAGGTTAGAGATTATGTTGCTGTTTTGTAAAGGAAAAGCTTTTCATTCAGACAGGCTTGTTATTTCCCAGAGGAGCCTACTTATTTTTCTTTCCAGAAAAGCTCAGGTCAACTGAGGTGCCGGTTCAGTTGCTGTTCAGCCGGGGTGGAGCGTGGGGGGCTTCCACGCTGCCACATGCCCTCTCTTTCTGATTTCCAACACAACACCGACGAGCATGCTCACCCTGGCAGACCAGCACTGCAAGTAACGGGGAGCTGAAACCAAACCTGAGCAGCAGCCCCTTGGAAACAGCTTTGGAGGCTGTCGGTGCCGAACAATTTAGCACTGTCTGGGAGTGCTGGTGTAGCTCCTTCTCATTAAGGATGCTGCTGAGCTTCTTTCTTTTGTAGGTCCTGCGAATATTTGAAAGGAAATATTTAACTCCTGCATGAGTTACTTAGTGCAAGGAGCAATGGGAGTAGGAATAGTAAATAAAACATCCTAGGCAAATAACGAGCTGGAGCTTTGCAAGGCTGTGATAAAGCACGGGTGAGCCTTTGCCAGATGTGCAGCTTCCTCTCTATTAAGGAAGTTATTTATCCCTCAGACTTCATGAGGTGTTATCTGAAAAGGCTTGCTGTGCGGATCAGTCTTTGCCCTAAGTCTTCTTTGGTACACTTTGCTTGGGGAGGTTCTTCAGTTTTTGCAAGAGCCAGTGCTCTACATCTTTAATACTTGTATTGTTTCAACTGAGAATCAGCCGGTCTGAATGTATCAAGCCTCAGTCGTTCGTATGTATGTGTGAAGGTTGGTGGGCTTGTCAGATACCCTATTGTAAATCCTGTCACTAAATCAATTTCTTTTAATTAAAAAAGTGTGCTACTCATCAGAAGCAATGCAGACTCTCATGTGGACACAATCCATTATATCCCAACACAAATACAATACCTGTGAGCTCTCTGCTATTCTCATGGTGGCTGTTTGTTTCAGCTGCTAAGTTTGTGTTTGTCAAATCTTGCTGGTCAGAGGGGCTGCGTTTTCTGTGCTCTGAGGGAAAGGCTTACTGTTATTACTCTGGCATTATCTAATGCTTGCAAAAACAGAAGCAGAAAAAGCCAGTGGCAGAAAACAGGTAGCCAAGCCAACAGGTGAGAGACGTTCAACACCCCCCCCCCCCCTTAATCTCCCCGCAGCACTTGGATGCAGCAGTGTACGGGAGTCTGACACAAAGGCTAAGAGCAAGACAGGATTTCTCGTTCATTTAGTAATTCCCTTGGGGTTATACTCTTAGATGACTTAATGACTTAGGGTATACCCTGGCTGGAAGATAAGCAGGCATAATTCATTGCAGGCAGGTCATTCATCCTTTTAGATAACCAGCAATGACATGCCATAGGGAGCAGGGAGATAAAGATACTATACATCAGCAGCAGTAGTTCAAGGTTGCAACCTCTCCGCCTCCTTCTGTGACCCAGAAGTCATTTGCAGTTGATTATTCAGCCATTTGCTTTCGTTAGAGAGACGTACAGTTGGTAGGAGTGAATACATTTTCCATTCTGTCCGTGCCTTTTGGCGCAGCCACAGCGTATCTCTACCTGGAAGTATGCATGCCCACGTAGCTTGGAGAATTCATGGCTGTATTAAATGCTGCTTTTGAGAAGTTACTGTAAATTGATTTCAGTTTTTCAGGTGTTGTTTAAATGGTGGCAGTTGTTCACCTACTGCTTGCAGTCCAGAAAGGAGAGAGTGGGAGATATAACACTGGTAAATGTGCAAAGTCTGCGTCTACAGCAGTGTACAGCAGTGCTCCCTCTTGCACGTGCATACACATTGTAAATGTTCAGTTTCAGTCTGGGAGAAGGCTTTTCAGAGTCCGATTTATGTGTTAGCAGTATACATGTTCTGAACTGAGGCACGAAGAGAGAAAGAGCGTATATATTACACAGTGTATTTTATGATTGATAGCATTTTTTATCTTCTTGTAAAGGTAAGTTGCACAAAGACTCGCTGCTCTTAAGTTGACAAGTATTAGGATCAAACATATTACACCCCCCCTCTCTGGTTATGTTCCCTCCTCTGAAAATCTGCAGTTCATAAACAGAAATCAGCATCTTGAGGTACCCTGCACTGAAAAGATCAATGATCGACTCAGCAGGTATTTTATGATGACTAACTCTCAGTGAAACATTTTTCTCTTGTCTACACGCACAGCAAAAGAAATCGCAAGTACAAGGCTTTTGATATGGATTTTTGATGGCCGTGGTGTGATTCACAGTCTGTGCTGTTGCTTTATTGGAGGAGGAGGGGAGGGAGAGAAGGGGTCTATTTTTGTTTGTTTTCTAATTACTTGAGCTATTTTTTCTTTGACTCAGCAACTCTGAATGGTATATACTGTACTACTGTAACTGCCAGTCAGGACTGGGAAGTCAAATGATGGCAATGATAAAAAAGTAAATATCCTGCATTCTCAGAAGGGATTAGGAGGAGATAGAGAATTAGTCCTGTTACGGTTTTGTTTGGTATCACAGTCCCTTTATGCATCAACACTGCTCTGTAATCTTTAGATCTGTATTTCTCAAGTGAAGTCCTAAAAGCAAACACAAAATCAGAATAGTTTTTTTTCCACATAATGTTTTCCAGTTCCAAAACCCATCTGTTTAGATGAAGGAAACATTTATCTTGTACAAACAACCATGCTGCAAAGAAATTAAAGGAATCTGTTGTCTTGRATAGCGCTTATGGCCTAGTTGGAGAGTGTCTTAAGAAAGGTGKGGAGAATGGATGTTACATGATTGATCTATAATACTTAAATAAATACTTATAAAATAATACTTCATATGTTATCATGTTTTCCTGTCAGTGTGCATGTTATACCTGAAGCGGTGTGCTGCTCGTGGCACTCTTTAGCTTGGTCCTCTCGTTCAAAACAGGTCGAATTCTAACTTTCGAGGTGACTCCTTATGACTTTTAAAGGTGTTAAGTTGCATTTGTGTTGTTACATAAAGCCGCGTTGTCAAGCCTGTAATGGACTGCAGGGGATTCTGCTCCTGACACGCAGGATCTCAGGAAGAGTTTGCAGCCTGTTGGCTGCTTTGCACATGATGGGAGGCTCACTCATGCGCTTGTCATCTCTGTATTCTGCACCAATCTGCTACATCAGTGCAAGACATTCATATGTCAGGATATGTTTACTACAAGTCTTTCTGCTCCTTGGGGGAAGAGCCTCACTTTGCTGAGAGTCATTTGCTAGAGTTAGTTGGGTGGGAGTTTTAAGCAGGACACCCAGGTGGAAAAGTTGGTGTCAGTGGTCAGTGGGGAAGGGACTCCAGAGACCTTCTCTTTGGAGATGTGTGGCCCCTGAATAACTGGRATTTGAAAAATGTTTCTGATTGTATATTGCAAGCTAAAAGCCCTGCAAAGTCCATTTGTCTCCTTGCAGATGTTCTCTTCTCAGCACTTTCAAGCAGTGAGGAGGCTTTGTGGAAGGATGGTGGGATTCGTGGGAAGGACGTGGTTCTCACCCTGCCTCTTGCATGGATAACAGCTCCCACCAGGTTCCTCTCTAGAGGCTGCTGCTATAGTTTTTGAATTCCTTATTCCATGCTCTTACTTTCTATAGTCATCACAGTACTAGGAAACTTAAATGTGTCCTCTTGCAGCTTTTAATTGCATGACAAAAGCCATGGCTATTTTAGAGCCTATTCTTTTTCCAGACAGTATGACTCTGGATGGCTTTCTTTTGCAAAGAAGTAGGACTTCACATTTGCTTATGCTGCCTGTCCCCTTCTCTCTGCTCCTTACCATATTCTTCTGTCTTCAAAATGGTTCTCTGTGATTGTAATTGCAGTGAGTACATTTGATAATACAGAAGTGACCTATTTTGTGCACAGTTGAGCTGATTCTGCAATTGCCTATAGGGTTTCCTAGTAATGCTCTTTAATCACTCCTTGGCTTGCAAAAGCCCGATACGTTAAGCATGGCCAGCATGACATACTGGAAGCAAGGAACGTTCGAGATAACATAACAGCAGAGGATGGGCMATACATGTGCAAATGGATTGAACCAAGTGTCTATAAGGCAAGGTGGACGCCACTGTAGTAGACTGGAGGGACTAAAATGGGCCTTGCTGAGAGTACTAAACTGTTGGAGGTCCTTCATACAAGTGTTATTAATACCCCAGTGGCATGGCCCGCTATTGTGTCTCTGTAGGCTCAGCAGTTAATATATGATGCCACTGGCGTCTGCTGTACATACTCAAGTACAAAAAAAATAGATAACTTGGGACCCATTACCATAAACATTGTCTGTAGCACTAGGCCTGGTAACAGATTGTTCAGTGTCTCAATAAAAAGAAGATGTCATTGTAAGAATAGTCAGTGTTTCATTTTGCTGTGTTTGCTACATGATCAGTTAATTTTGCTTAACAGTGCATTGCACTGCAAATGTGCAAAAGGGCAGAGTCATTTCACTTTCTGTATAAGCTTCCACTCTGGTGCGGCTGAAATTTTAATGGAGTGTCTTAGCAGGCTGCCTGACCTCAGCCTGGATCCCGGTCTTACCCTCTGTCATGTATTCTCCTAGCAGTGCTTTGGCCAGGAGTAGAAGAAAGTGGATACGAGCTGTCTTCCTGAAAGGGGGCACCGATCCTCCCCCAACACCCCACTGTGACCACAGCCCTTCTTGCCACCCTGAATACGAGCTGTGCTGAATAGGAGCATTTCCACCTGCCATGCCAGCACAGTTCTCTGAACAGTTTTGCACTTGTGTTGTTCTTGGCAGGTAGTCCTTTTTACAACAGGCTACCGAAGCTGCTTCAGAGGCGGGGAGTAATAGCTTTTTTGAGATTCTGAACGAGATACAGAGAATGATCTAATAAAGATTGAATGAATGCTCTATATCGCTTGGGTGTGGGAACACAGTATTGCTTAAAATATCTATATGCATGACAGGGCAGCTCCAAAGAAGATGATCAGACTATGAAGAGTCTTGAATAGGGCTCTTTTTCCCTCAACTGGGTCTCAGGATAGAGGTGAAACAATAGCAGGATTCAGTCTCTTAGGACTTGCAGTCAACTCCATGTTTGTAAAGATTCAAGATACAGTTTCTCAGAGTAAGAGTTAGATGTATATGGAGGTGGTCATTCAATGTCTGCAGTACTTGTGCCCTTTTTGTTTAATCTTACATAAGGCACTGTAGCTTTTCACTGGGAAGCACTTTAATGCCTGTCTTTCATCCAAGCGTTACTTAGAATGTGAAAGTTAGCGTTACTGATGTCAAATGAGATGAATCCAGATGTGTCTGTCTTAGCATAGATCTTTAAAATATACTGCTCTTTGAGTGCAGCTTTTGGGAAGATTATTAACAAGTTACATTTGTTAAGTCAAAATATGTAGAGAAGCTGAATTTAGACCACTGTTTAGGGACAGATTATAAAAGATTACAAGTAGAAGGTTTTAGAAGATCAGCATATTACACAGTAGTGTGGCATATCCAACAATTAGTGCTAATCGTATACTGCTTAGATTTGTAGAGAAACTGGATATGTGTAAATGGTTTCCTTGGATGAAAATTAAAATATTCAAAATAAGTAAGTATAATCTGTATTCACATATCACAGTATGAGAGTATTATAGGGATCTAAGAATAACTGAGTTTATAAACTCTGTAGTGTGGAGTTAACATCTTGTTTTAAAAAATAAAAAGAAAAATTTGATACCAGAAGTGTAAAGGGCCCCCATTTATAAAAATACATAGACATGTAATTAAGTTCATCTTTCTTCAAAAAAGCATGCAAGCACCTTCTTAAATCTAAACATGCTTAAATTGCATTTACTTAAAAAAAAACAAACGAGCACATGTTTAAATTTAATAATACACATAAAAAATTTTTCTGAGTAAAGACTTGCATACACACAAAGGGAGAAAGTGCTTCAAAAGTTAAGTATGATTATAGGTGTAAACGATGGGGTTTTGCTTTTAAAAGAACCTAAAGGAAGTAAGAGCCCAAATTTAATTGAAATTCAATGAGTCTGGAGCATCTAATTGTTTTACGTCCCTCTGAAAGCCTCAACCTCTTTTAAATGCTAACAGATGAGCAAGGCGCAGGCTCCTACGATCTGGTTTCACATTAGCACACCGACACCTTGCAGGCTGTTCCTCCCCAGGTGTGTCCTGTGAGAAGATAATTCTCTGCGTACTGTTTCTCCGATATTGCCAAATACTGGTGCTGCTTTAAATATATTGTGAACAAAAAAAAAGAAAAAACACATCAAAATCCCTGCTTGTTTACAGCACCTATTACGCAGGGAGAAGTGTAGAAGTTAAAGAGGGGGGAAAAAGACAATTCAGCTGCAGTGCTGGGAAGTTACTTCTGAGTAAAAGAGCCTTTTGGAAGCTAGCAAGGTCCAAATGAGATTTTTAGTTGACATGTGCCTGATCTGGCTCCCTGCCTTAGCCCGAGCTACTACCTAGGAGAATTTGGACCTGGATCTAAATTTTGTGTTTTGCCCTTTTTTTGCTCTTGAAAGAGGAACCAAAACTTAAAAAATCCTGGAATTTGGAGTGCTTGATTGGAACTTTGAGAGCATCGCCCCAGGGTAGCCTGTTTGACTTTTTATTTTTTCACCTGAAGCGATGGCTGTAACTGCCCAGAGGATGTTTCTGTGCTCACTGAGACTGACTTCATCTCCGGTACAGAGATGAGCACTGCTTTTGACAGCCAGCTGTTTCCATGGTGGTTTGAGGTGACCAAAGAAGGGCTTTGGTTGTCCTGTGTCCTTTTTCCCCTCCTTGTCYCCCCATGTTTTCCTGTTTCCTCCCTTTCTCCAGCGGTGTTACTCGTTGTACCATGTAGTAGGTCAGTTCAGGGAGCTGATCTGGCCAAAATCCATTGGCAAAAAAAAAGGAGTGAGGACTGTGGGTGTCCTGTTTAGACCAGCATGGTCCAACCTGCACCCGCAGCTGTACTCTGTGTGTAGCCAGGCAACTGTCTAGACTGGGGAACTGGTAAGGGTGGAAACTAATACAAAAAGGGTACTTTTACCCTTGGGTTGGTTTCCCACTCATGCAGCCATCTGAGCAGTTCCAAAAAATCCTGACAGCTGGTGCAGGGAGAAGAGGCCATCTTCGGCCAGTATTACCGCTGAAGAAACGCGTGGTTTTCATGTTTCTTGGGGGTTACAGATTTTACCTCTGTAGCAGCATAGATCCAGTGCCATTGTAAATAGACACATTGGGACGTGGAAATGGATGCTTTTTAAGGAGTGGAAGATTTGAGGGGTAACTTGGATTAGCTCTAGTGATAGTAACTGAAAACAGTAGTCACGTTAGTGCGGTGCATCTCACAGGTATAGCACCGCCCCATGGGGGCCATAGACCCGAGCATGCAGTGGTGCACGCTAACTCCAAATTGCAGGTTGCTCAAATCGAGAAGTCTTGCATAACGGGGCCTACAGGATCTCTGAGATGACTTTTATTTTTTTATTTAAAATGACTGGCAGCATATGCCCTTCTAGAGTTTGCATACTTCTCCATTAGCCCTTCCGCTTGCACGTAGACAAATATAATCAAACTCACGCAGCAGCCTGTCACATGCAATTTGTATTCTTTGTCTGAGAAGCAGCCTATAGACAAAACCCATTTGCTTCTCCCTTTTGTTGCATTCAGCTATTACTGAGGGGATTTCAGAGGCACAAATGAGTGAGGCGCCTGATTTCTGCTGACTTGAGTAGGAATCAAGGCACCTACTACTGCCTCTGGTGACTGAAAATCTCCCCAAAGGTTTTGGCTCGTTGAAAGCTTCTTCATTTCTTTTGGAGAAGGATGAATAACTTTAAATAAGCAGTACATGCTCTTCGGGGGTGAAGGCCTTGTCTTGTTAAAGCTGTTAGTATGCAAGCTAAATAAAACRACGCCTTAAATGCTAGGGCTGGTAGCAGCTTTGTTACGTCCTTTCTTTAGTCACATATTTCCATTGCAGCAAGCGAGGCAGGTGGCCAGGACTTTCTGCTGCTCTGCCTGTTTATTTCTTTTGTTAAATTTGGTGATGATAAGACTCTGTCTCCATGAGGCTGCTGCACAGGGCTGGGTTATAGCTCTGATCCCAGTAACTAGAGCCTGGGGAGGGTAGACTGCAAGGAGAATTTTGCAGACCAGCATTTTTAAACTGAGTTGTACCTGTGGAGGGTGTGTGTGTGTGTGTGACAGCTGTTTCTTGTGATTTCTTTCTGAGCCACAGACCTTTTTCCAGTTTGTCTCCTGTAACACCGCAGTGCAGTTTCTCACTTATTTTTTTGTTTTGATTAACAGAGTTAACCCTTGTTATTATATTTATCTTGGGGGGAGGTGTGGACTGTTCAGATGCACAAGGAGTTTGTGGGTGCAGGAGAAATATGATCACACAGGTAAGAGCAGGTTTTGCATAGTTAGTAGGTTTGAAAAGCTCATACCAAAGACTTTTTTAAACACAGAGCCACTGTGAAGGAAACTGAAAATATTTCACRTAGTGTAATCTGCACTTCCTATCTGGAATTTTTTCCTATCTCTTCATACGATCCAATCCTTGATACAGTATAAGCACCATAAGAACTTAATTGTCCCTTGATGCTGTTATGTTAAAATCAGAGTAAGTTAAAATGTTTAATAATTTAAAATTGCACATAGAGTATAAGTGAGTTTCTGTTTTGCTGTCTGCGGCTGGGTTTAAAACCCCCAGTCATTTACAAGAATCCTTGGCATAATGGGGCATGTGCTGCTATTGCTCCGCTCGCAGAGCTCCTGCTGCTCTTAGACAGAGGTCCTATTAAAGCCCGAGGGGAGACTAGGATCTATTGTACCACTTTTTTTAATAGCTGCTTATTTTCGGAGGTGCAAGTTTGGATTTCCCAGCACCAACGCAGAGATTAATCATCAGGATCTAAATCACTGCTTGCATGGCCATTTCTGCACCTGATTCCCAAGGGTAAAGTGGCTAAAACAATGGATTCTTCCCCGTTTGTTTTCATGTGGCACCTAGAAAGTTCATCTGTTTTTAAGCTTGTTTGCATTCCCTTCTTGAACAATGTATGCTGTGTGTGCATTGTTTATTTTTTGGGCTTTTACTACAGCAGAAAGCCAACTTTTTTTTCACACTTACTTTATGCCAAAAGTGATACAAGTATTTTCCCGGCGTTCATAACTTGACTCAGTAATGAGCTTAACCATTTAAAATCTATTGTGACGTAAGCTCAATGGGACAGGAAGGGTTAAAAAATCATTGTAGGTTATGATGTACTGAAATTTATTTACTTCTGCTTTACTGGGAGGTGCACAGATATTCTGGGCAGTAAGTAGTACATAGGAACTTGCAGTGAAATCTTGAGCAATCATTGGTGTGGATGATTTTGATATGTAGATTAATATGCAACAAACAGTACATGTTCTGGTTTTCAAGCCAAGGCTATAATTCAGCTAAGAGGCTTGATACAGTGCAAATGAATGCAAGATCAAACTAGTCTCTCTACTCCTTTATTCCTACAACTTCTTTCTAACCTTTCTTCCAGTGTTTTACGTGGTTCTCTAAGAACACCAGGGGAAAAACAGAAAAGCCTAGTAGGCATAAGCTGTGATTTTCATATCACTTTACCTATTCCTATGTCACTTTTTACACCATTTCCATATGTCTTTAGTGAAAAAGAACTGGCAGCAATGCTGTGAGTCCCAGGAAAGATGCTTTCATTTCTCAGTTGATAGGGCAGTAGAATACTACAAAGCGAATTACAAACTTGTAATCTCCCKTACTACCATCATGAGCTTATAGATACTAATGTTGTGATGTGTGAATTATTATTTTGCAATGCCATTCACCAAAATATTCCTCTGTGACACTAAATATAAGGAGCATGGTATCAGGTTGAGACAATAGATTATCTGGCAAAAAAACAACAACAAAAAAAACCCAACCCCCTACAGACTGCAGTGTTTCCAGTAACATACTGTTTATTTTCACCATCTCTCCCGGCTGATGTTTTCTGGCAAAAGCCCAGCACCTACACCTGAGAGCTTGGTGCCAACCTTGTTCATCCTGCCAGAAGCAGTAGAGTAACGCTGATTTTTCGCGGAGGTTTCCTTCTGTCGGAAGGGGCAGCGTGAGGATCCTTCCCCTGGATCGCTAATGAAAGGGCACAAACAGCCTCACCGCTGCCTTATTAGCACCATATTAAAAATGTGTTTTGTGGAGTCCTCCTTCAGGAGCGTTTGCAGCCGCAGGAGCGAGGTCCCCGTTAAGGTCTTGACGCATGGGGGAAGCTCCCCCCTTCCCGGGGCCATGTGGGCGGCCATGCCCGGGGGGAGGCAGGCTGCGCTCGCACGCCTGCCACAGCCCCGCAGGTCAGGGCTCAAATCCAGGCTTGAAATTTTAAATATTGACAGAGTTAATTCTTGTCTGCTTAAARCTCCAGAAACCGGACTCTGATAAGGCTATGTTTAATAAGGATATTTGTGGTAAAGAGCTTTATTGGCTAGACAGGGCTTTAACTTGCTGAGCTCTGAGCCGGGAAGACAAGGTCCTCTTTCAGTGGAGTTCGGTTTGTGTTGTAGCTTGGCAGAGTGGTGTAATAAGAAATAAAAAGGGGGGATGCATCTTTCTTCCCCCCCAAGAATTAGTCCACAAAGTATCTTCACCCAGTTGGCGGCAAGCAACAGGAGGAGATAAAGTAAATAAACTGCTGCAGTAAGTCTAAACTTTTAAACAAATGCCAAAAAATAAAAGCAGCCAACTTTACTTTTTTCACCTTGCCTAGCAGTTTCCAACCACATCAAGTAAAATGTCTAGGTGGGTGTATAGTGTTTATTATCACTGAGTAATGCATATTACATTAGCGTGTATGTTTGTTTTGATCCTGACTACTAGTTTTAAAATGTTTTTTGGTGAGGACAGGGGAAAAAATTAAGTTATATCATCACCTTATAGATAGTAAAACGTTCCCGATTTGGGGAGGAAAGCAAGGAAAATAAGTAATACCTAATTTGTTTGGTTTTTCCCCACTATTGTTGTAAGTAGTTTGAAAGGCAGGTGATGGGAGTGCAGAAGCCAGTGAGACAGCTGTAAGAGTTGGTTTCAGAATGTTTTTTTGTGCCTACACTTATCTCTAGCAATTGTGTCTTCCAGCACGTGCAAATTGTTTACATAGATGACAGCAACATTTTCTGTCCAAAGGACAAAGAATTGAAATACAGATCCACATTAAAGAAAAGTACTTGTTTTCTTCCAGTAGTATCCTATGTATGAAATATTGCAAGCTTCTTTCCAGTGACACTTGGCCCTGGCTGAAAAGCAAGCCGAAGGTGAGAGTTAACCAGAGCGAGGAGGAGGACATGGTTCAGTATGGGAAGGGGGCTACAGTATGGTTTATATTTGGTTTATTATGGCTATATTTGGTTTCTTTCTCCTCTTACCTGGGCATGGGACAGAGGAGATGGCACAGGAGGGTGCGGAGGCCCCCGGGGAGCAGGATAAATGGTGCCACTGTTGCAGCGATGTTTTGCCAAAGAAGAGGGCAGTTTTCCTCTGCCATGCTTGGATAAGGTCTGCTTTGAAAGTGTTGAAAAGGATGAGCGAGCGAGTTGCGGAGGGCAAAGCCCTGGCACGCAAGGGTCTTTGGCCTTTTGCGTTGTGGCAGGGAGACATTGGGGTTGAGTGGGCCACCGGGGCGAGTTGACATTATTCGGGGAGGGAGTGACTGCGGAGGCCAGTAGCTGTAGGGTAAGACAAAAACCGACTCTGCCATTTCTTTACAATTTCTGAAAGTCGGAAATGTACAAAATATAGACCCAGAGGATACATAAGAGCTAGAGTAAGGGAAACGCTGGTACGCTTGGACATGCCGGACAAAGAAAACCTTGTTACCTTGCTGCATTTTAGCCTTTGATGCCTTCATTTCGGTCACAAGATATTCAAGTTTAGCCAGGAGCTGGCAGACAGATGGACCATGAGGCAGTTCACAGGGTGAGTCAGTCTAGGCGAGAGCAAAGAGTCATCCACATAAAGGTAACCTATTAAAACATTTTCGAAGAAACTTCTCCCTTTTTCAGGGTTTTCATGTTTTTGTGGTAACGTCTGGGTTTTCATTCATGTTAGTTTTTCCAGCTGATATGTTGCTTCCTGCCTGTTTTGCCATCCAGTCACGTCTCCACCTCTCTGCCTCCTCATAAAAGGGGTTCAATGATTTTGTTTGCCTGACCCATAGCTGGGCAGGTTTTGATGGCCAGATAGTCTGGGCTTTTTGAGGAGCGGAGAGGCAGAAGTTCAGTCAGCACAAAACCTGTGGCCTCGTCTCTATTTCTTTACCACTTCCCTGCTGTCATGCTCCAGCTGTAGCGGTCGTACTTCCTTTTTTCAAGTTTTGCTTCTTTACAAGCTGAGAAGCAGCTGTAACGTGTAATTTTAAGGAACCCAATCAGCTGCTCGTTGCTTGGTGTGACCATGTTTGTGTAGTCAGGCAAACTCTTTAGGAACAACTGTTTCACTTGGGCTCTCTTTCTAGAAAGACAAGGCCTTGAGGYCGTATCACATGGTAGGGGTTTTTTTCCTTTTTTTCTTTTTCTTTTTTTTTCCTAAATGAAGGAGGAAGAAGAGAACTGTATTTGCTTATTCTGTTTTTTCTCTGAGGGGGCATACCCAAATAGGAAAGTTTCTGCTCTCAGCAAGGGTAGAGACTGAGGTTTATCAGTTTGTTATCTTGCCATTTGATGCTTGTTTAATTACTGTAGAAGCACCAGAGTGGGGAGCTAGTGATTTTTCAGAAGTAAAAGAAATAAAAAATGCAGTATTAAATAGTTTACTATCTAAGGCTAAAATTACAGGTGCTAAGTGCTTTGTCTGTTTTATTGGTAGAAAAACCCTCATTCTTTGATACAATACTTTACTTGAGAAGGGTGAGGAAAAAAGTCTGTAGCACCTTTTTGTTGGTTTAGATGAATCATCTAGTATGTCTGTAGTACTAATTCCTCCTCCCATCTCTTGCTGCCTCCCTTCCTTCCTTCCTCCCCCCTCATTCAGGACATGAGCTTTGTGCCTCCAGTCAGTTTGCAAAAGGCAGTATGGTCTTGTGAGAAATTTCCCCGTTTTCATACATTATTGCTATCGTTTGGTTTGTTTCTCCAGGGCTGTGCAAAGATGGGAACAGCTTGCAGTCTTAGAGACAGAAAGGGAGAAGCCAAAAGGAAAAACAAACAAACAAACAAACAAAAACCCCAAAAAACTTCTGTGGGGGAGAAGAGAAAGAGAAAATCTTCCCAGTCTAACTTGAGGTGCCTCTTGTACGGAGACATAAGGAACAGGGGAACTATGATCTTGAGCGCTCTGAAACAAGCCTCGTGTCTCGGGACAGCACGGGGATGTGAGAGCCTCAGCTCCCAACTTTGACATCCAAGATGCCTGAAGTTAGGCAGCATGAGCCTCGCTTTCTCCTTCCCTCTCTTCCTCACTCTCTATTCCCCGCGTGGTGCCTGCTCTCCTGTAGTGGAGGGACAAGGTGTATTTCCCAGTTTTGGGATGTTTAATGTAGGGCTGTTGTAGGGTTGGTTTAATAGCAAGTAGTTTGAAAAACAAGCAGGCAAGCAAGACAGTGGCTGCTGGTAAAATGACTCTGGGAAGATGCCTGGGGGGGGGGGGCCAGGAATTAAGATACACTGCCTAAGCTATTAACTGGGAAGCTCCTACCTCCTGAGCTCCGGTTTGTTTTGCCAATGTTGAGAAGGAACAGATCAAAGGAACTGTAAACAGTTAAAAAATCTCTCCAGGCAGAAAGGAGGCAGTTTTTCAGGCGCTGTTCACTGGGAACAGCCACCTGCTTGCGAGTTTACAGGAATTTAGATTCGCAGCAGCTCCATAAACATGTGGTAGTACCGGGCTGAGCTCAAACAGACACGTGTCCTTTTTTTGTGTTAGTTCTAGAAAATATTGTGCTGTCTCCCTGCTCTTAGAAGTAAATTGTATTTACTTTGTTTTGTGACGCTGCAGTCACTGTTGGCACCAGCGGCTGATGGGCCCTGGAGAGGTGCAGCCCCGAGCCCCAGCTGGCGCTTTCAGAGAGGGACAAGGGACGTGGCTGTGCCAGGGAGCGTGTACTTCACTGCGCCACATTTCCTTGTGAGCTGATCCCTGCAAACCCCCTGGGAAGCAGTAAATTTTTGTTGGTCCATTAGGGGCAAGTTGCCCACGTCTGTTACTTGGGGGAGCAATGTCATGTAACTTCCAGCCTCTCCACCACCAGTGCGGTGTCCTCAGCAGGGAGGCACTTAAGGCCGAGGGTACTCATACAATCTTCAGCTCAAGGTGTGTGATTCCAGGAAGTCTGAGCATTTTGAGCGGTCTCCTTTTCAATTTGTTGTGTCTTCTCTGAGGGTTTTAAAATTGCACTTTTCCAGTAAACAAGATTCTCAGACTTTCCCCGTGCACCTCCCTACCTATCCCGCTCCAGAAAAAAGGGTTGCTTGGCCTCACTGGCAGACAGCCTCCCATAAATCTATCTGTAGTTTATTGCCCACCTATTGTCCAGCAAATATGCTTTTCAAATCACTCATGTTACTTGTTGGCCTCTTTTCCCCTTTCTTCCCTCTTTGCCAAAGTATTTGTCTGAGGGCTTTCACACACACAGAAGACCTCCATTTAGATACATCAGAGAACTTCACCTGCTTTGCTTTGGATCTGGTTTGCCCACCTCAACTCTGACCTCCCTGTAACAGGATGATGGCAGTGTTGCTGAAAAGTTCTCCGGCTTTTTGATTGCCTCCTGAATCTCCCAAAGGCATTCAGTGAAGAAACAGTCCCTGATCTTGGGAGCTTTAAACTGTGTCCCTTCCTGGGTCTTTCTTGCCATGTGTCATTTCTTGCATGTGAAGTTGTTTATTTGGCTAGATAGTGGCATCCTCTGGCTTTTGCTATCTCTGCAGACACACATGGTTCTGCTGATACAGAGTCCTGCGTGGCTCCCTCAGCGCAGCTGGTGGCAGGGGCATGTACAGAAAGAGATGGGTGGAGCTGGCTGCACTGCGCTGCGTGCAAGGCTCTGCAAAATCCCTATCTGTGGGAATTGCTAGTCAGCTCTTATCGGTCACGTCCCGACGCAGTGAGTTGTAGAAATCAAATTAGCAGACAAGTCAATTGCTTATGTCAGTCAGAAGTTTTGCACGCAGGGCGATAGTATGATCTAGGGCCACTCGCTGTGTAGCCTTCTTACTTTTGATTGTGAGACCTGCAAGAAAATGAAAAACTGACAATGCAGTTTTGTTTCTATCTTGCTTTTTTTTCTTTCTCACTCAAATCATAGTTTTCACTGTCATTTGGGGCAAGCAGAGAAGAGAACCTGTCCTTGGTACAAAAGTAAAGAAAGCTTTGCCCTGTTATTTTATAAAACAAGATGTTATGACATACCACACAGTTCCTCACATCACTCGGTAGTTCATTAGTCTGTCACTGTACAAGCCTACTAAATGACAAGCTAAAAAACACAAGACAGTACAACGGTCCATTAAAATTCATAAAGGATATCAAATATTCAAAGTGAGGGATGTAAAAAAGAAGCCATTTGCTGTAAATACTAATACCTGTAGTTACATAAACATAACGAAGCACTGCTCAACGCCACGAACCGGCAGGGTGCTACTGACAGCCTACCAGCTGCCCATGGGTCCCTGCAATTATTTATTTCCAGCAAGCTGCCACGATTTTGACAGAAGGTCTTCTCCAGAACCTCAAGCCCACCACGTGAACCTCGTCTCCTAAACAAACACCACAGCTCATGTGAGATCCGAGGCAAGATCAATTACTCTAAAGCTCTCGGTGACACAGAGCAACAAGACAGGATGTTTATTAATTTCTTGTGCTGGGGTGAAAGCAATGTATGTTTCACTTAACATTTTGGAGGGGGGGTTTTTTGGGTGTACTGCTTTCCCTGCATACTTATTTCATATGTCACAGTATGCTGTGGTAATTCTTCACTTTCTTCATAACTGCAAATGCCTGTATTAGCAAAGCAGAACTGAACTTTCCAAATACAACCAGCAAACAAACTTGCACAGATTTGAAGGTTAGGTTCTAAGTTTTAGAACTTCGGCCAGTTCTTTCAACAGCAAATCCCTAATTCTGTTTCAGCTACATCCCATCTTTTAGAGGAATATCTAGCTTTAAATGTAAAAATTTCAGGCAATGAAGAATCCACCACGCTTTTAAATGAGTTATTCAGATGGTTAATTACCTTCATTGCTAATATGTGCATGTTATTTCTGCTGTGGTTTCAGTTTCTAAATTTTTGGGCCTTGTTAAGTCTTTGTCTGCTCTACCCAAATTGCCACTAGGTTTTTGTTTTGTTTTGTTTTTGTTTTTTGATGCTTTTGTCTGAAGTGTTTCTAAAAATAATTTCTCATTGGAATTCAATCGAATATGGAGAAAGCGAAGTGATAATCAAATGATGTCATACTAATGCCTTGCTCTGCATCTTGCAATCTGCCAGTACTAGCAACCGTTGCTGTGTACCAAATGGAAGGTGATACTCCCAGCCTTTTCGTGATGATGGAAAGCATTCATTTTGAGTGCTTGTGTAGGGCATGTGATATCTGCTGACATTTGTCCCTGTTTTTTCATTCTAGCATTACATTTTGGGATAGCCCTGAAAGAAAATATATTGTGTCCTATAGGATTCTCTGAATTTTTCTGTCCCTGAAGACGACTATATTTTCAAAAACACCACCACTCTGGAGGAATGATGTGATTTAACCTGTAAAATATTAGAGTGCCTGTATCACAGTGCTTGAGAAAGAGCTCTGGGCTGGGTGGAGAGGAGGTGGAGAGCTCACAGCAGCATGTATAACAAATGTCTGAAAATCTGTGCGTCAGGAAAACACCATGACACCGTGAAGTTTCTCAGCCATATTGTTTTTCTCAGGAACACCTGTGCAAACTTTGCTGGTAGTGGAATTCTCCCTCCAGTTTTTCTTTAGGTACTTTCAAAAGAAAAAACAAAACAGGGCTTTTTGTCATTTGACATGTGCAGCTCCAAAAGTTCTTTGATAGTGAACCAAATCCTGCTCACAGCAGGATTTGGGTGATCTAGCAGATTGCTTTTCTCTCCAGTTAAAGTCAGCATGAACTGAGGGGATTCAGCACCTCGCAGACAGTGTTCAGCATTTYGTAGGAACCAGCTATTGACAAGACGAGAGTTTTCTTGGATTTCTTTTCACACTCTCCTAGCAAAACGTGCCATTTGCAGTGTCCCAAATCCTCTGTTGATAAGACTTTTTATTTTACCCAATGCAAAGATGACAGTGTATGCTAATGGAAGGGTAGACTCCACTCCTGATGAGCATGTGACTACTATTAATACTCGCAAGAGTTAGACTTTGGAGCTTTTATGACCTTCCAGCCAGCGCTGATTCTCTGGAAGGCAGAACCCAGTGTTTGCGGAGACCTTGCCAACACTCCCAGTGTCACACTGACCTCTCTTGGTCTCTGTTTGTGGTCTAGCAGACAGGTCTGGCCCTATGTGCTCTGCGTCGGCAGTGGTTTGCCTGAAGTCACCAGATCTTGTGCCCTCCTTGAATAGTGCTCTTCGCTGCTCTGGCTCTGCCAGCTGGCCCCTTCAGTAGCCCCTTCCCCAGCAGGCTTGATGCTGCAGGTGCTGTACTCTTCTGGACCTTCTGGACCCTCTTTTGTCCTGAGATGACTTCCAGCCACCAGGGACTCATAGTGGAAACCTGGGAGTGAAACAAGTCAAATGTTCTTAATGTGCTAGCGAGTGCCAGAACGTCTTGGCAGCCATTCTGGAGCCTGTATGCATTTAAAATGGATTACTTACAGTTTTTGTCTCCATTTTGCTACAGTTGTAATCTAAACATGCAAGCTCCAACTTTGTGTTTTGGRCCGTGTTAGGGTGCTGGGTTACAGGCAGCCTGAGTTACGATCCTGTTTTCAAACAGTACTTCATTTTTTTAAAACATATATGACTGCAAACAGCATTTTATCAGGTTCTAGCAATGTCCTAATCCTGGGAAAGGAGGGGTGAAGGAAAAGGGGCACAGCAGAAGAAAGCACTCTGTGTTTGCTGGCYGAAGTGCCAAAGAGCTGGAATAGGCTTGAACCACTGTGGCATTTTAAGGCATTCTAATTCTCAGTGACTATTTTGCAAATTGTACAATGTCTCAATATATAGCAGCCATCCAGAGTTAATTGACATGTAACTGCACATAAATAGTGGAGTAAATAAGTTTTGCCTCGCACCAAGTGAAAAAATAGGTTATGTGGATGGAAAAGGAAGAGAAGAAAAAAACCATCAGAGTACCAAACCGTGACTTGTTTAAATTAGCTTCTGAAAGTATCTCGAGGTAGTCTTTCCTGAAAGGCCTTTGAAATTCAAGCTATGGACTCTTGCCTCCTGGCACACAGGCTGATTCTCTCTCTTGGAAGATTCTGACTAACAGTTGCCCTTTTTTTCCTCTTTTAAATACCCTTGAATCACGGAACTTGCACATTCTGTTTTTCTTGCTTCAGGTCTAAAGCCTTAAAGACTATGTCAAAGTAATGAAGAGAACATTGTGTACTGGATGCTAGAGCTGAGGGAAAGGGAGTGGGCAGAGGGAGGAGATTATCCTGACTTCAAGCTTAGGCCTGATCCTGCAAACTTTGTCTCTTGTGAAGAGTTTTGTAGAGGTCAGCCAGACTTCTTGCATGAACGGCGATTACTTGCTATTCAGGATCATGCTCGGATTATGCTTAAAGCGATAATAATAACATGGCCAGAGCTTATGGTAAGTCATGGATGGAGTGCTTTAAAGTAATTGAACAGAGAGGCTGTGAAGACGTGTGGGATTAATTACGTAGAAATTTTGCTCACTTGGCAAGTGGGCCAAAGTTAGCCCAAACTCTGGAACTAGGAGAAAGCAGCTCCCTTAAAAGAACACATAAATGCACCACCACCAGTGTTTAATGCATACTCCCTGGTGTCAGCCCCAAGGAGGAAGGTAAGTACAGATGCATATAATCYTTCCAGGATTTATGTGCCAGGTGGCCTCTTTCCCTGCATTCCTGTACCTCCTGCACTCCCTGCTATCAAACCAGGAGGTAGTGTTTTGAGCCACCCCTCATTCCCGTTKGTGTTTGTGATGATGATGTTGGCTCCTGGAGCAAGAACCATTTGTTTGGGGCTGGAAGTGGGTAGCCGTCAGCCTGGTGCAGCCCTGAGCCAGGGCTATGGCTCAGAGGTGGCGCGGTCTGGCAGCTGGGGGAAAAAGAAAATGAGCAAAAATTTCGCCCTGTTGTGCCATGATGCATTACGAGTACATTTAGGGTCTCCTAATACAGAAGGCCTGTCAGGTGGCCTCGGTTAGGTTCTTGGAAAATCAGCTTCAGTCCTTACTCTTCTGCTGGAGGGATATTTTCTGGTGTACACCTTTGCAAAGCTACCTTACTAAAATATAACTCAAAAGTGACCGGGTCCTGTGGGTGCAAAAGTAAGATGCGCCCAACACTTTGGCAGCATTGGGAAAAGATGTTCCTTTACGCATATGGCTTTAAGATTTCTCAGCATCTTGACTTTGACTGCTTTTGATGCACTCATTTAAGGGCACTGGGGTGGGGGGAGAATTCGCCAGCGCTAGTTAAATGAGAGAAACCAAAATGCTCTCCGCTCCAGCCCATACAGGCATAGTGCCACAGGGGCAACAGCTGACGAAGACGGCAGCTGCTGCAGATGCTGGGAAATACAAGTACCCCCTCTGTTGCCTCCCGCTCTTCCCCCTGCTTTGTTGACAGCACTGCTATTTGTTCCATCAAAACCTCGTGTGGCTATCGCTGTCTCCTCAAATGCGCAGAATATGTTGAAAGGCTGGGCAGCCTCCCAGTCTCTTCCTACTTATTTATGTGTCACAGGAGGGAAAAATACTAGACAGAGATAGGTTGTCCGGGGTCATCCTATTGGAGTTGTGATGATGGCAACAATTCATAGGTGGAGCAGTTGATTTGTTAACCTTATAAAAAGATGCCATTAAATACTGTATTTAGCTCCTCAGGGGAAGTAACTTAGTTTCTRTTTTATTTTCCATTTCTCATCCCTGTTTTAACATTAGTGACTAGGCTGTCACTCTGCTTCTGAAGGGCTGCTGGGGTTATATCTGTGGTTGGATGGCWCCAAGAACCCCTTTCTGCTGAAAATAATTAATATCATATATTTTTACCTCAAAGAGAGCCTGATACAAAACTACTAGAAAGTTTCCATTAACTTTTGAGAGCTTTTAAACTTGCCTATGAAAGAAATTGGAAGCTTCCTTGTGTGTGTCTCTCTCTCCTCTGGCTTATCCTTTTCAATAAGGACCCCATCTGGCAAAGACTTGTGCATATCTGACTCTACGCATTGTGGGTATTCCTGTTGAAGACCGTAAAGCAGCTCACAGGGCACACGCTTGGGTATATGCAAAGCCTTTGTRGGTGAGAATCTGTATACAATGCAACAGGGCACGTGCTTAGAGCCTGCAAACAAAATGAGTTTCCRCTAGCTCTGAAAAAGGTCTGACTTGAGAATCAAGTGTAGATTCTTCCATCTCCTTAACTTTATTATCATTCCCCAGTTTGTACACTTTGCCAGTCTTAACCAAAAGCAAGGCCAGTTCATTTCTATATTCTAGATACCCTATCTCCTAAATTTTAATTGCARAGAGGACCCTTGCCATTTGTACATGAAAAGGAAAAAAACTGTGAAACTGGTTTGTGTTAGCCTGTTTTATATTTCGCATATCAGCTTGTATTATAAAAGTATTAGCTAACCTGTCATAATGCACACACATAAACTTAGCTCAGTGTGCTTGGTTAGTGGGTTCCCTCCCTTTCCCAGGAGGAGGGAGAATMTCCCCATAAGCATTTGCCAGTCAATGCTCCTTTCTTTCCTTCCTCATCTGTTCAGCTGCAACTTGAAGGTGCTTGTTTCTTACATACCTTTATTGTGAAAATGATGATAGCTGGCATGCTGAGGAGGCCTGGCATTCTTGAGCTTTGAAGACTCCGAAGAGCGTCATTAAAAAAAATAACAATGTACAAAGGCATCATCCTTTTTAGCACTGTCCTTTAAAATCTGCCCTGTGTTTTGGCCATGCAGATGTTAAAAATAGACTTATTTTCAAGCTATATAGTTCCACTAATATAACTCACCTTTTTCCCCTAAAGGCAGGATTTGGGATATGTGTCCACCCATCCTATTCAGGGTTTGTGACCCATTTCTTTGAGAAGTAGGCTTTAGTCTACCCATCCCAGCACTATAAGAGAGTGTGTATCCGCAGGGATGGAAGGGCCATCTCAGAGTACATACAGCTATTGCAACCCCAAGAGGCAAACATTTTCATTTGGCATATCCACACTTACAGTTTTCCAGAGCAGGGGATACTGTCTGTGAAGTGACACCATTTTGGGATACTGAGAGCTTGCCTTGATGCTTGTCCTGAAGGGCAGGTAACATACGGCTGGTTTGTGCTAACTAAAAAAAACCAAAGCCACTCGAATTTATGTTCTGTAGCATTTTTATTGATTTAAGGCTTCTTTACATTTCTTTGCCTGTTGAGATGGTAAGCTTTTGGGTGGACAGTGTCTTCTACTTGTGCACTACTTTCTGCAACGGGAACTCACCCTGCTTGCTAGATACAGGGCAGACAACACTTGCCTGAATACACGGTGAAGACTTTGACTGCTTACACAGTGAGGTCCTGGAATTGCTTGTCCTTGCGGCTCCACAGCTGCACTCTGAAAAATTACCCAGCGTACGTACTGGGCGATACAGATGCAAAAGCCCCACTGTGGACCTGGCGTTGGCTTCGGGAGGAGTTAGTCATGCGTACGGGTTCAAACCGGGAACATGAAAAGGCTCCAGTCATCGTTGTGCTATTCAGGCGCTGGTGTTGGGGTGGGGCACCAATGACGCACTGGGAAGTACCAAAGCATTTGGACCTGGCCTAGCTGTGGGGCCAACGTTTAGCACCTGGGATTTGCGATCGTCACAATGACAGTGATGTTAGTTGCTCAGATGAGGTAAATAGCTTAAAAAAAAGGGGGGGGGGGCTTTCATGCCTGTGCATTTACCTCGATTCTGAGGTTTCTGGGATGGTGCTGCCAGGTACGTGTGAAACAGGAATGTCCTGCTTGCCATAGTGAAGGGCTGATTCACTGGCAGCGTAATAGGTGTCATCTTCCCTTTTGTCAGCTCCCGAGGTATAGTTTACCCCCGCAGTGAACAGAAAATAAATTTAAAAAAATCCAGTAAAACCAGTAACATGTAAGTCATCCAAGTGAGGTGAGGTTTGCTTAAAAACAAAGCAGTTTGTGAAGTGAGTTACGTGAGGCTGAGATTAATCTAGAAGGGGAGAGGGAGAGTTTGGCCTGACTAAGGGCAAGCTCTGTAAAACTCCCACTGGAGTCGAGATGATTTTCCCAAGGACAGATGAGGGGCTGTGCCCGGTGGCATGGGCTGGGTACCTGCCCTTGTGTGTTCGCTGGACTCCTCTGCAGGAAAATTCGAAGACTGGTCAGAGGAATCACTTGCTGGAGGTGCCCRTTTCTACCACAAAGGGAGGCTGGAGTCGCTAGCTCCCGTGCTGGGGTCTAATGTGGACTTGCCCAAGTTGGGTGAGACGAATTGAATTTTAAGGCTCTAAAAAGCTTTTCTCCATAGAAGAAGCAAACGCTGTCGTCTCAGTGAGTGCAGATGAGGCACAACAGTGTTGAAACTGAAGCCATGGGTCATAAGCTGGGTGTCTCCAGAGCTGTGCCCCTGCTCTGAGTAATGCTCGCATGGGAGCGAGATTAAGGAATGGACGGAGGGAAGACTGTCGCAGTAAAGCTGTGCTGCTGCTGTTCCTGTGAGAATGGCATAAAAAGGGATGGTTTTGTCCGTCCATGTCATCTGACATGCCATGAGTTTAGCTGCTATTTACAGAAAGCAACTGGATGCAATTTTTCAAATAGATTTCCAAACACTCTGTTTAAAATGTTTCCCTACATTGAGGGAAAACCTAGGAAACATGGGAAAAAAGAGGGAAAAGACTAGCAAGGGCCTGTGCATTCTCAAACACAAACTTCGGATGAAGTAAGAACTCGCATCAGAATGCATCAAAAGGAAAACTCATTTCTTTCTACTTTCAAAAGATATTAATATTTTATAGCTACCATTATGTTTTGAAGAGCACATAGGTCATTGTTGGTAGTACCATAGTTATCCTGTATTGGGTTTTGAAAGAGAAGATACTTGTTTTTCAAGTTGTTCTGTTCACTCATCCATCCTCTCCTAATTCACACCCCAGCCAAATTTGCAGTGGAGTGATTCTGTGAGTAATTCTAGTTGCTGTTCTGCATTCTCACCCAGGCAAGCACTCTCATGGGGCTTACAAGGGTTTTGGCCTCTAACAGCAGAGAATCAGACCCACCGTAAGAAGAAGCCTGAAAATCCCTTTTCACGCCCATCCTCGGCTTCCTGCCAGTGCTCAGGGAGGTCGAGAAAAGCGTTCCTTCTGACCTGTCAGCTGCCAACCGAAATGCATCATATTTTAAAATGCACATTTTTTAAAATTAGATAATCTCTTCTGGTTCAATAATAAGCTAATTATGTGCTTTAAATAGCTCAGGAGAGGGGTTTCAGATTAGTCTACATAATAGAAATGCCCAGGGCTGTACTGGAGGTTGCTCCCTTACTGGAAGATCTCATATGCCGGCTTGCTCAGACCCAAGCAGACTCTGTCATTTGACAGCCTGTCAGATCTATTCCTCTAATCAGTCACGTTAGCTATAACTGTCACCAGATTTGCAATTTAATATGTGCAGCTCAACACTTCCAATTAATATAGTCCATGTATTTAACAATATATCATTTTGGAGTTCTGTCACTTCAGAACTAACACTTTTGGGAGCCACGTGCAAGATGGCATTGCACTTGGATAAAGCAGAAGCCCTAGAAGGCTTTCTTAATGCACGCTGATTTTAGCCTTTCCCTGCCACAGTACAGTGGAAGTTATTGCTGGTTTAGTTGCATTTCTCAGGCTTAGGAAGTGTTAAAACATAAAAAATTCAAAAAAACTAGTAGGTTTATAATAGGTGATTCAGCATTGACAGGTTTTTGTGATCTTTCATGGGAAACTACTATTTTTAGTGAATTATTATAAGCAGTAGCAGCACTCACATTTATTTATAGGGACATGAAAGAACGCCCATGTACGTTTCTAAATAGTCAATGTATAGTAACGGCCATATGTAGAGAATGAACAAAAATAGAACTGTAGCACTCTGATTTCCACAACACTGTGTGAGGCTTTTGCAGGGATCTTTGGATTTAAAAAAGGAAAAACCGAGGGGGTAATTTCTCTTGTAGTTAAAAAAAATTAAAATAAGCACACTTAGGATGAAAATCTGCCTTACAATAAAGTTGCCTTGTTTTCATTGAGGTCTAACTTGGTGACCTCTGAGATCTCTGAGAATTCATTCTTCCATTAGCTGCAGCGACCGTTGGATTGGGCCTATGATGACTGTGGTAGCTATTTTTATGAGTATTACTGTATGTGTAACATTCACGTTGATTAGTTAAGTGTGCACTTGAACTTCTCCTGGGGCTTGGTGGAACTGAGGAGGAGAAACGCAGCAATTCCCTGCTGGAGGTGCTCCGCAAATACAGTGTGACATAATTGCCAAAGTTACTAAAGTGAAAATACTTGAAATGATGGGTTTAGCTATATTAAAAAAAAAGACAAATCTGCTGGTGACACTGATTGCGAGCAGAGATTCTAACCGTTTTGCTGTGTCTTCGCAAAGGCCCAGCCACGTGTGTCCATTTTGGCTTTTTTTGTATGCAACTGTTGGTGTTTAAGTTCACTTTAAAAACCGTAAGTGGCAACATCGCTTTCTTTCTTTTACTGATGGCATTCAGGTGCCGGGCAAGCCTGCACTGATGGGATTTTCATGAATTCAGCACCTTGCAAGATCAATGCCTTAAAGTAAATTCCTCCTCTTAATTAAGTTAAATCCGTTGATTGAAATTAATTGCGTTCTCCAGTTTTGTGCTGACCTGATATAACGCACGTGGAAGGGGATGAAAGAGGAAGCTCTGGACAAGGTGCCTTTCGCAAACTCCTGAGTACGTTGCCTGTTTCCGGCTCCCAAAAGCTGGTGCAACACAGGGGGGGAAATGTCAGCGTGACACTTTTACRAGGCTTCGTACGGTAGCAAGTGTCAGCATACGTGTCTCCTTAATATCAGCAGGAGTGGCTGGAGCAGGAGGTGCTGGAGCAGGCGGTGCGGCGCAGGTCCAGCTGCGGGAATGGAATGTTCTCCCCAGCCCTCCAAGAGCACAAACAGCTGGGAAAGGGGTTACTCAGGCCAGTTCCAAATTTGCAAAAAATAAATACATGCCGCACAGCCATTGCCACGCCTCTTCATGAACTTCGTTACGCTTTTCGGTGTGTTTTTTTTAGTTTTTTTCTTTTGGCCGAGAGGATTTTTCCTGCTGCCTTTCCTCTGTGTCCRTCTCTCCTTCGCTTCGTCTTGTCCCCGCCTCGGACTTTGTTCTTTCTAGTAGGGCTCCACACTTACGTTATTTAAAATATCAACATTTTCTGCACTCTCTGCTTCCTTTCTCCCAACATCCAGTGGAAAAAAATAAACTGCAACCAGCACGCTCTAGTCAAAGCAAAACAAATGTTATTTATGAGAGTCCTCCTGTGGTCAGTAGACATCTGACTGTAAAATAACTGGTGATTTTTTTCTGCTAACTGGAAGCGTGATGCTTTGAGACAATTTCCAGGCAGTGTGTATTTTGAGTTAAGTTTTATTTACGTCAGTGCAGCAATTCACACTATCAGTGTTTTCAAAGAGTGAGGCAGCAGTTGTTTTAACTCGACTCTTTTTTAATAGGAAAAACATTTGATTAAGTGGTGACTAAGTCCTCTTAGCCGCGCATTTTGAGATGCCACCCGCCCCGAAAGGGAGGGCATAGGCCTCCTTTGCCTGCAAACTGTCTGCGGCCCGTCCTGGCGGAAAGGAGCAGCGCCGGCGGCGGGAGCGAGGCGCGCGGAGTTAGGGAGGGGTGGTTTTGCCCTGCTCTAATCAAAGTCCTCCATCGCACTCGGGCACAGCGCGAGGGCCTTCGCTTGGGACGGGGGGAGAGCTGCACAGCAGCACATTTCAGAGCGTAAATCTTCACTGGGCTTAATATCCTCCCAAGGGGCTTTATGATCCCTTGGTGCTTTCTTCCCTTGCTGGGCGGTGGGGCAATGCCGGGGTGGAGGCGCACGGAGAGAACTAATCACACCGAGGGGCTCTTCTAGCGCTTCCCCTACGATCCTGCTCAGAAACACTTCTCCTTTGAAGAGAGGATGAGGAGGGAGCTCCACAAAGCGACCCTTCAGATGTCAAGCTGATTTTTTTCCCTATATCTGTGGGTTGTTTTTTTCCCCCCCTTTTTTCCCCCCCTTGGCAGGAGGCTATGCTTGGGTGACCCGTTTGCCTGGAACTGGCTGGGCCGAGCCTGCGTCGCTCCCCGCTTTCTCCTTTTAGCACTCCAAGGGCCGCAGGCTTTGTTCGCGGCGTACAAAGGCCTGCTGAATGTCACTTTTGTGGCAGCGGTGCTCTCTCACGCCCTGCTGCTGCCGAACAGCTGGTGCCGTTTGCAGGAACTGCCTTAAGAACTTGCAGATAATATCAAATCGTGAGCATCAAAAATGTGGTGGCGCCAGAGCTGTTTTCTCGCGTTGTGTGCATAACTTGTTCAATGCTAACTTCTTTCCTGCAACTTCAGTAATTTAGGGGAAAATATAATAACAAACAAAAATACGTCATATATGCTTTATATGAAAAAAAGACAGGCAATCAGAAGGCTATATATTGGTACAACGTGGTTGGGCAGGTATTGAGGGAGGGCTTTCCTTATGCTTTAGTTCCTGCTTTTCCTGCATCTCCAGAGCACTCACTACTATATTACATTATTTGTCTTTTTCTGGTTTGCAAAAACTTACAGGGAAAAAGGTGGGAAAGATAAAAAGTTTTGAGACCTCTTTGGCCCACAGACTTTTAAGTTCCTCAAGAAGGGCAGCACTACGGTCCTATAGAGCAGAGCAGGAAAAGACTGTATGGAACCAACAAACTGAATCCCCATGTCTGAGACTTGCAAATTCCTTTTGCCAAAAATTCCTATATTCATGCACACAATTGGCAACTTTAATTATTCATAATTTTGAAATCACTGCATCTGTTTTCATGTTTACTTGCTACTGAATCTCATTGAGGACTTCAAAGCAAACAAAATGTAGAACTGGTAGTTGAAGCAAATTTTGAGTTACTTGATGAGAAGGCAGAAACTCTGGTCCAGACAGATGGGCAAAAAGCATTGATTATTCACAAGCTCCTCTTTCAAGGACAATGAATACAAACAAAGTAGTTTGCTTTGTTTTGCTTTTCCTAAAGAAAAGCAATAATTTGTGGTGGAGGTCCTCTGCAGGAGTATTCATCCCAAAAGAGATGCGTGCTACAAAATTCTGAGCAAGGTGACGTAGGTTGGAGACTGAAATTCAACTTAGTGAGCAAGGGCCATTGAGAAGTGAGGCTGCCGTTCAGTCAGCCCATGCCAGCTGGAGGCTGATAAACTGCAGTTATTTTCATGGCTTCTTTTCTGTAGTATTAGATCTTACTCCTTTCCCTGCTACGTGGCTACCAGAAAACTTCATATGGTGAAGTTAGGACATTAAATATGTTAATAAAGTATAAAATAAAGTATTATTCTCCCAAGTGAGCCTTACCAGCGTTTATGAGTCTGCAGATAGTGTTTCTTTTTCTCTCATCATTTCCCAGTATCCCAGTTGTTAAAATAAACCTCTGCTTTTGATTTGTAGATGTAACTTTACAGTTTAGGAGCCTGTATCTGAAATAACGAATTAACTACTACAAAACACTGAAACGAAAACAGACCAGTGTGTAACTTGGACTGGGCAGTCACCAGGTGCACCTTGTCTTGCTAATCTTTAGGCTTTTTTTTTTTTTTTTGAGCAGAGGCTTTTAAGAGTTAAGTTACACAACTCTCTTTATTTTTAAAGTGAGTGGATTCCTTGTTGCATTGTTGAGAATGATAAATTGATACCACATGTTGCTTGCAGACAAAAAGGACTCTGTATTCCAGTGGAAGCACTTGCAGCTGGTGTCTGCGTTAATGGACGGGCTCCACAAGGTAAACACAGTTTGGAAGAGGCGCGCGCAGACACAGGCGTGCAGGGGTGGGGGAACTCGCTCCTTATTTCAAGCCGAGAGGATTTGCTGGTCTTGCCTGACCGTGGCTGAATGTTGAAATCGCTCACCGTCCTCAAGCCTTTCTGGGAGGCTCGTTCAGTTGTTCATACCAAACCAGGTATATAACATTTTGGAAATGTTTGCAAACATATCCGTCTGCAATCTTATGAGTGACATGTAATTAGGACATGCTAGGTGATTTCATTTTTTTCATGAGCAAATAGTGGCTGCTTCAAGGAGTAGGGACTGAACGCACTTCTGTGCAGCGGGTAAGCGTTTACCCCTTCAAAGTTCAAAATGTGGCCCTGGGTTTTAGGAAAATGATATTGCCCCACGTGTTGCCCATCCGACTAAGGCCACTCAGCTGCTGATTTCTTGCTAGTGAATGGCTGCGTGCTGGCGGGCCGTCTCCTGCCCTGTGCCGTGCTGTCCTTTGCACGTACAGGTCTGTATGAAAAGCTAAAGGTTGCGAGTAGTATCGCAGAAAGAAGTGCCTGGTGAAGGAGCTCACCCCTCGCCCCCGGGGCTGCCTTTGGGCAGTAACCTTTGGGAAGCTGGCAGTCAGGTAAAGCAATGTTGTTTTACTGTACCACTCTACCATCCTCCGCTCAAATCACATCTGCCCTGTCTTTTGTGTTCCTCTTGTGCTGGGTCTTTCTCATCTTCAGTGCCTTTATATATATTTATTTATTTATTTATTTTTATTTATATATATATTTATATTTATTTTTTTCCTGAAGGACTGCTTAAAAACTTTGCTGAGGGACTGAGACCCAGCTGGGCTGGGCACAATGCTGTACTGTGTCCTCTTGATCTTATCTGCAGGAACCTCGGTCTTCTGTCTCTGAGCAAAGTACATAGCATACTTCAGGTCTGGTATAAATAGTAATTCTAATAAAGGGAAGAGCGCATCGTATTTCTTTTCTGCTCTGTTCTTGCGAAGTCCGTATGCTGTACCCACCAGAGGTATCTGAGCTCTTTGCAAGGTGTCTGCAGTCTGGCCAGCATCTGTCCCATGTACATATGTTCTCCAGGGCAGATTCATGAGAGTGCCTTTATAGATCTTTTAAAGTTTCTCATTGTATTCTGGCATGGAAAAATGTGTTACATTTCCATCGTAATGGCCTTATCCCTCTCCCCAATTAAGTCAAAGGCAAAATTCCCCTTGATTTAAATGGCAGCAGGTTCAAATCATAAACTGTATTTTTTTGGCTTCCCCACCTCCTTTGTGGTTTGTCACATGGTCATATATCGCTAATGCACATGCTTGTGGGCAAACGTTGCCCCAGAATCTCTCCTTGTATTTTAAGCAGACATGAACTTTCTTTGACAGTTCAGAGACCAGGTACAAAATGGGCTTATTTCCTCCCAGATTACAGCCTGGCAGCCCGGTGCACCAGCCTTTACTCATGTGAGTTGTCAATGCCAGTGCCTCCTGTAGCAACACTCACATGTGAAAGGATTAGAGGATACAGCCCTAATTTGATTTGGCAGAGCTTCCAACACCAGGAGAAACCAAGAAACTCGGATACTGTTGCTGGAGAGGTTAGTGGGGGAGGTTACGTGAAAGAAGTGGGTTTTAAGGCACTGTTTGAACAGCGGGTGGAGATGGTGTATGCAAAAATAAATTGGTCCATAATTATGCTTAAGAAAACAATCTTCCTACAGAAGAAAAATAAAGAAAACATGGGCTGGAGCATAAATGGCACATTGCGTAATGTAAAGGGAAACAAACTGCTTGGATTTTTTCATAACCACCAATTTTCAATGCAAAAGTATTATTACATTCTTTTATTACTTGTGTATTACCAAAACTGAGCAAAAAGATGCTATAATAGAAAATTACACATGTGCACATACATATCCACACGTGCAAGAGCCCTCATCCTGAAAGGTGCTTCAATCCCACAATTTTACTAATAGACTGTTTTGGATTTTTTGTGGTTTTAGACCAGATAGTTTCATGCTATGGTTACTGCCAGCAGAAATAAGCCATCTTATGAGAATATCATGGGTTGAAAACTGTTAGCTGATGGCACTTTGCTGTTTGTTTTCATGTTTGAAGCTACACAGCATGCTGTGTAGGCCACCTCTGGTATTTCTTTTCTGTGTTTTCCAAGACTGGTTTCGTTAGCAAGAGTCAGTGTTCTGTTTATTCTTATATCCAGCATTTTTAGCTCTTGTTCAGCATGGTGTGTAGGACTCCTGTAGCGTGGTTTGGTATGGCATTTTAGCTCTGTGGATCCTGTCATTGGATCTTTGCGAAGAGAGATCCTCATGCAAATATTCTTGCATACAGTTGTCCATTGCAGTCAGACAGGATGAATGTGAGAGCTACCTGCACTGATGCAGTGCAAGCTGGAATCTCAGAAAATGTTATTTTTCAAAAAGTCAACAGTCCCCAGCCAGCTGGGAGAAACCTGAGGAAATAAGCAGTGGCATCTAGTTAGTAGAGGTTAGAAACAGATTTTTGCCAGACTCAAAATACAGTTAAAAATATCAGCAGTTAAATAATAAAAAGCTCTTTGCCTCTTAGACTGAAGCATTATTATGCTGCAACTCAATCCAGCATATTTTAATGGCATTATAGTCCCTTGCAAATAGATAACTTTATAGCTGAAATACTGACCCAAACTTATCTGAGTATATCTGTAAAGTCTGGTCTGCTCTGTTGTGCAAATTGTTTAAAACATAACAGTTACTATTTTGAACCAGAGTCAATATGATTTCTCTTTTCATTAAGTGATAATCACAAATGCGCCTGCTGTCTGTGTGTGAGAGGAATTTTAGGCGTTTTTTTCATTTCAGAATCTGATAAAAACCACAGCACTTAGAGGGGAAAAGGCATTTTATACTGAAAAGAATTATTTAAAAAAAAGCTGGACTGTATTTCTTTATACATCCAATGTGTCTTCAGTTCATATATGTCAAACATCCCTTTATCCTAACGATGGAAATGTCAAGATGCTTGTGCATGATTTGTTGATTGATACGTTCTTTATTCATTTAAATCTGGAACTCCTTCAGTGCCTTGTGAATGAAGGGATGCTTATTCTGGAGGGTTTGACTATGCTCTGATCCTGTTGACTCTCTGTTTTTAAGACATACTGGTAGAACACATGTATTTTTATACTTTTTATAGATATAGCTGATGTTTGCCAATTAAAAAAAAAAACAAACTCATGTAACTTTTTAAACTTGCTCATCTTTAGCATGCAGGAATAGCACAACTGTTTTGTCAAGAGAATATGGCATTGCTCCAAAAATCTTTGACTTGCATGTGGGAAGAAAAAAAAGCCTGGAAGCATTCTCACTAGCAAATACTACTTGTTGGTCCTTTTTTGAGATGTATGTTAAGCCCAAGATCAGTAGGATGAGCAGAGTTAGGTTTTTGATCTGTTATTCCAGTATAAACCTGGAGTACTTTTACTAGGGCTACTGTGGGCTGGTTTCCTCTGCCTTCTCATTCTGGAGTAATTTTGGCTGGTTTGTGCTGATGTGGTTTTTGGAGCATGGGTGTTCCTGGCTAGTGTGAGTAGGTAACACCAAGAATGGACTGTGCACTGGCCTCTCCTGAAAACACTGTCTTTTATAGCCTCTGCTAGAGTCTATAAACCGTGTACAACTTTATACAACGCTGTATCTGGCAGCATGCAGGGACAGAGATATCGCTGTGCACTGTGTCATGTCATGTTTTGAAGACTGTGAGGATACTGTATCGGGGGGACAGCTGGTCAGCTGCAGTGGTTCAAGCGTAATTCTGGTGCCTCTGGTCAGGAGAGAAAGTAGAGCTTACTCAGGCGCCGCATGCCTCTCGGGGAGGGTGACAGCAGGTGTAGTTTTCTCAAGAGTTGTTATGATAAATACACAAATGCACATGCCAATAAAGGATAACAAAGACATTTGCAGGGGCTGCAGTGGGGGTGKCCACCCTTCCAGCCAGTTTTTTGCAGTGTTTTTGCAGTTTTTTGAAGGGACTCGTCCAAGGTTGTCAATAGTGTAGAGCTTTGTCCTGAACTGAAACTAAAGGAGAAATGCAGCTACCTCGAGTCTATTGCTGTTGAATGATTTGAGGRCATGGGTAGTGGCCTCGGGTTTTACCCTCATCCCAGTAGAGGAATAGTTGGGAAAGAGGAGTTGGACACGTTGTACCCTCATGCTGATGCTCCTAGTTTGTCTAGCTGCTTGCTAGCAGGGACGGAGCTGCGTCACGCTCCTTTCCCTCGGATACAACTTTGGGGGTATAAAGATGGGCACCAGGAGAGCACAGCTAGTGCAGGGCTTGCTTTGCAGCAGCATGCAGGCAATCTGCAGTCACGCGCCAGCCCTCCTCTGTCCCCCACCCAAGAAACCCATGGTGATGTCCACAAGAGCTCAATGTTTTTATTCATGTTGGTGTTTTCATGTGATGTTGGTTTTGTGACTGAGATTTGGGTAGCAAAAGAAGTAGTGCTGGTCTTGACCTTTTTGTTTTATTCCTCTCCTGCAGAATTCAATCCGGCACAACTTGTCACTTCACAGCCGATTCATCAGGGTGCAGAATGAAGGCACTGGGAAAAGCTCTTGGTGGATGATCAATCCAGATGGTGGAAAAGGTGGGAAAGCACCACGGAGACGTGCTGTGTCAATGGACAATAGCAACAAGTACACAAAGAGCAGAGGGCGGGCAGCTAAGAAAAAGGCAGCCCTGCAAACTGCCCAAGAGGCAAGTGAGGACAGCCCTTCTCAGCTCTCCAAGTGGCCAGGGAGTCCAACTTCCCGCAGCAGCGATGAGCTGGATGCATGGACAGATTTTCGCTCCCGTACAAATTCAAACGCCAGTACGATAAGTGGCCGCTTGTCACCAATTTTGGCAAGCACCGAACTAGATGACGTTCAAGATGACGATGCTCCGCTTTCTCCTATGCTGTACAGTAGTCCATCGAGCTTGTCCCCATCAGTAAACAAACCATGTACTGTGGAGTTACCTAGGTTGACTGATATGGCTGGGACAATGAATTTGAATGATGGACTGACAGATAACCTCATGGATGATCTCTTGGACAATATAACACTCCCTTCCTCCCAGCAGTCATCCACAGGAGGGATAATGCAGAGAAGCTCCAGTTTTCCATATGGTTCCAAAGGTTCAGGGCTGGGTTCTCCATCAAGTAGTTTCAACAATGCCGTATTCGGGCCATCGTCCCTGAACTCCCTTCGCCAGTCGCCCATGCAAACCATTCAGGAGAACAAGCAGGCCACCTTCTCTTCCATTTCTCATTATAACAACCAGACGCTGCAGGATCTTCTTGCCTCTGATGCACTTAGTCACAGCGATGTCATGATGACACAGTCTGACCCACTCATGTCACAAGCCAGCACAGCTGTGTCCGCCCAGAATTCCCGCAGGAATATCATGCTCCGCAATGACCCCATGATGTCATTTGCCGCGCAGTCCAGCCAGGGCGGTCTGGTCAATCAGAGCCTGCCCCATCACCAGCACCAGTCTCACAACTCCTCTCTTAGTGGCAGCCGTGCCTTGTCAAATTCCATCAGTAACATTGGCTTAAATGACTCAAACAGCTTGGGATCCACCAAACATCAGCAGTCACCTGTCAATCAGTCTATGCAAACACTTTCTGACCCGCTCTCAGGCTCCTCTTTGTATTCCTCTAGCGTGAACCTCCCAGTCATGGGACACGAGAAATTCCCAAGTGACTTGGACCTGGATATTTTCAATGGGAGCTTGGAGTGTGACATGGAGTCCATTATCCGCAGTGAACTCATGGATGCAGATGGGTTGGATTTTAACTTTGATTCCCTCATCTCAGCCCAGAACGTTGTCAGTCTGAATGTGGGGAACTTCACTGGTGCTAAACAGGCTTCATCACAGAGTTGGGTACCAGGCTGAAGGATCTTTGAGAACAGGGGAGATGGGCAAACAGGTCAGTGCCCTGTAGATGTGGTAAAATACTTGGTTCCTTAGTTTTATTGGAGTTTGCACCAAACACTTAATAGTTAGTGCACACTAATAATATTAATTTGGCTTGTGATGGCTTGCTATGTTTTGGTGTGCAACAGGCAAAACCAAGATAAATTTGGAGGTGTGGGGGGAAATGAGTCTAAGCTATAAAAGTCATTCAGCTGCATCCCTGTCAGCACACATCTGATGCTATGCATCCTGCTCAGTTTAGACATAAGAGAGGTTAATGACAAATCAAGCAAACCAAGGTGGAATATGTCTTCTTTGAAGTCGCAACAGATGGATTCTTCTCAGCAGCCAAGGCCTCACGTAGTCAAGCTGTGTTATATTGGGATAGGGCAAAGCACTTTGCAGTCAATGGAGCAATATTACTGCAGGGGAGGGGGGAGAAATGTCTTTGCAAGATCCATATGCATGCACTGAAGATCTGAGGTGTGGGACAGATCAGGAGTGAATCAGAGTTGTACTTTTCGCTGTGGTACAGTAACCCTAGTGAAATTGTTTATTTTTATTTTTAAATGTATTTCTCAGAGCAAAAAAAAATAGCAACTCAAGGAATTATATTTTGAAATAGTAAAGGTAGGATCCTGGACCCAGGAACATCTTGATTTTAATGCTTTAAATATGTAAAATTGGTTGGGCTCCCCCCAGACCTAAGTAAGTATCATTTTCTTTTGGCCTCCACCAAGAGAACATGTATAGGTTTGGGTTGTGACATAAGTCCTGTTCAAATGTTATCCTCAAATGTTAGTTAATTCAGATTAATTTTTTCAGATGACTGTTGTGGTTTTTCTCAGAGCTTCTTTTCCACAACTCTGGGGGCATTTGAACCTGTAAGCATTGTTTCTGTCATCCTTTGTGATTCTGCAGGCTTCTGCCTGTACCTCTGCCTACTGACATGTACATATGCACTGACTCATGGAGCAGGTTCCACGCAAAGTGCCCCTTTTCCTTTGTTTATTTATTAGTATAAGGGAGTAGATTTCAAAATATTATAGGATAAAAGGTTAGCTATAAATTATTGAAAGTATTCTATTAACTTCAGAATAATATGGAGAGTATCCCAATGGTGAGGTTAAAAGAGGCATTCATGCAGTCTGCAGCTTACTTCCAACTTTCTTTTTTTCTGGGGAAAGGATGGAAAGAAGGAGTCAGTGTCTTTTGACTTTATGGTGCATAATTTGCTGGTGAATGGCCCTTTCATCTTTAATTGAGTTTTCATTCTCTGTTTCGCAGTTAGATGTTCAAGGGGAAGCTTTGCGGTAGGTGAACAGCAGTGATGAACCTCCTGAATATCTTCCTGTGTGTCTAGAGGACCATGGAAGACATGTGCTGATCTGCTGTATTTAAGGGAAAACAAGACCATACAAGAGTCCTTCATTTAATCAGTGTGCAAAGCTTTCTTGCTCTATTGGAGCAATTAGTTTGCACAGTACTTTGACTTTTCTTGGGGAGAGGAGCTCCTCTGCTTCTTTCTCATCTTAGCTCTAACTGCAGGAGCGTTGCAACGCAAGGCCTGGAGGTGGTCTTTGGAGGAGCTGTTGTGTAGAGGGTGCAGCTTGGACAGCCGAGCTCTATCCCACTGACCATGCATGAGCTAGCACCTTGGAAAGCCAAGGGCGCCAAGTGAATGGCTACGGACATTCACAGGCTTCTGGTTTCTTTCAGTTCAAGCCCTTCATAATTTAAGAAAGAGAAGGAAAAAAAAGAGCAAAAACAAAAGTGATTTGAGAACTGGGGAGCAAAAACTTCCAGAAGGCCACGCTTGTTGATCTGTTCTCTCTTCCTTTCACATGCATGAGCAGTTTGGATTGAGCAGTTTGGATTTAGAAACTCTGCCTTTTTGTGTGGGGTGTTTAAAAAAAAAAAAAGTGGAACTTTATTACTGTGAACCATCTGACAGTACAATTTGCCAAAAGGAGCTTAAAAAATAGATATTATTGGCAGTCTTGCTTGACACATTCCTAATAGGAAAATAGCAGAGACTCTTCTTTCAGTATCAGCGTTTGCTGTGTATAGGTAAAAGATATGTGGAGGGATACTTGCCCAGGCAGGGCGAAGGGAGCACACTGTGCCGGCTCCTCCCAAAATACTCTCAGCTGCCTCTTAACCCCAGCCCATTGCATTCATGACAAGTGTAGCTGCCTCCACCTTTTTCAGGCTGTACCCACAGAGGAAAGGAACTGACACCTCCATGTGAAGGATTCGCATTTGGAGGACAGATTTATTAACCAGACAGTTCTCCGTGGCGGATTACTGTCCAGTCATCTGTGGAAGCCTCTTCCTCTCTCTCTGACAACTGGACTGGCTGCTCCTGGGGGCCTCTGGTATGAGGTGCAAGCGGAGATGATTTCTGCTGAGCTTGTTCATAATGCACAGTTCCTTGTCTGTTAAATAATGCTGTGTGAGAGTTTGCTTCCATGTGAGGGTCTTTTATTTTGATAGGAGCGTCTCGCATGAAATAGGATGTAATCATTCTGAGTTGTTTTCTCAGTTATTTCTCCGCTTCACTGTAGCAATAGGGATCCCTGAATTAAAATCTTCTCTTGGCAGTTTTCATGGCCTCAGTAAAGAGTCTTTACAGAATTGGAGGCAAGGAAATGCTTGCAGCAGGACAGTCTTGCCCTTGCCAATGTTAAATCCGTTTCAGGAAGGTGGCTAGCAGACTAAAGCAGTTATGATAGGTTACTGGCATACCTAGCCAGAGTGAATGCTGTGTTCTATGAAGAAATAGGAAAGAAATTGGAGTTAGTCTGGGGGCAGAAAAGATAGAAGCAATTACACAGCTATTTAGCTTATACATACCAGAGGTATAGAGGGGGTTTACTTAGGAAAAAAATCAATTACACTTTCTGTGTTGGGAAGGTAAAACATGTGCAAAAGACTCCAGCGTTACTAGTTTAGTGCCGGTGCACGTTTATTGGAGAGAGCATTCCCCAGTTCCAGTGCACTGGCTCCGCGCCCGTGAGGTTTGCCATGGTCAGCCTTTCAGAGGGCCCTAATTGAGGCATATAGCTGGATTTGTTTGTTTTTTTTCCCCCTACGAGAAGGAAAGGAGAAAATCAATATGCTTTTTTCTTACTTTATTCACCCAGCCATAATTTTCCCCTCTCAGACCAGTTGAGGCCTCTGTTCCTCTCTGTCTGCCTGCTTCCCAAGAGTACTGAATATACCCTCCACCCACTCCAATAATCATCAGGCTGTTTTTTCAGCCTGTTTATCAATAAACAAAGACATCACTATTCCCTAGCCTTTCTCTAGAATACCTTTTATTTTTAAATTAATGTGTCTTCTCTCAGTCTGGTATTCCCACAACTCTTCTCTTTACTCTGTGGTCCTTCTCAGCCTGTGAATCCTAAGAGACTTGGCATTCGCCAAAGAATAGCCCTAAACAACCTGACAGGGGAGACTGGTTGGGAGATTTATAGCTGCCTGGAATGTCATGAGCTGGTGATCAACCACTGGTTAGACAAACATTTCTCCTGGCATCAAAGCTAGCATAAGGAGTTGTTTTTGCCTCGATTGTTTCAGCAATCCAGCTTATAACAGAGCTCCCCAGATGGCTCCATTGGCAGAGTTTGAGAAGGGGGTGGTGGAGGATGGCTAAGTTGCAAGTAGGGCAGGAACCTCTTAAGCTGGCTTTGCTGTTTGAAAAACTCCTCATATAACTGCATGTTTTCAGAGAGATTTTAATGTGCCATTTAGCTGGATCCCTCAGGGCTCTGTAGCAGAGTTGTACTGAAGTCAAGTTGACTTGCGTGAAAATTGAAAGTAAAATACTTCACAGATCAGTTAAAGTCATTCATTCTATTCTAGCATCATTTAAGTCCTGAGTCATATTCTTGCAGCGGTAGAGTGCACAAACTACTAGCAGTAGCAGCATAGAGTATTATTTCAGCAAATATGATGGTTAACCTCTCCGATAAAGAAAAATCCTATGAAACCTAATGAAATGCCTGTTTATATTTCATTAATCCATACCTGTTTGGACTACTTGCTGATTTGTTAATTTGCATTCAACCTGTTTCTGGGTGAAATCCATACCAAAGACCAACACATAGATCTGTGGATCACTTAGTATTCACTAAAACAGCATTTTAAACGTTCCGGTAGATCATAGAAAGGTCTCCGTTTGGGTAGAGTTTGTCCCCTTTGATTTGGAGAGCTCTYGCTAGACAATGTTCCATGAGGACAGTGATTTTATTTTTTCTTTTTCAGAAAGCTTATTTTCTGCTCATGAAAGGTGAAGTGCAGAAACCAGAACTTGAGGACCTATTGCCTAAGGATCCTGACTGCCTCAGGACCAAGCTGCCTTCCCTTCTCTGTTGATTTCAAAGATGAGGTTTTAGGAGTAGAGCTAGCAGGTTTCATATGTGAAGCCAAGGTGGGGCTACATTTAAAAATCTAAAGGAAATTCAGTGGAACAAAATGCTTCTGCTTCATTTTAAGCAGGTTCGTGGTTAAGGTGGTGGCGCACTTTTAACACTGAAGTGTTGTTTCAGCCAGCCCAAGCTTTGAAAGGTGGTTTTGTGACTAGCTGCACATCAGACTCGCCAAGTTTAGTCTTTGAATGAAAATATCTGGGTGGAAAACTTTGTATTTTGCTAGGAACAGGGATTCCAGTAACTCCAAGCAGAGCAGAGCCCAGAGCAGGCTCCTTGCTTGCTGCGTGCACACCAGCAGTGTGCGAGCTGCATGGGAGCTAGCACCCGGTGGAGCTGCCAGGCTTGCTCCGAGCACGTTGCCTCTGGGGAGGARGAGAGGCGAAAACGCTGGACAACCACCCCAGAACCTCCCTGCCAGGGCCGCCCCTGCCATCTGCATTGCATTTGTGGCATTTCCCTGCAAAAAAGACCCCCAGACGCAAGTGACAGACGTGGCTTGAGTCCCTTCTRCACCCTCATGAACGGTCTGCGATTTGGCTCCAGACGCTCACGAGAGCTGTCACAGCCACCCAAAAATGCGGCAAAGCAGATTCGGCTACTCTTACTCACGCTTCGCTCTGTGAGTCAGGACTGCTCACCGAGGCCCTGCTCAGAGTGAGTAAAGGCAGCAGGAGCTGACATAAAAACACCATGAATTGCTCACTGCTTTGGGAAGTTGTTTTTGTTTGTTTGTTTGTTTTTAATGGGTTTACATTTTTATTTTTTATGAACTTAGGAAAAAGATCTGTAAAAAAGCCAGGATTCCTTCCACAGCCTTGTGTTGTGAACAGACAGCAGCTAAAGCCAGGATAACGTTCTGATCCTGTGGTTTGGGTGTTTTTCTGTTTTCGTGGGGTTTTTTTTTTTTTTTTTAGTACATTATGTATTGTCATGTGATCCAACAGCAATAATTAGGCAGAAACTTGCTGTCCCTGCAGATGCCAAGATTAGAGGATGACATACTCTCACCAGATGACAGCATAAACTGGTATTTTTAGAACAGCCTGCATCACTTGGACTCCCCAATGTTTTCCTCACTGTATCAACAGCATGCAGATTTTATTACAGAATGAGTCTTCATAAATCGTCTTTTTCATGTGAATGAGCTGTAGTGATTGTTAGGAGCTGCAGATTAGCACTTGTTCTGAGATGTGCTGTGATGGTTACAGGTTGATTTCTTTCCTTTTCTTTTCTTCCTTGGAGATAGTCGTTTAAATAGCTCCCTGAAAACATATTTTCTTAGAGAAGTGCATAATCAGAGATTCTGTTTAGAAATGTGACATCATGCAGCTGAGTAAAGGTTGAGATATTTTTCCATAGGAAGTCATTGCTCYGCTGAAGTGATGAAATGACAGTCTGAGAGGTTTAAGTCTTATGTTCATGACAGTCAAAGAGCACAGGTATAGCGTAGGCAGCAGAGATGCACTATTCCATATTTGAGTGGTATTGTAAGTAAATAACTGGGCTTTTTCTCCTGGCCTGGAGAGAGAGGATGAAGGAAGGATGCTCATACACCGCCCTCCCTCAGCTCCTGGTACAGGTAGTGGAGAGCGAGGGCATCTCCACCAGAAAGCTCCTGTCAAGGTTGCCCCCAATCAAGCTGGTCTCACCGTTGACTCCACAGAGTATGTGAGGACACTGGCTCCATTAAATAAGGTACCTGCAGTTGAGTGGTGGGAACACCCCCCTCTAGTCAAGTCTTACAGGGCTATTTCATCAGCTTTTCCACTCTCATTGGCACGCAGGGTGCTTAAAAAAAAAATTTTTTTTTGAAAAATTGGTTTTGAGGGAGGCCCTTGCCTCTCATGCCTCTCTCTACCACATGTAAGTTCTGATACAGGGGATCCTGCCTTACAGCAGCATGGTGGAGCTCCTTTTCAGCGATCTGTCTAAGTGTTATTGGCCTGTCATTTCCAATGAACTGCAGAGGAGAAAGAGAAGACTACACAGCAGGAAGGATCTTTATAAAGAGTGGCTTGCTACCTGGCAGAGAAAAAATAAACACTCTGTGAGGGCATTTAGAATAAAGAAGAGTAGATAGCGTGTTTCCATTGCACTATAAAACTACAAYTCAGAATGTTTATTTCTGTTGCCAGTCATGTAGATACCTTTTACTGTCCAGGTGGGAAAGTGGCATTTGTCCTCCAGATTCAAAAGTGTAAGCCAAGTCCTTCACTTTTTTTGCACAGATGGGGTAGTTATGCATCCATTTCTCGTCTGCAGAGGTGGTACAACAGTCGTCTTCCCAGTGCCCCCAAGTGCATGAAGAAAGGGCCGTTGTTGCAGCCGATGTGCTCTACCCCTCACAGGACGTATATTTTGCGAGCATTTGGGGCTTTCTTCTCCCATGCAGCAAGCCTGTGCACTGGTACAGCAGCATCCTGCCTAAAAGCTGCTGTGTTGAACACCCAGGCTGACCTCCTTCCATCAGTGGCAGTATTATCTTTGATTTCAAAACTGCCAGGAACTCCCCCAGAACTGGCACGATTTCCACCCCCCTCCTCAGGCCCCTGAAGGAAGGGCTGGGGATAAAATTTGCCATAAAATTGTCAGGTAAGAAGCTTGGAGACTGCAGAGAAGTGATGCCCTGTATCTAAATTTTTCACAGCTGGCCAGGGCAGAGAATTAAAGTCAACCAGATGTGATGGTTCTTAGACAAAGACAATTGCATATTAACAGTGCTTGTGCTGGAAAGCCGGCATAGCTGCGTATTGACATATCTGTAGGTGTAAAAACAAGTGTCGCAGCATATGGTCTTTTTGTATGGGCAACAACACAGTGACATATGTAGTGTAGTCTGTATGAGCCTGCTCCTCTTGCAAGCAAGTGCAGAATTTCCTGCGAGTTCAGTTGTTCAGTATCAGGTCCAGATACGTTAGGGAAACCCTGAGCTACTTTTCCCTTCAACTATGTGAGCATGGGTTACCACTTTCTTTCTGGGTGTCTCCTTTTCAACTGTAGAATGGGTAGAAAGAACCTTACCCACTTATCTCCCTTGCTGGAAATATTCAAGACTTGGCTTGGCAGATAACCTAATCTAAGGCCCTGCTTTCAATGAACGGTTGGACCAGATGGTCTCCAGAAGTCCCTTCCAACCTAGAGTTTTCTGTGATTCTGTGAGTGAGGCTTAGTCTGTTAAAAGCTTAATAAAGGTTATAAAAGTTCAACATACTATTTTTTACCTGATTCAAACTATTCACAATCATAAAAGAAATGGTAATTTATTAATGGTTTAATTGCATATGATRTATATTCTACACAAAAGTAGAAAGAATAGGAGAAAAGGAAAAATTCTTCTCCCTCCTCCGGTTTGCCTTATACAGACAAAATATACAGTTCATGGAAAGCTGAAAGTAGATTTAGATGAATAAGTGCTGAGATCCGTAGAACTGAAGTCATTTTATGCCAATAAATTAATGCTAGTCTCCCAAGCAGGCAATCTGGTGTAAAACTTCACTTTTAAATCACAGAGATTTATTCTGTATTGGGGGGGGTACAAAAAGTAAAGCCTTGGTTTATCATGTGTTCTAACTTTTTGTGATGTTGCAAGTTTTTTTTCTGTAAGAACAAGCATTAGTGTTGTTACAGTCATGACAAACAGCACTGTCTCCCACAATGAGAGAGGAGGTAGAAGACTGATATATCAGAATAACATGCATGTTAAAAGTCATGGCATCTCACAACAGTTCTGAGCAAGCCTTTTATCCCAGAGAGCAGATAAAGAAAGGGAGAATGATCTGATGTCTTTCTTCAGTTACATTCGCTTCTGAAATATTTGGTTATCTGCTATGTTTTGCAATGTTTTTGGAACGGAACAACAGCAACAAATGGAAAAGTTACTTTCATGTTTTACATGCATATGCAAGTACCAGCATAGCAACTTCTTAGCTCCCGTAAATTTTGTTCTGTGCTTACTTTCTTCCTCTTTCTGTTCTCCACTTGTTCTCTGCCTCCTTTTCAGAACTGTAAAGATTCTATTTTTATGAGTACAATTTAAGGACAAAAACTCAAGTTGCAACATGCCTGAAAGTTCAGGCCCTTGGAAGAAGATATGTTAAATTGCCAAGAAATTCACCTTAACCTCACGGAGTTGTATTTCAGCACAGTGCCATTCTGCTGTAGTACATGCTCTGCCTGTACAGTATCTCTGTGACATAATGTGTCACGACATTGGTTTTCCTCATCTTTATTCTGCTCGAACAAAAAAACTTATGCAGCAACTCTGTTATCATAGAAGGATTAGCCACAAAAGTTATCTTCCTTATTCATTTCTAAATACTTTCTATTCTTCAGGACTGAGCTGTGAAAACCCCAGGCAGAATATTAACTTAAGCAAGAGAAGAACTGTCACTATACATAATCAAGTATTGCTTTTTGAGCCTACCCCCATTTTAGAGAAGTAGTACTGCTGGTGGCTATCACAAAAACAAGGGACAGAGGCACTAGAATAAAGGTACATCTACCACTAAGGGATGAAAGTTTCCTTCAAGATGTTTACATCCAAAGCTTCTGGATGGTTCCTTATAAAAGTAGTTATTGGGATTTCCCATCATTGGGGAGCAGTACTGAGTGGTACCCAGGGAAAACACTTGTTTTACAGACCTTTGAGTGGTGATATTTTTCAAGATTCAGTCCACTCAACAAGCTTGTCAGCCAAATTGGGAGCTCTTTAGTAGGCTGCCAGGCAGAGGAACTGTGTATTGATAGTGCAGTTTCTAACACCATAATTCTGTGAAGGTGCCCATGACTTTTCTTGCTGCAAAACACTGTATGTGCTGATTGTTATGGCTGCCTTACTGGTAAACTCACCACTGATGCACTTTATCTGTGCCTTGCTCTCTGGGAGCGTCGATGCGTCACCTTTCTGTTCTGAAGAAATTTCCAGTGCTGCGTAATTAGCACCAGTGGGAATCAAAGGGAGAAAGCAGTATGCAGCTGGTGATACTTCAGAGCTTCTCTGATGGTGCTGACATGCGGCTTGGGAGATCCCCTTCCAGCTAAGGGGTGGAATGAGGTGAGATAGAGGTAAGGAAATGTTATTGCTGGGAGGGAAATCCCAACCAAGGACTCAGCCCCAGAGAAAAGCCAAAGTAGCATTTCTAGCAGGTAAGCAGCAAGCTAGAGGATGGGAGGGAGTAGAAAAAGAGAGAAGAAAGGGACACCTCATTTCCCACATAATCACTTGCAAACTAAAGAATTAGAAAATACAAAAGTATTTGAATTGTGTTATATACTCCTCCACCAAATAGGATAAGCAGACTTAGCATCTATGTTTCAAAATGTCTGTGACATTTTGATGGATGTGACAAAAGCAGGAGTTCATCTTGACCTACCTTTTATTTAATGGTTTTTGTGTTGCTGTTTTAAAGATATTATTTTCATAAACCATACACCTATATAGATGCATAAGCTATACTTTGACGTAATACTGTGGCTACTTCTAATGTCCAGCAGATGTATCTTTTATTGAAATCTTCTGCACACAAGGGGTCAAAACAGCTGTAGTGGGATTGCCTCTGCTTTCAGTGCATGTGTGGTTGTGTGTGCGTGTCGCAGGACCCAGCTATGACTGCGGTTGTGAAGACTGCGCCAAACTTCAGAAGGAAGTCTAAAATCCCTTATTTTCACTTTCTGATAAGATACAGACTCCAGGTTTGGCGCAGGAACTTTTCAAGGGACAACTGTATTTTCCAGGGAGTGGCTTAAGAAGACTAGGCAGAGGATGTTTTTCGGGAAGCTCCCTATCCAAAAGTTCCCCGCAGCCTAAGGAAACAAGAAACCATGCCACATATAAGAGCCAGAGGACTGGACTCTATGAGTGTTTACTTCCCTGCCTGATATGGTTTTCATTGCTAGGAAATAGCAGGCTACTAACTCAAAATTAATAGTTTTTTATGGCGAGACAGAAGGTGAGAGCGTGCGTGTCTATTGTGGACTTTAGTGGGGTAGTTTAAAGGCATGTAGGTTAAGACTTTGATCTACTTCTTTTCAATTTCTAATCCATTTGCAAGTCCGTATAAACAGAGCTGTGAACACAGAATGTGTTTTGCTTTGGCTATGAGCAAATGTCACCTTAGCTGTGCATTTGTCTTTGTTAAGCCTAAGTCTCTTAAATCTTTGTAACCTCCAAAGGACAGGTGCTCTCAGAAGAAATACCAGGCGGTGCCACATGCACAAATTATGTCCACGATCATCTGTCCTCCAATTTTCATAGTGCAATATTTTACATACATTTTTAATTTAAATGTTAAACACTACTCTGGCACTTATTTAGGAGTTTCTGTACTTGTTTACTTTTAATTAATAGCTCCATTTGAAGTCAGGGAGACTTCTCACACATGCTGCAGCTTAAGCTTGTGCTTAGCTTAAACAGCTGCTGACTGAAGCCTACCTGGTTTGCCAGGCTATGGTGCTCAGGACGGAGGCTTTTCCCTGTAATGAATTTGCACTTTGGGAAGTCATCAGTTTCCAGCCTCGCAGGTGCCAAGGTTTTAATGAAAAGTTGGGGAGTACAGTAGTGAAAAAGGCATGGACTTACTTGGTCCACGTTCAAGTCACTACGCAGGTTTTACTGGAAGTTGCCAGGCCCTGTGTGGGTGTCTTCAAGTGACCTTGTTACGGCCATCAGGACATACTTACTAAATGGAGYCAATGCCAGGCAGTCGCATTAACGAACGGCCAGCATTAATTTACTCTTTGGAAAGGAAGAAATCAATATGTTGATCCAGTCAGAAATCCCTTTATTCATAAAAACAGCCTACCCCCCCAAAACCCCACATAATTAAGGCTAAAGCCAAATTTTGTTTGGGTGAAATGCGCAGTCTGTCTGCTYCCTAAGCCACTCTGAATGAAGGGCTCTCCGAATGGTACCGGGAGCAGCTGTCATGCTGTTGCTCTAATAACCATGAGACAAAATGATTAAATTTCCATCAATCATTTAGCATTATCAAATAGGTCATTTTAATGAAATATTATCGCAGGATCAGTGTCTGGTACCTTAAAAAGGAGAGGCCTCAGAATATCCTCTGCAGTCACGGAGAGTCGTTTCACGATGTCCTTTCTAAGGCGTTGGGTGATTTCCTGTAGAGGAACATAGGAATTGCTGTCCCAGCTTAGTCCAGCAGTCCCCCTCAGTGCACCCATTTTTCTGAGGGCGGCTGATACCAGGTTCGTTCGAGAGTAGAGACATTCCTGTAATCAATTTGAATTGCTTTTTGGTGTCAGCAAGCGCCCCATTGTTCTTGGGCTGTGTAAAATCATTGGTCATTCCTTGGGGGGAAAATCCTTAAAAGCTTGTAAGTGGTGTGGGGGACAAAGCCCTGCTTTCAAAAGCCTCTTCAGGGCCAGGTCTTTCAGAGGAATTATGTGTCAAGCAGTGCAGATGGCTGTCAAGTGTGATTTCGAAAGGTATAGAAGGTTTTCGTGGGAAAGTACATACTTTTCAAAACCCTACTAGGTGCCTACCTGTATCTTTAAGCCACTGAGTGCCTTTAAACTACCTTTTTAATCCCAGTTCAGCCTGTCTGTTGATGGTATGTCACAAGTCAAAAGTCAAAAAGTGCAGGAAAGTCAAAACTCAAAAGTGCGAACCAAAATTTGTGGCTTCTTGCTGCTTCTCTTGAGCAGCCTCCTTCAGCTGTCATTCAAGGGCAGTCTTCAATATCAAACCCTGAAAGAAGATTTGTCCAGCCTTTCGGTGATGTTGAGAAAGGGCTATCATGAAAAATGGAGAAAAACTGAAGGATCCTTCCATGCTTCACCTGGAAATATGCTTAACAAATCGGCGATGTACTGGGTTTCTGTAAATTAGACTTGGCCATTGTTTTTCCTTTAAGAGGGAATTTTTTGCTTTAATGCTTGGTAACAGCTAAGGTAGTAAAGAAGCACACGCAAGCCTTGGCAAGAAAGAAGTATTTTCATGAGGGATCAGTGTACAACTTGCTCAAGGGTTCAAAGCTTTTGGGTACAAATGACAATTGCTTGTCAATTTAAACTGTTGTTGGGTTTGCTTGGCTGGCTTTTTTTGTTTTTGTTTTTKTTTTCTTTCTCTACATGCAGCAGTCTCACTGTCTTTTCTTCTCTTTCTTCCTCCTCTCCAGGCCCTCAAACTGACACAAGACATAGAGAGCGAGCGAACCCTTTGCCAAATCTGCTGTCAGCAAGTGGACAGTGATACTGTTTACAGCTTACGACCTTTGTGAACCCTGCATTATTTTCCTAATGAAGCAGACTGTTAATAAGCCCCTTATCTGAGTGAAGATCCTCTTTTTTTTCCCTTTTTTCTCTCYTTTTTTTGAATTGAACTCATTCTAAAGTATGCAAAATCTTCCTTTTCTGGGATGGCCAAACACCTGCTGTGGAGACGATGTTCAGCACCATCCTGTTGAGAACACACTGTGTAGCCTTTACAGTAGTTATTTGTCAATGAGTATGTGGTGTTTCAATATATTAATGGTTTATGGGATGTTTTAAGTTGGCTTTTCATTTTTGGAGGTGTTCCCTGTCTGCCCACCCTTTCCCCCGCAACCTCCAGTTTGATTTCTGTAGTTTTTTGACCATTTTTGCTTTCTCTCCCTGGGGAATCTGAAGTACAGCATGCACGCAAGGAAACCTTATCCTGATTAGCATAACCCTACATTGCTCTGACACGAGCTTTTCTGACTATACAGCATTCATTATACCAATCAACTGACCGACTTCCAGAGAGAGGTGACTTGTGTGGGCTGTTTGTTGGGTTTGTTTGTTTGTTTGTTTTTTACTCTTTTCTTAAATTTAATGGTACACCCCTGTTTCCCGTAAGCATCCAACCAGGGCTGAGTACAAGACAAGGGCAACCAGCAAGTTTGCCTCTTGGCCCATGCTCGTGAGGACYGGCTGAGCGAGGAAGCCGTTTCCCTGACATTTACGGACGCGGGACCTGGTTCACTGCCGGCCGAAGCGGTCTCACCTCTTGCATTACGTTCGCAGGGCTGCTCTTGCTGCCTCAACGAGTACAGTTAGGCTGCCTCAGTCGCCTGGGAAGAAGTTATAGGCTGAGCTGCCCCTCTGTTGCCAGACAAGATGAACATTACCACCCGTAAAGATCTGTTTAAAAACGGGAGGATGACAGAAAGGAAAATGTGCCACTTGGCAGAAAAAGATAAGCTTGCAGGCTGGGCATCAGCAAGTAACTGAACAGTGGCAGTGTCGGGAGTTCAGGCACAGATTGTTGCAGGGTGTGTTATTGCATCAGTGATTTTTTTTTTTGGCATATCCTTGATTATATTTTCCTTCTCATTATGCATAATCCATCGTGGAAGAAGCAGGAGAGGGAATGGCAAGGTGACAGTATCGTACAAATGGCTTTTCATATGAGCATAGAGTGTAACAGGATAAATGACACTGAAAGACAAGGCAGTTATATATATTTTGCTTCTAAGATTTTCTTTTGTAAAATGAATAATAATGAATTAATAATAATGAATAAAAGGTATGGTGCTGTATAGATCCTCTCTATAATCTGGAAAGTTTGATTACTTTTTATTAGTATCTTTTTTTGGGGGGGAGGGATGTGAAAAAAGAGGGGAAAAACACCAATGGTACATATGAACTTGGTATGAAGAAGTTCTGAATAGGACAGTGTATACATAATTCTCCAAAGCGATATATGAAGTTTTTTTCTTTGCATAAAAAGCATTATGCATATAAATATATAAATATATTTTATTATGTACAGAAATGGCTCATTATGCATGGATGTTAGGAAAACAAACTAGCATTTTAACCCAAAGTTTCAGTGCATGAGTTCCCACTGATACGTGTTACCATGCAATGTGGAGTGACTCCCTTTCTCCACGGCCACCACACGTGCGCCCGCGCGCAGTCACGCACATGGACACAACACAAGCATTTGTGGGCCCTACCTAGCTCCTTACTTGCCAGGTCCCTGAGGTGATATTGGTGAAATAACAGCTCCTCGTGTGATGGAAGTTTTGTTTTGTGCTGTGACCTCCTCGTGCTCCCGCTGTTCCCCAGTGAAGATGCACCTCTTGGTTGCCCCACGCATTATGGCTGTGCAAGCTCTGTGCGGTTGTGGTTATCGTAGCCCTGTAGCCTACCAACTCTTCCAAGCAGCTAAGGGTTTATCGTTTTCCTTTTAAAAAAACTTCTCTCTTTCTTTTTACATCAAGATGGTCTATTGGTCAGTATGGGGTCTAGTTTATTATACGTTTATCATTGGAGTTAGCTGAGGCTCACTGCCGATCTCCATGTCTGGGGAGATATTTCCAGTAGCCAGCTGCTCCAGACACCTGGGCTGTACAGTGGTCATCCGTGGTTGTCAGGTCCCTGGTATATCTCGAAACATGAATTATGCCGACGGCCTTTCCCCCGCTGGCTYGTGCCCCGCGTTTTGGCCAGCCTTGCTCTGCTGGGACGGGGCGCTGCCCTCGGGCCGCCACTGCAGAGCTGGCGACCGCCTGCCCAGAGACCGCCGCCAAGACCTCTCTATAATCTGGCTCCAGCCTGGCCCAATGGTATGACGAAAATCTGTTGTCGTTTTTGTTCTCAGTAGGGAGGCAGTCCTTGTCTCACGCAGGGCAAATGGTTTGGATGTAGCCAGGCGGTTTCTGCTCCATCAGTGTGGCGTAGCTCCATTGCAGCCCATGGAGCTAACTCTTGCCGGCGTCAGTCAGAAGGAAGAATATGGTCCACTCTGCTCAGAAAATGGAGGGAAAAAAAACGATTTGGAGACAACCAGTCAATGGCAGAGAAGTTTTTTTAAAAAGATTAAAAGCATTAACAGCTGAAAGGCCTAATCTACCTCCCAGCAATGTCGAGGAAAGCATTTTCGTTGGCTTGTCTAGGACAGATTGGGCCCCTTCTTTTGAGGATATCCCCTGCACTAGCTGGAGAGGGATGGACTTGGACAACCTCTTAAGTTTGCTTTGGTTTCTCTTTTGCTCATTCTTGTGACCAAAATTTTCAAACCAAAGTGCCTCGTGCCAGGCACCCAAGGCTGGGACTTTGAAATGGTCTCGCAGGACGAGCTGCTCTGCCCTCGTTGCTTTTCCAGGGAAGGAGAGGTGCCTCCTGGCTGGAGGCCCACTGGAAGATCACCGCCCTACACGGGCATTTAGGTGTCTAAAAATTGCCCTTGTCTTCAGAGGCACTGGATAAATACATCTCCCTGAATTCAAAGGGCCGCTTATTTCCGTGTCAAAATATAGATTGAAATGGCTGGTTTTGGGAACCTACCTTTTGAAAACTTTGGCCTTTGAGTTTTTGAACATCTTTATGCATAGAAATTTTCCTTCTAAAGTCATGTAAAACAGATACAGGTCCAGAACAATTACACAGGTATTGCTTAAACCCTTTGACTAAAAAAAGTTCTAAAAAAGGTGACATTTATACAGTTCCTGCAGTCACGGGTTTGGGGTTTTATTTAATAATTTTGTAAATTTTTTCTCTTGAGAATAATTAGTTAGTTGGCCACTGCCTAATTCCAGAAATATTTGTGCCACTGCTCCAAAAAGCTACCTTTTAGATCATGTATTTCTCTAAAGTGATGTCATTGCTTGGCAATCAGTGTCCTGTAGTTGTTTTTTAGTACACAATGTACATTAGGAATGCCAACAGATGCGAAGGGGGACCAGATACATTTCGTTACTATGGGTTGGAAAAATGGATTGTACATTTGGCTTCACATGTTTAACTTTTTTAAAAAAAGTTGCATGATTGAAAAAAATATGTATACAGTATCTGTAAAGCTGTTTTATCTGTTTTTGTTTCAAGCCATGTAAATTGGAAGAATTTTAAATCCACAGCCTTATCACGCATGGCCATCTTTACATACTGAAGAGCTGAACAATTTATACTTTTCATTTGGGCTATCCTGTACTTTCATTTGAAAGCAGACATTCTCATATTGCATTCTTACGGAGGATTTTATATAAAAAAAAAAAGATGCTGCCCTGGATGAATATACTACCTTACTACACAGAGAYTGGAAGTGAGTTTGTTTTGGAGCTCTGCCCCTTTCCAAACGAAATTGAGACGCAGTGCTTACTCCACTTGGTGTTAGTAGATATTGCCTTGTGTATTCCATTTTAAATTGTAATCTAGTTTGTAAAAGAGATGGTGAAGCATGTAAATAAAGCATAATGGATCTCTACATTGCAGATTTGCCTTCTGTCTGTTTTATTATATCGTAGGCATCTAAACACGGGATCTGGAAAATGAAGGACTTCAAAGCAACCAGTGTAACAGGGTGGCTGGGGGAGGTAGGTACTGGGGAGAGGAGCCTGATCCCGAGACCGCTGGAGGCAATGGGAACACTGGCTTATACTGGCCTTGGTGGGCTCCGGATGTGGCCATGCTGAAGGGTTCGAATGGAAACGCCTGAGTGGGGACATCCTCGGGAGCAGTCCCTGGGCGCTGAATCCACTGGGAGCAGCAACGCACCTTCAAGGTGCTCCGGGCTGAGAAGCGCTGGCTCTGGGAAGGGACACCGGCTGGAGAAACACAGTTATAAAATATATGGCAGGGCTGTACAAGTTCCTGAGCTGTGCAGGGACATTTGCAGCGGGCTGTTTGTGACTAGGATCACTTTCACGATGAACAGCGTGAATAACAGAGTTAAAGAAAAAAAGAAACTGCCCATCCCAGCACTGGTGGTAGAGGCAGAGGATGCTGTAACAAGGGACTGGGTCCCAGGGGTGTTGGGTGGGCGAATGTGGAGGGCTGCAAGCAGGATCTTTTCTTTGTCTTGCATCTGAGGAGGAGAGAGCCTGGAGGTGGGTTTTCCACACCCCTGAGCAGCGTTTAGAGGCAGGATGGAGACAGCGGGGCAGGCGCATAGTGTAGAACAGGGCAAGCAGCGGTGCGTGAGCAGCCAAGGACAGCGGATTGCCGTGGAGGCGAGGTCCCTGCCACAGGACACTCAGGATGTCCTTCCGGAGCACTTTTTTCTTCGGCCTTGTCTAGTGATGCCACAGGCCGCAATGGGCAGGAATTGGGAATTTTGAGTGTGGGGAAGTTTGCTGGGGGATTTTTTCTCTTTGAAGTGGTGAGGGTGAGCTCCGGGCCAGCCCCCTTCCCCATCAGGCCAAGGAGTGCCTGTCACCCACCGAGGCACCAGCGCAGCAGGGTAGCAGGGGGGAAGCCCCAAGGCCTTGCAAACACTGCGGTGCCCCAGCAGGGTGCAGTTTGGTCTGGCTTAAAGCGGGGGGACCTTGCACCCTGCAGGGTGCTGTTGGCTCAAAGTCAGCCCTTTTGGTAAGAAGGGCAAGCAGCAGTTCAACTTTGCAGTGGAGCCAGTGTCACTTTTGTGGTCAAATAGCCACAATTAGATTATTTACTGCTGCTAAAAATCACAAAGTTCACTTGATTTTTGGGAAGGGGGGTGCTGGCCTCTGGGAATGCTGTTGCAGCCTTGCTGCTGCAGGCCTGCTTGCTGTTCCCGGGAGAAAACCCACTCAATTGCAAGTCACTCAGTAGAAGAATTATATCCCTGTGGGCTTGGTTGGGTTTCAAACTATAGCTGAAAAATGTCTGGAGTACTCGAAACCACCCGTTTGGGATTTGGGATAAGGAAACCAGCAGCCTGACTCAGCAGGAAGCTCTATCGATGGCTCTAGCCAAGGCACAGGAGAGCGTGCTAAGAAATATGAGAAATGTGGGCAAAAGCTGTTCCCCCGCACTGATGGGAAGCCGCAGATGTGTATGTTTTTGGAGTCATTTTCCAAAAGTAAATGATGTTTTTCAAGAAAGAGGAGCTTTTGTATGCAGCAGGGAGGGGTTTCCGATGAGTCTAGGACTGTGACTGCTGTGTTATCCATGCAAAACTCATGGGAACGTTGCTTCAAAATGCTGCAGTATAAAAAGCAGCTTAGGGATATGACAGCCTTTGCCTTCTTGTTTAATATAGCTAATGCAAGAGTTATGCAGGCTTTGTCTTAGCTAGACACGGTTTGAAATGTAAGACATAGTCAAAAAATAGCCTTTTACTTGGATGAATTGAGTATTAGCATTCCCAGCATGAGAGCAAGCACATGTCCTGCAGCAATTGCAGAGTTTCCCCCAGTTGCTCAAAAATGGATCTACCTTACTGAGCTTTCTAAAGGATCTGCTAACAGTGCTCTGGCTGAGCAGGCTGACGCAGTGACAACCCATGTCCTCCTCTCGCTGACCTACCTCGACTGCAATTTGGGACAGATGATGACAGTGTCTGACCTTTAGGTGCCTTTGCAAAAGGGCCCCAACTTTAACCTGAATTTAGGTAGGGGCAGCAGCAACTGTGAGCCGATCAAATCCTGTGCAAGTTGTGCTAAACCTACTTCATTATGTTGTGCAATATCTTAATAGTGACCTTCAGTTCACCCCGCCTGGGAATATATCCTTCTTATCTTTGAGAATACTTTCAAAATAAGTCCAAACATTTAAACTTCTCCAAGTCCCGGAAGACAAAAGGCTTTTCAAGCTGTTGCTAACACTGGTGAGGCAATCGGGAGCTATTTTGGGAGCTCCCCATCACATATGCTGAGTTGCTATTTAGACCAGACCGTGGAAAACAATGTTGTACAGCTCTTGCTTGGCTACTGCTGCCAAGGAAGTTAGGGGTGCTTTTAGGAAGATCGAGATAAGCAAATCTGGGAGTCCATCTCCTTTTCTGATGGAGTCATTGTGACTGATGTCTCACTTTTCCAAAGGAGGACTTCTTGGGTGAAGCTGTGCACAAGCTAGATTAAGTAGATACATCTGTCACTGGCACACGGATCCATCCCACCTCCAGTGACTTTTCAAGTGTCTCACTGCTTCTGTGTTTGCATTTCCCAGCCCACATATCTTTTTCCCCACTGGCTCTGCCTGTGGAATTTTTTGATTAAGCTATTTTTTGATAAAAATGCTATTTTCATATAAAAATGAAATGTAGGAAGTTACATTAGAACAAAAAATGAGTTTTTTTACTTTTGTTTGAATCTTTAGAAAACTTTGGAATTGCCTGATAAAATTCTGAAGCTTAATTTTGGAATTTTTCTTTTCAGATCTGGCTTTTCTTGTCATATTAATGACACCAGTAGTTATGTGTGTGTCATGCATGCCATTTACTTTTTAGAACAAAGTGTCTTCTATTTTTATTGTTTGATGCTTTGATGACATACCAAGGAAACTATTTAACCTAGAAAACAAGATAAAATGTCTCAATTTAGTAGTAAGAATTGGCCTAAATGACAATAACTGTTGTAATAGTCTTTTAAAGCTACATTAGGCCATGCAGATTTAAAGGTATCTATATGCTATGAATGGCATATAATGAAGTGGGGGGAGGGAACAGTAAAAATGCAAGAAAATTCATAAAAATCTTTTCAACCTCCACATAACAGGGATCTCAGTGTTTTTACCCCCTTCTTCCTCTGTCCCCATCTTACCACCTGCCCCAGCTTCCTGGCCTGTAGGCCTGGCCTTGCTGACCAAGGACTGGGTTTAAGCCTCTTCCTTTCTCCCGCTCAAACAATAATTTGCTAGGAAACCTCCCCTAGCAAAAATCCCAAGGCAATAACACTATTGTGCTCCACTAACTGGCGAGTCCGAGCACGAGGGAGCACTAAGCAAACATCCCCACTCCCCCTCCTGCTAACCCAGGACTGAGAAGCGCGGCGGCAGATGACTACATGGCGAGTTCGTTTGAGGACTTTGACTTTTTCCCAGCGAAGGTCAGGCGCTTACCTGCCTGGTGCTGTAAGGAGAGGCCTAATGCTGCGAGAGCTCTTTCATCATCCTATTTCCTTATAGCTCCATGCAGCTCCTAATGAATAACTAACTAAAGAACAGCTTTTTCTTTTTATGCTTCCTCCCCCAGAGGGGAAACTGAATTTAAAGCAGCATCTCTTATTTTCAGGAGCTTGGCCTGAATGAGACAGGGCCATGTGTTATTCATAGGCCTTTATCTGTCCTATGGTAGTGTTTAGAGACTCAGACAAAAGCCAAAGACTGGGTCTCCTGGGCCATGCACATCCATACGGTATAACAGCAGCCTCAACACTGAAGAGCTCATGCTCAAAATGCACAAAATGGACAAAAGAAATGGCAGCGGTTCTTTTTTAAATATGAATAAAATGAGGCAGAGAGCACTGCTGCTGCTCCTGATGCTTTCCCGCACAGGGAGGCTGAGGGCCATCTTTTCTAAGCCTCAGCTATGAATGACAGGTCTGGTATCACGCTGCATTTGTTGTTTCAGCTTCCTGGGTTTGTAAGTTCATTTTCAGCACCAGAATAAGGACTTACCTTTTGCTTTGATGGCGCAAGCTGTGTGTTTTCAGCTTTTTAAGCTCTTGTGGCATTTGTTAAGAGTAAATTCAGGTGAAACCCAAGTATGCAGTATCTCTGGGAACAACAGGTCCTGACACAGTTGTGTGCTCAAGTAAATCCTTTGAGGAACCTGCAGCATGAGCAGGACTGAGCCTGCAATGCGTTTTGTGCTGACCTGCAGGTTTGTATTTCCATGTCCAGGTCCTGAAGAAGCCACCCTAGGAAATGCTGGTGAACTATCACCAAAGGTAATAACTCTTGGTACCTCCCTGACCACCACGGAGCTGGGGATAAACTCTGCTGTAGTAGCTCCACTTTGTGACCACCCTTCCTATGCAGTTCCAAAACATCTCTCTAGGTAGAAAATTCCTACTCTATCAGCATTTTATTTTAAAAACACAATAGGCTCCTTGTATTTAAGCCTATCCAGGCTTGTACACCATTAACTAGTTTATGAATGAATGTCCTGGAGAAAAGTCAGTATTTAGAAAGCAATTCATAAAAAACATAAAATAAAAAATGCTTAGCCCTTTTATTCATTAAATGAAACCCAACTTCTTTCTCCCTTCTCTTGAGAGTTGTCCTTGGAATATCAAACTGGGTTACCAACTTCAGTGTTCGTCCACTAAGCAAAATTTATGATAATGCTGTCCCATTTATTCAGAAGTTTTTGTTGTTCACTTTCATTAGCCTCATAGATTCTTATGTCATAGTTTAAGTCAAGAACACTACTGTGCCTGCACAGCTATAAAATTACAGTGGCTTTCAGACCAAGGAGATACTGAAGTTTCTTCCTGAGGAAGGCAGCTACCTTCAGGTGTCTGCTCGGAAGCGTCTGTATCTAAGACTATAGCTAGAAGAACAATAGGAAGCTCAGGTGTGGATGTATATGGAGGTCTTCAGTTTGCAATCAAGTTGTGTTCAGTCTGTAGTCAAGGTAAGGCGAGCTACCTGCTTTCATGAAAGGCTCGGTGCAAAATAGCTTACTACAGAGTAAAAGCATTTATGGGGGAAGTTATCCTGGAATAGTTAATACATGTAAATACATATCCTCACTTCTTTTTCTCTAGCTTGTTCTGTAGCTAGGACTTTAGGTAAACCCATTTCACTCCATTGTTCATGAGAGAACATGCAGATGATAATTTGTTTGCAGAAAGTGCCCTGAATTGTTAGGTCTTAGAGGACTTGCCTGAGATTTTGTTGCTATATTGCTAATGTCTTAAAGCTCCTGCCTGAAATTCTTTGCTTTTCCACAATTTCTTCGCCATATTTCACAAAAGTTTTGTCTCAAGAAAGGGCCCTAGGGAAGATGACATGATGTTGCTGTTAGTGGGAGCACCTCTTGGTTTGGTTCTCCCTCACAAATGCATGTGTGTGTGTGGGGGGGGTCTCTTCCCACCTTACCCAGCTCACGAACTATGCCTAAGAGTGAACTTTTTTGTATGTGTAGGGAAAATTGCAAGAGATGGGAGAATACAGGAATGGCACACAACAGAGTAGGTGAAAAAGGCCTAATAAAATGCTACCCTTTAAGCAATACGTTGTTATGGGGTATTTGAACCACTCCTTCCTCCTCTCTTTGTCTAGCTTCTCCATGTCTGAAGTTACCAGTGTTTCCCACTGCTGTCAGAAATGGTCTTCTTAACTTTTAATCTCCATGAGCCTTTCTTTGAAAAGAAGTCTTTTTCTGCAGTCTCTGACTTTTGTGCATACTCTGGTTTTCTAAGGCCAGATATTAAAATGTTTGTGGGGACAGTAATGTCAGTTGTGGGTATGATTATTTTTAAAGATGTTTTTATACAAGCAAGAATCCCAGTGTAGACACAGTTATCTGGCAAGAGCTCTTTGCCAGTACAACTCATTTCATTCCAGCTCCACTGTCAAGAAGCCCTTCTTTTTTGCTGCTACAAGCTATGTCTGTGTTCGAAGAGTTTGCTGCTCTAGCTACACCAGCCACCTTTTTCTAATATAGGCTAAGCCTTAAATATTGCTGCACGCAGACTAGCAAGTTTACAGCCAATATGAACCATTTGCTACATTCAAAGGTCTGCTAAGGTCAGGAGATGTGGAGCTGAGAGTACGTACAGGTAGTCTGTGGCCCAGGAATTGCTGCTTAGAGTGACAGTAGCACACCACTTCAGAGCAAACCACCACAGTCAATGCAATGGGAAGAAATGAATGCCTCTCTCCTTCTCCAAGTGTCTCTCTTTGTCCATGCTCYGTTGAGTCTTTCTGTGAGAAACGGATATTGTGAAGTAGCTTTATACATCCTAGATGCAACCTAGAATAACCGTTTGCAGAATATGCCAAGCTGTCTGTCCTCTTGCAGTATCGCCAGATGTAATTCAATTACCTCTAATACCTCTCTGGTCTGTAACCTGTTAAATAGTGTTGGCAACCTTTGATTACCTTTATTTCAGTGAGTCAAAAATCTGCTAACTCTTTCCCTTAAAGGTTAAAAGAATTTGAAGGGTTTATCCTGATCACCTCATCCCTAAGCTAACAAAAGTCTTACCTGTTTCTTTTCCATTGCAGTCGACAGTCCTCTGTAAACGAATGTTCAGCTTTTCAAGACTGTAACTTAAAGGTTAAATTTATCATACAAGCAGATTGGATGAGCTCATGATTGAGGAAAGACTATCTAAAGGTGACTTGTCTAGCATATTTGTACGCACACACACACACACACACACACACACTGCTTTCCAGTCTAGCCTTTTTCAGACATTGCCTCTGTGCCAAGAGCCTCAGGATAAAGTTGTTCTAGAAATCATAAAGGTGGGTTGAATTTGGCACTTGGAATATAAAATGAAGGATCTGAACAACAGAGGTTTGTACAGAGACAGGTAGAGCAGAACTTCATTCTTCTGACCCCTCCTATCTGAAATCTTAATTATGTCAAACTGCTGAAATACCTTGTTTGCCTTTAGGTAGGTGGCTCTCAAACTTTGTGTACCCAAGTATGCGTCTTTACAGCATCAGAAACAGTGACTGTACAGACCATTATGTTTTGCTACACAGAAGCAACTTCCATGCTCAGCACAGGGGCTGCCACAGCTGATAATGGTACCCAAAACAAACACTGGGGACCCTTGTAGACCACACATAGGATATTCATCAGCAAAAGATTACCTGTAGCATGCACAATGTGTACGTGCTAAGCATAAATGCTAAGGCTAATTCAGAGCCCAGCTCTCACTGCAAGCCCAGGAGCATTGCAGGTACTCTGCTTCTTCACACAAAATGCATGTATGAAACCTGGACTGTGACAAAGCTGCAGTCAAGGCTGAAAGTGTGAACTGAGTAGGGAAGGCAGATCACGTCACCTAATTAAAATCAAATGTCTTCAGAGGTGTCCCCTCCTTCATATTTGGTAGTGCGTTATGGGATACTAACTCTTCTCTGAAGAAATTGTGCAGCGCTAGAAGTCACTTTTCTATGGGGACTTCTCTGTGTTATCCCATAGGCTTTTTGGTCATGTGTTCGTTTTCAGTCTCTTGGCCATCCTCCTGGCAGAATCACAGATGGTGGTCGCAGGCGTGAAATTTGGAGATATGGACTGGTTTTCCACAAAGTGAGTCACTGGACAACTATCAGGTCTCACATCTGGGCTCCAAAGCAGGACCCCACAAGCTATCTCCCCTCCCACCTGCCGTATCCTCCTTCTGCAAGCCTAATCTCCTGCCACATTTGTCCCCCGATCCCCATGCTCCTGCCCCACCCAGCCTTGGCTCAATGCCCATGGCCGTGAGGGTCTGGAGGCCCCAAAATTGGCAGCAGTGTCTGCCTGCCAGTCTGCCGGTGCTCCCAGAAGCTGCAGGCCACTTGCTCTGCACAGCGCGTAAGGCCCTCGTGCAAAGCGGGGAGCTGCTGCCATGTGCCACCGAGGCACCCCTTGGGAGATGGCCTTCATGCCACCATTTTGGAGGGACATTCTGCCAGGCAGGTGCATGGCTTGTTGCAAAAACGGGCTCTCACAGGGCATTACAAGTAGCTCCCTGCCTGCATCACAGGTGTTTCATGGGACTTCTGTCATGGCCCTGTTTCTACTCAGTGTTTTCATAAGTGGCTTGGATTGATGGAAGACCAAGTAAAAGCCTCATAAAAGGGTGCAGTTAACACCAAGCCACAAGGCGTTTCAAGCACTCGGGAGGAGAGGCTTCCTCTTCAAGTTCAAAATGATGAATTGGGAGAGAAAAGCAACAGTTTGGAATACAGTGCACAAAAGTGTACAGCACCACGTTAAGGAAGGACAAATCAGCTGTGGATATGCCAAGTGGAGGACAAGCAGCAACACTGAAGAAAAGGAGTTACGGGCACTAATGAGCTAGAAACTGGCCAAGATACTGATGTGGTGTTGTAGCACTKCAGCAGACCCGGACACCAGCCAGCTGGAGCCAGTCTGAAGAAGAGTAACAAGAATGAGTAGAAACATAGAGAATGGTGACCCAAGAGAAAAGGCCACTTTTATTTGTTAGAAAAGGATGAGAGGGGATGCAAACTTCCCATTATGTAAAGGATTATGAAAAGATTCCTCTGCCCACTGGGAAGAGCACTTAAAGYTGTGTTTCATTTGCACCAAATGTAGGTTATGTTGTCCTGGCTACAAGGGTAATTAACATTTTTCCTAGAGGTGTGGAATCGTCTTCATTAAGAGTGTTTTGAGGAGCGAAACGTTTGATAGATGACTGCTTGAGGTCCCTTCGAACGTTATGCTCCTATGACTTGCATTAAAGTTTAATGCATAAAAGTTTAAAATACTAAACAGTTTTTAAAAAAAGAACCAAAAAAAAAAGGCAAAGAGGCTTTTGCCCTTTCCTCGCTGAGGCACAGGTCTCTATATACAGTAGCAAATCATTATCTTTTTGTCTGGTTTGAGTGTAGCGGGTATTGAGTAATGTTGTCCTGGTGTGTTGACACATGAGCCAGGGTGTGCCCTAGACCCAGAAAGGTATTGATGTAATGCAGCTGCCTGCTAAGTAGTCTTGAGGTGTTTTGTTTCCTACTGCTTTCTAGTATCTCCCTTTGCTGCTGGAGAAGCTGCACGTTGTCCTGATTCATTTTTCCAGCACGTCTCGCTGCAAACAGAATCTCTTTTGCTTCTCTTGAGTCCTGGACTCAGAGCTCTGAGATGATCCTTGCCCTATAGGTTTCTTCTTCTGGGTGAAGAAACTAGTGCTCAGCTGTGCAGAAGGTGCCCTTCTCAGGGCACCACACGCTCAGGCTTCAGATGACCTGGCTCATGGTTAGGTGTCTGCAGTTTTGAAGGCTCAGCAGTAGATATATAGGGGAGAAGGCAGATATTCAAAGGTCAGGTTTTATCAGAGGTGGCCAGCTTCTCCTTCTGAGGGCATGTTTTAGCCCTCCAAGAAGGGAGGATGGACTGGATTAGGAGAAGGCACAAGTGAGAAACCACCAGCAACACCAAGCAGCAGGGCTGGGGTGGTGAGCAACACAAAAGGTATGGCAGGAGAGGCTCTTCTGGGTGAGCCCTTGCTAATCAGAAAATCCAGGCCCCAGAGAAATAGGCAGCCCGAAGCAGTTCAGGGCAGCCTCGTTGTTATGATAGGGCCACTAAAACTCATTGCGAAGGAGTGTGGGAGGGCGTCCCTCTGGATTAGGAGGAACAAGACAGCCCTTCCTAGGAATGCATGGGCAAAACTTAAAGAATACCTGAGCAAATGCTTGATGAGGCTGTGTCAGAGGACAAAAGGGACATTCATGCTGCCATCAGCCTCCTCCTCCGCTGACAAAGAGGAGCAGCTGCTGCCTCCTTGTTCTGCAAACAAACCCCAAACCAGGCCAGCAATAAATCCTCTCCACCTCTGGAGCTGAGCACAGCAAGCAACTAACTTGTCCTGGACTTGGACTCCCAGACAGAAAAAACAAACCACTGCATTTTCAATGTTTACATTGGATGTTTATTTTACAGTTCATTTCACAATCCGTTTCTCTTCTCCGTTTGCAGCGCATTGATTTATGGTGTTGCGGATTCTATCTGGCTGCCCTGCCCAAAGCATGTGTTTGGAAAAAAAGTGCAATGGGTTTGTCATTGTCATTACTGTTGTTTTGTCTACAACTTCCCTTACGCATTAGTTAAACTACAGCAGCTTCTTCCGAACAGTGACGACTTAGTTAGTCTCTTGCTATCTTGTGCTTGCCTTGGTATTTTGAGGTGGTGGGTGGGAGAAATGGAGAGGGGAAAATGTTCAGGGTCAGTGAAGAAAATAAAATCAAATAAGCAGTGTGCAAAGTACTTCCCTGCACTTCCTTCTTGCTGGCTTCTGTCCTTCTGGCTCATCCCTGCTGGACCAACATGGGTGTTGAAGACTTCCAGGGTGCTGTGGGGCTTGCAGATACCGCACTGGTCCTCAGTGACCTCCTGGGGCATTAGGTCTGCGGCTGAGCTGGAAGCAGTGGCAGAGGGGTCTGGTGAAGAGGAGCCAGTACTAGCCACAAGGGCAAATCTCCAGGCTGTTGCGATGATCAGTGACAGCTGGAAACAGTTGGTCCCTGCCCTCTGGCGACCATAAGAAGTTGGCAGGCACTGCTGGGATTAATTGGGCCAGAGAGGGCTACGCTGTTCATTTAGACTTCAATTTCTAGAAATGCATATTTATCAAACCTGTATCTCCCCCGGTATTGCCTCCTGCAGCACTGAGTGTTGGGGCTACAGAGGGCTTGGGCGCGCGGGGCACTAACTGGAGGGGCCAAAGGAACAGACACCTCCCAGCACTCCAGGGACAGAAAGGACCCTCTTTTCTCCAGGAATCAGCCAAGGGCAGAGCAGTGGAAATGACCCCCAGTGAGGAGCATGTCGGGGGGATGCCCTAGCCCGTCTCTCAGCCATGCACCTTAAACATGGCATTTTGGTGCTCGGCACCCAGCTAACTGTGGCCCGCTGAGGCAGGGTGCCCTGGGGGGACCTGCCTGGCACAGCACCCGCTAGAGGGTAGAAGTGCAAGTCTTAACCATCTTCGGGGTGGTGGGTTCGCTTCACTGGTTTAAACACAGGCTTCTCTCCACAGGGCTTGGAGTTGAACATGTGAAAAAGATGTGCCATGTTTTACTGAGAAAATAGAGATYGGATCTGAAGATGTAGTGGAAAATCCTTGAATAACATTCAGCCTTCCTTGCTGGTTGCATGTTTTAAAGCAGGTGAAGAACTCACTGTTTCCTCATACAAAACTGGGTGCTCCACATGAATAACTGGACCCAACCTTAAAGCAGAAGGAAGTGTATTTTCAAAAAACAGAGGTGTGGTAATGACACTATCATGCCTTATACGCATTGTGTAATCCGTGACGTGTGTGGGTCCCGAAGAGCCTGGTCTCCAGTCATGGTTTAATCGCTCCTTGAAAACAACAATAAAATACTAATATGTTGGCTAGCTAGAGGGGTTTATTCCTTTTCCCCAGGAAAATGATACTCACCACAAACAAATGTGTTTTTTGTGGACTGAATGCTCACATGATGTGGTGGTTTGTATAAATCCAAGCCAAAAGCTTTGAAACAGAACGTCAGCCTTTTGAGTTTTATTTATCATTGCTAATTGTCCTAACAATGGATTTGCGAATGAATGGTAAGAAATAAAATAGATTCACRTAGAGGGCATTGAGAACCTGTGATTATCTAAGTAAGTGTCTCCCCACAGACTTGTTTAGCAATTTATAGCTTTCAAATTCTAACGCAAGTTTATAACTTTTCAAATTCCAGTCGTGCAAAGGGGAGATTTAATGTTAAGAAATTATTTTCAGGTACAACTTGATGAAAACTAGAGTCTAGAACAAGGGATCGGTTTGGCAACACAAGTTTTTCAACTCTAGCTCGTTGGTCCAAATTTAGCCCATTCTAGCACTGGTGCAAATTCTAAAAGGTATCTTCTGGCAATATGAAAAGAGCTGATTCTTTCCCCTTTCCTGAAAAAAATATGTATACACTTATTTAACTGTGGAATGATTCTTTCTTATCTGTAATAATTCTGCAGGTGCTAGAGAATGATGTCAGAATTAGAGAAATGGAGGGGTCAGGGAAACATCAACTTCTCTGCTTTTGTGCATATCAGGATTAAACACTCAAAAGGAAGATCTCCGAAGTTTCACCATTTTATGTGTCAATAATGTGTCTGAACAGTACATCAAAGACTAATAATGCAACACTCTGAGCATAAAAATTAGCTGTAGCTGAGCCAAAATCTTTATAACAATAAACCCTAGAACATTTGCATCAGTACTGCGAAGCTGGGTTTGGGGTTTTGAGTTTCTTTTCCTCCACTTGAAACTGGGCGTTCTAGGAAGCGTAACATTGCTTGACACACTGGTATCATGGATACATTTCTAAAAGCATTTAAGAAAGTCAGAGGTAGAAATGAAAATCCAAGCAGTGGCACTAATGTGGGTGAGGATTTCTTCTGCAAGCACGGGCTGATTGGGAGGTTTATTTCATAAGAGAGAAACCTTCTCTCTGGAGAAGTTTCCATGGCTAGCAACCATGCCCTGCACAGTTTTTGTATTGCAACAGATGCTGTGTTTGGAGATTTTTGTCTCCCTACCTGACTTGTCTGTACTACAAGAGTGCCGTGAAGCCTCGAGGGAAAAAAAGCAGCCGCTGGGGACCCCTCCTGTCATTGCCCTTAGCTGCATCTTGTCCTCAGCAGACTGGCAGAAAGTGCAGTGACTGACTGGGCTGCAGAAGGGGGGAGAAGGCTGCTGAGGGTGGGTCAGAGATGGGGTATCCAGTTCCTCCTGGGAGGAATAGCAGCAGGACTTGTCTGGAGCTGGAGTCACCCTAAGGGACTGGAGCATCTCTCCTATGAGGAGAGGCTGAGAGAGCTGGGACTGTTGAGCCTGGAGAAGAGAAGGCTGAGGGGGGATCTTATCAGTGTATACAAATATCTGAAGGGAGGGTGTCAAGAGGATGGGGCCAGACTCTTTTCAGTGGTGCCCAGTGACAGGACGTGAGGCAACAGGCACAAACTGAAACACAGGAAGTTCTACCTGAATATGAGAAAAAACTTTTTCACTGTGAGGGTGACAGAGCACTGGAACAGGTTGCCCAGAGAGGCTGTGGAGTCTCTATCCTGGGAGATATTCAAAAGCCATCTGGACGYGATCCTGTGCAACTTGCTGTAGGTGACCCTGCTTGAGCAGAGGATTGGACCAGATGAACTCCAGAAGTCCCTTCCAACCTCAACTATTCTGTGATTCTGTGAAATGGGAGTGCTGGGGCCTCCCAGGGATTGTCCCTGGGCACAATTGGGCACTCCAAAATTGCAGAGATCCATAGGCACCCCAGCACTGCAGAGATGCCAGGGGTATCCCAGCATTGCAGAGGTGCTGTGGAAGGATGGGGAGTGCACGTGGCTAAGATCTCTCCTGGTGCTTGCTGCCTGCCCTTTCTTCCACACACTCCAGCTGCTGCGCTTTTTGCCTGTCATCTCTGTGGCCAGTTTTTACTCTTCCCTCCCTATTGGCTCTCCCARCATGTCTCTGTGGCTTCAGTGCTCTCCCATCCAAGTGCTGGCTAGTGGCAGCACCTGAACAAACCTCATCAGGGCTGTGAGTAAGTAGAATAACCTTGTCCTTCCATGAGCATCCAGAAAGCCGTCCATAACCTCTCGCTCTGCGTAAACCCCCTCCAAGAGGCATTTGCACAATACAGGGTTCCTCCTCATGAGACTGCTTTAATGTGGAGCAGAAGTGGAGAGGTCAGCCTCCTCACCTCCTGCCAGCTCATAAAACCCAAAATCCCAGGGGGAAGGATTTCATTGGTGTTTTGCAATATCCTTCCTCTGTTTTTGCTGACGCTGTTTCAGTCTGTTGACTAAGATCAAGTATAGTATCTGATCAAGGACACCCTGGTCCCATTCTTCCCTGCTCCTCAGAGGAGTGGGAACAAGGGGAGAGAGAAGCAGTTTTGAAAACACTTGTTTACATTATTTTGTAATTTCTTGGGACTCTTAAATTAAGTACGGCAACCCATGAACTTAAAATAACCTGAGGAAAGCAGTTAGTAAGGGAACACTCAATATATGCAATGAGGGCTGAAAAATGGCAAACGTAACTCTATTAAGATTAATGGAGTTATATCTGCTAGGGTCTGGGCTTTGGTTTGTTTCTTTCATTTGGAAGTCAAATTTTGTGCCCAGTGAGGACATCCAGCTCACAGCTCCTGAACAGCCTAACTCCTGAAGCCTCTTCTTGCAGTAGGCTCCATAGGAGCGGGTCTTTGCAATTTTTTTCCTACAGAAAGATTCTGGCAGTTCCTGAGCAATGGTTTGCTAGCACTTTGTTCCACCCCCATCTCCACACAATCTCTTCAGAGCAGTTTGCACTTAGCAGTGCTGTACAAATTTATAAAGGTAACTCTTCCCCTAAACATGTGTGCTATAAATAGGGCATGACCACAGGGGTATCCCAGCCTTGCCATACGAGGGATACCTGGTGTGACAGTAATAGGAAAATCAACAGTTGTGTCCCAGGGAAGTTCAGTTTCCTGTTATATAGGTAGCTCAGGAGTCCACTACAGAGCAAGCAGTGAGAGCTTGGGACTATAGGCAATGAAGAAGAGATGCAACAGAGCAAACCGCCGGCATGAAAAGAGCTCCTGTTCTTTATTCAGTGTCCAGAAACGGCCTGTGATATTGGGAAGGACTGGATCAGAGATCTGTGGAGTGCTACTTTTTCTTGCTGATTGCAGGGGACTGCATTAATAGGGCTGCTGAACGTAGATAAGGACTGTTACAGGAAAGAGGCCAACTGATATGATAAGGAATGTATTTTTGTGCCACATTTTAATCCATTTAATAGACTTGAGTGGGAGCAGGGGTGAAGAGGAGCAAAGGTTGGGTTAAAAGATGGCCTTGATGTTAAAGGAACCTACTTGACATCACTTTTCTTTAGCTTAAATGAGAAAGTGGGTTAAATTAGTTCTCATAAAGCACTAACTGCATGAGTTATGTTCACAGGCAGGAGAAGTGCAAATTTCCATCACAATTCTGCCCATGCAGCCTTTTGGGTTTGGGTGAATTTTTTATGACCTCCCCTTAGAGTCATACTTGAGACCTTTCCCAAATAACAGCGTCAATTGTATCAAATCATGTGATGATTCTGTGTTATTTTTAGCACAGGGACGAGAATGCCAAACTTACTTTCATTCTGGCTGATTTTACTAACCTTTTATTAAGCCTGTGAAAGGCAACTGAACTAACCTGGACGTCTTCTCTGTGTTTCAAAGACCTGAGGTGGTTTTCATCCAGTCCCTCCCCTTTCTCTCAGAGCACAAAAAGGCTGCACTTACATCCCGTTTTCAAGACAAACTGTTCTTACTAACAGCTACAACTTGTTGGGGAGCAGAGTGAAAGAGCCGAATTACATTTTTGAAAGACCGAAAGCCATTTGAACCGGTGCCACTAAAACCCCTGGGGCCGGGACCTTCCCTCATTTCTGGACATGTGCAAATTTGGCCCTCAGGCAGGTGTAGCTTGCTGTTCAGGCCCTCCTCAGCTGCTCTTCAAAAAGGGTCTGGGTCTTTCCATGGCCTTTCCTGAGCATTTCTCTGGCTCTCCCAGGAGCCTTAGTTGAAGCCCTTGAACACGTTCACCATCTTGTGTTTTCCATCAAGAGACTATGGTAGCATTAGTGTGTGGCAGAATATGGATGAGTAGCATACAGAGGAAATACTTGGAGGAAATGGAAAAGGCATAATACATGCGCTTTGGTCTTTTTTGTGAACTTTAAAGCCTTCCATTAGAGGACAGTAACCTGTAACTAAAATTTTGCTGTGATTAGAGGACTCCCTTTTGTGAGCAGCTGCATTAGGACTTGCCACCCTGCTCTGATATATTTGGGTCTACGTTTAAATCTAGGTATCCTGGTAGTGCTTCATCATGTCAGATTTGTCTCTGGAAGCAATCTGTCTCCCATATTTTAGGCAGCTCTACCGCCTCAGTCTACAATGTTGGTAGTTAGCTAATTTTTACAATGCTGTAATATATTTGTGGTGGAGGGAGGGGAATTTTCTTTCTTGCTTTTTGTCTTGGCTCACAGAGTTATTAATGTTTTCAATGGTCATAAAATTATTCCACCCTTTACTAGTATCAGTTGACTTTGGACTTGACAGTCATTGCTACCCTTTACACTTTCGCATTTCACAAAGACTTTAAATGTTGGCAGCAAGAGCTGGGTATGAACTAATCTCTGCAGCAAGTTACAGCTGCAGTGTTGCTTCACTTAACTTTTCCATGTATTGACTTCAGAATCAGAGTCTCTTCATGACTACACACTATGTAAATGTGAGAGTCCATTTTTTCCTCGCTACTTGTAACYGAGTTTGAAAAATTAGTTCCTGTGAAAGCCAGTCTATTTTAGGTCTGCTCAAATGAACTTTTTCTTTCCAGACAAGTAGAATACTGGGCTAAGATTGAACTGTGATTGAATCCTTCAACTTGTAGTACTTTTCTCCCTTGGCATGAGGCCAAGGTGACACAGGATAGAGACCATCTCCTTCAAAGAAAAAAMTAAAGGTTCTTCCAAGCAGGCCTGAAATCTCTATAGCTTGAAAGCTCCTTAATGAATGTAATTTATAGCACATGTTTGAGGGTGAAAAATGGTAAGTAGATGTATCCCATACATTTTTATCTACTCTACATGCATGTCTCTTTCTATGATCCTTCACTCGCAATATATTTTAATAATACAGCTGAAGGCATGTATTAAATTATTGTGGTGCTTATAAGAAGGTACAGGCTCCTCTGAAGTATTTTGAAACAGTGTGAAGTGTTTCACAATGTACTGAAAGGTAATTTGCATTGAGAATCAATACGTTAATTATTGTGTCAACACTGATTGTTTCAGTTTGTTTCGTGGCTTGTTGTCCCCCGGTATACGTCTATGTATGGTCTCTGTTCGTCCGTGCCACATAATAAGTGCCTTGGCTGTGTGATAGTCATATAACTTGTTGAAAGAAATGCAAACTGAAGATGGAGAAGACTGGTACAGTTTGTATTGTCTTATCCAGTCTAGCTTCATTCTGTCATGGAAGATCAATTAAATTAGATGAAGAAATTAGGGAGCTTTTGTCTAGACAGTAAGTTAAATAAATATTGATTAAAACAAAATGATTGTTAAACAGATGAGTCAAAATATCTACCATACCAGTCTGTATGGTTTATATAATGTCAAGTGTTGTTGGAATACAAGTGTCAAATATGGGCCCAAAGATGTTCTCCTCCTTCATTTTATTTATTTCTAACACGGTTGTGTCTTGAGTCATGGACCAGAAATAGCTGTGCTAGGCACCATACTACTGCAGAATAAAAAGATGACCTTGGCCTCTTGGCTTCTTCTAAGGACTGACAGCTCTTTGGACATAAAGTGGGTGATGTATGTAGGAGGAGCATGAGAAGTAAGGGGATGGTATGGCTTTTAAAGTTGTGGCTCCCAGCATGAGACAACATAAACATGGGATGCAGTCTGTGACTGCAGACTTGCTGGCTGTGGAGTTTCTGCCATATAACTTTCTGTGGTGTGGCAAGGCTGGGAGATGCCAAGAGGGAATCCAGCCAAGACAGTCCTGGGAGCTTGGAGAAAGCGGTCAGAAATACCAGCTGTCTCTGCTAAGCATGTTAGTTCTTAATTGTTCCTTGGTAACTAATAACTAAGGTGCACAGGAAGAATTATAATGCAAGCCTGGGTTATACTTCTAGTCTTTTCCAAGTGCTCACCGTAGGGGCTATGTATACGTGTGAGGCATGGGGAAGGCTGATGAAGTGGAAGGGTGCTGTGGGTTGGGATAAGCAGTTAAATGAGGAGAATGTGGCCCTTTCCTCACCCTTACTGTCCCAAGGTGTATAAAATCACAGCACAGGCAAAAGGAACAGGCACACACCTGAGAGCTGCTCACCGTCTGGGTATTCACAGGGCACAAATGAGAGTGGCCGGACCTCYTGCAGTCACCCAAACTGCCACTGCAGACTTGGTGGCCAGATAAATTTGCATCCTATTCCTTCCTATTCCACAGGAAAAAAGTCACGGTGTTGCCTTTATAGCTCTCAGTAGCCTCTTTTAACCCAGTGGTTCACACCCCAGTCTGATACCCTACTGGGGTGTCAAAGATGCCGAGCAAATGATCCCCACAGCAACAAATGGCTCTTAAACAATCCTATATAAGTTTTCGCGTTTGCTGTGGGTCAGCATCACTGTGGGCTGCAGGCTGGCTGCTGGGGGGCCATGTGGGGCCAGCCGCTCGTCTGTGCCAGGTTTGCTCCTCCTCACTAGCATGAGGATTAATAGATCTTTTCTCTCTTTACTGTAAAGGTAAGAAGCAAAAGTGTTTCCTGAGAAAAAGAAAAAGTTAGGAAATGTCTGTGATCCATTTCTATTTGCATACAATAATTTCCAGATAAAATTTTTGTAGGTCGCTGTGACCAAGAGCTAGAAAAAAAACCCCAAAACTTGTTAGTGGTGCTGCTCCTAGGTCTCTCCAATTCTTCACACCCACAGCAATCATCAAAGGCCCCTCTTTTCTCTTTTCTTTTCTTTTCTTTTCTTTTCTTTTCTTTTCTTTTCTTTTTTTTGCAAACAGTTCTCTTTGCTTTATCAAGGCCGCCAAGGATCTTCAGAGGTTGATGATGAACCTTTCCATTTGAATGAGCACATCTTCAAGTGGCTTTTGCTTCCCTTTCTCCCTTTGGGCTTAAGTTTTCTTCCTTAGCTCTCATTTGCACTGCTGATTTTTTTTCTTCCTGCTCTCCCCCACCTCTGTGCCMCATGGTGCCCGTTTTACACTTTTTWAATTTTAGTTACGGCTGCTTTGTGAATTATGTCCCAGTGGGACGTTACCTGGCCTTTTTCCCATTCTGTTGCTCTGCCTCCTGCCCCTGCGTGGATCCGTGACCTCCTTGTCGGGTGTCTCCCAGCCCGGCTGTGATGCGCGACTGCCGGTCTCGCCTGCGGAGAGGCTGAGTCAAGCACCCCGGTGAGAGGTGACATGCGTGCAGGGTGACGCTGGCCTGGAAGCCACTGACCTGCTGCTTGCTCATCTCTCTCTCTTTTTCTTTTTTTTTTATTTGGCTCAGTTCATTTTCATTTTACAGACAAATTTCTGRGCCACACTTGTTAGGCTTATGTTCTAAAATCTTGTCTAATATTTTTATTTTACATGGCAGCTTTTTTGCTGTCAAGGTGCTGACCAATTTCAGCACCGTTACTGATTTTCCTGTGGCTTCCTTCTTGAGCCGTGATTTATCTAGTTTGGGAAGAGTACTTGACTGTGCTGCAGATGTCCTTGTCAAGCCCTGCTAAAAATGCAGGATGGGATCGTAGGATGCTCTCGGTCACTTAACGACAGGCATTAGCACCCGCGCCGCCGAGGCAGCTCTGTCGGCAGGACCCCGGCAGCAGCGGCTGCCTCAAGTGAGCCCGGGTCACGGCGCAGAAATGCCTTCAGGCCCCACTCGTGTCAATAGGTCTGCTCGGCTGTGCCGAGCTTAGCCATGCATTTTAAGTTTCTTCCTGAAGCAGGGTTTTAATTCTTCTGCCATTTTAGTGGAACAAAGAGGTTGGGCTGTTTATACAGCGGATGTCCCTGCGTGCGTGCAGCTAGCAGCGTCTTCAGTGCACCATTTCCTGGTACTCGTTTTCCCTCCAGGTCTTAAGTCTCGGCTATTCTTTGCTAACGCAATAGCAGGAATTATCCTATCGCTGACTGCTGCAGCACCCTCCATTAACGCAGCCCTTGCGTAGTGTGCAGCCCGGGCTGGGAGCCAGGTAGAGCCCATGTAATTTACAGCTCGTCAGAGGAGGTGCCCAGCCCACAGCCGTCCTGCTTTGTAAAGCGAGGTCTGTATCACTGGGGTGCTACTGCAATGGGTGCGCTAGAAAGGCAGGAAGATAACATAGTGTACAGACAAGCTCTGGCCTTCTTTGTTTTAGTCACTGTTGTTTCATCCAGGCATGCAGTCAAACAAAATTATGACTTGATACAAGCAGAAGACAATACTGACGTATCTTGTGCTGCTTGGTAGACCCACAATGTTTCACAATGTGACTGTTGTTTCACGTCCAGCTGTTGAATGTAAAACAAGACACACGGGTCTGACTGTATCCCCCATGGTTTCTCTGCTAAGGCCAGGATTCAGCAAAACAACAACCTCTTACATGTTTTATCTGATCGGTGTCCTATTATGGTAGGTGTTGCTGTATTGTGCCTGGACCGACTTCATGGCTTGTTCAGTCCTCAATCATTTCCAGACTCACCACCGAAGGGTCCATCACTTGGGAGCACGTCGTGCTGAAATCACAACATGGTCCTCTGACACGTGGCTTGATCTTACGTGAGTCTGACTGAGATAAAACCTATCAGCCCAAAGTAATAGGAAGCTACCTGGCAGGGCACGGGGACCTGCTCTGAAAGGGCCGGGATGTTTCGCTCCTGCCTGTCCTCCTGGCCACTGAATCCTGGTGTTCTCACCAAGGGCTACCCACCAGGTTGTCCAAGATCTGGTGATGGGAGTATCTTCGCTCTTTTGTACAGTCCAACTTTCTCTTCTTCCTCTCCTTGCTCTGGGAAGTGTTGAGCCAGTGACTGACCTGTACGTGCAAGATTTTGTGTGCTCGCTGTCTCCACAAAGCTGTATGTGCTGCAAACAGGGCAGGGATGAGCTGTTGAGTTGTTCATGATCTGAACTGTCCATGGCCAGCCTAAAGTCTCACATTCCCATCTCAGACACCAAAGAACTTCTGTTGTTTTAAAAATTATTTTCAGAAGTGTAACCAAACGGAAAAAAGCTATAAAATCTATAAATTCTCCTCAGCAATAGCATTTGYGGTGCACGTGCTCTTGAGAGGAGAAATTACATTTCTTTAGCTGCTAAGGCGACACCTCCAGAAGGACTCGGAGAGCAGAGCTATCTGATGAGGTTAGCTCAAATGAAGAGTGGATCTTGAGAGAATCACTCCTGACACTGATCCCAGCTCTGTTCAGGCCAGGCTGGATAATCCTTCGTTCAGAGGGTGCAGCGTGCACACGCTTGTACTTGTGAGATTGATGAAGGAAAATCTTTTCTGACATCATTTGGACCTAGCCTGTTTCTGTCCTCCAGGTAGCTAAAAGTATTTTCTGTTGTTCATTATAATGCAAAAAAATGATAACAACTCACTGTTCCAGACGACCCACGCTTTCCAGCATAAAAGTTTCTGGCAACACTTTGCTGAGATGTTTTTGCRCTTCTGATGCTCATACATGGCGTTTGAAATTCAGTAGGAACAAAACACGGGATCAGAAATATGCTTTGTCTTTGTTCCTTTAGCTGCTGCTCCTATATTTGGCTGAGATAGAAACTTTTTTGGAAATTATTCATATCTTCATTTAATGCTTTGGCAATTTGGGGAAATTGCATTATTCTGTGATGCCTCAAGCTAGTAACGGCAGGGCCCAGATATTCTTGGATGTGACAACCAACAAACATCTTCATCAGCGAACTAGTACAAGACAATGTTGTTTTGATATGCAATTAAGTTACTGTGGATCTAATCACAGAAAAGAGCTTTGAACTGAGTAGATCATGTTGTTTGAAGCAAATGATGGAATAAACAAAAATATGCATGCCTCTGAGACTCTCAGTTTGCAAGTGGGCAAACTGATGAAGTGAGATGATGCTCGTCAGCAAAGTCAGCTTGGCTGGAGAGGGCAGAACTTGAGGGCAGGGGAGGCCTGGTCAAAAGTGAGGGGGCTGCACCTTGTGTGCTTGTAGCACGTATCCTAGGCAGCTGTTTTTCCATTTAGTTCTGGAGAGCTTCGAGAAGGTTGTTAAAAACACAAGAGAGTTCACAGATTGTGGAAAGAGGAACTGACAGCAAAGAAAGCTATGATCTAGAGGTCAAGAAATGTAGGTATAAAGTGAGAATGGTCAGAATTAAACCTGAGTTTGAACTTGCAAAATATTCCAAAGAAAATGAGAAAAGCTTCTTGAAATACATGAGAGTAAGAAAAGGAGAGTGAGGCTGCAGTAAATAAGATTAAAGATAATCTAGGCATGGCCTAAAATCAAAGGAGTATTTTACCTGTGTTCTCATTTAAGGAAGACAAATCCTAGGGGCAAGAAGAGGCTGGTTAATGGGAACAAGAATATGGAAATGGAATTGCTACCCCTGTGGGGGAAGTGACGCTCAATGAGCAGACTGCATTTCTGTTGGGGAGGCAGGAAATGCCTGCCCAGGAATTCTGGAAAGACCAGCATGTGAAGAGGCAGATCTAATAGCAATCATTTTTATAAATCTATCAAGGCAATGAAGGACCATGTTACTGCAGAATATCTATTACAATGTGTTTGATTGTGCAGGGTTAAAAAATAATTCAGCCAACTGTAGTCCTTGTAAATCTGTCCTCAATGGTATGCAAGGCTTTGGAACATGCCTTGAAAATGAATTAAAAATGCAAAGGCACATCAAAAATGGGATAAAATGCAACTGAAGGTACATCATGCCAGACTAACCTGATGGTTCTCTTTGATGAAACAGTTATTTTTCCAGAAAGGTGATATCTGCCAGATTTCCTTTATCTAGACTACTTTAATGTGTTTTCTATGATGTCAAGTGTGAAACAGCTGATGCTGCTGGAGACAAAATAGATGAGCAGAGGAACTGTGCTGTTGGTAAAGAACTGACTGAAGAAGAGGAGACGATGAGCACCGAAGGTGGAAATATCAGGCTAGGCGGAGTTACCTGGTAGAGTTCTTCAAATAAGAGGTTTGGGACCAATTTTCTTTTAATGTTTTCATTAATGGCACACTACCGGCACATGTGAGAATTGTGCTGGAGAAAAGCGCTAGCACAAAGCTGTGATGCATGTCAGTACAGAGGTGGTTTGGAGGCCATGCAGGATGAAGGGGGCACCTCAGGAACTGTTGTAAGAGAAGGAGGAGGGCACTCGACCTAATGATGAAAAGTCATGCAGATGAAAAACAGTGACAGAAGAGGCTTTTGCTATTAACAGGGAATGAATCAGCTGGAAAAAAAAGCTGAAAAGAAAGAAAAATCAACACAGAAGAGTTGCGTACTGCCTTCTTGATCCTTATGTTGTATCTATTTCCAGTTGAGATGAGGAAATATTAGTGCCAACATACAAGGCTCAGATCTTCTCTCTTCCCTTCCCAGCCCTTGTTTGGGAAAGATGCATTTATAGCCAAACAGCTGCAGAGAAGCGCCACAAGGAAGACAAGAACAGGAGGGCCTGTCTTGCAGGAGGACCCTGGAAGACCCTGGCTTGTCCAGCCTAGCAAAACAAAGGCGGGAGTGACAGGATTCCTGTCCATAAATATACTGGAAGGTATGCAGTAGGCAGGGAAAAGATCTATTTAAACGAGCACAGCTGCAGATATGTCTAAAGTGAACATTAGCAGAGCCTTTTTGAGGTGTCAGAGCAATTGGCTGTTGGAGGGCATTCCAGGTGGAGCCATGGGGGCAGCAGTTTCCCTGACTTTAAGGTGCTCGATAACCACAGGGAGCATACATGTATGACATCAGGAGGTGAGGTTAGGGAGACAGGTAGCCTCTTGCAGCCTTGTGCTCACGCACCAAAACTCTCACTGCAAGGAAAGTCCACCTTGCTACTAGCACACTAAAATTTATTTTGTTTTCTTTGGATTAGGGGCAAAAGCAACCCTGAGGCAAGCGGTGGAGGTGGGGATAGAGCAAAGAAGAGAGAGAAAAGGCAGGCTGGACACAGTTCAGTATTGTCTCTCAGTGTCCTGGTACAAAATGAGGCCCCAGTGCAACATTTTGCCCTCATCCAAGGGGTTACCACCACCACTTAATGCTGTAGTTAAGCTCAAGTTGTGCTGCAATGGAAGCTCAGCTCCAACAATGATGCATGATGAAGAGCGGTTGCAGTTGCCTGCAATTAAATTTCTTTTACTATTTCTCCTTAAAGCTTGGAAAAGCAACTTAAAAAATGAATGAAAACAACTACCTGTCTGTGTGACTCATAGCCAGAGCAACAACCTAGAGATAGCTCTGCCAAGCAATTAGCAGCACTTTTTTGTCTAGCAGTTAGCTTTTTCTGCACATGTAGTGGAAAAGTGAGTTTGCAGGGGTGCCCCGGATTATGCCTCAACAGGCGGTATGAACAGAGCCAGACCCTCTGGCCATGCTTCAAGCTAATCAGGCATGAAGCAACGTCGGTCTGCAGGCCATATTGCCGTGTTTGTCAGAGACTGTCTGCAAGGTGGGAGCTGGTGCTGGGGGCTATTAGATAAGACCCAGCAAGCTGTTAATGAATGGCTTCCAGCCCAGGTTCGCCACCCAAATATTCAGCTCGGCAAGTGGAGCAAAGGTGCTTAGGGCCATGAGAACCGGGCTGCGAAGCCGTCCCTTTTCCAGAGGGATCGAGTGGTTATTTTCAAAATTTCTTTAGTTTTGCTAGGAACTAACATCATCCCCATCACTGGTGGCTTTTGAAATAGAGTGCAGAGAGAGGAAGAAGGAGCATGAGAGAGGAATAGATGAGAAAGAGAAGAGCTGGCTGCCCATGCAAAAACACAGGAATGAAAAGCGAAGGCTCTTAAAGATTTTGCAAGATCCACACACACTTGTGGGTTTGGAAAAGCAGCTGGGAGGGCTTCTGTTCCTCTTGCAAGAGAAACCTGGAGCAGAGCAGGGCTCTCCCGACAGGGAACCCAGGCACCAGGGGGATAAGCAGGGTTTGGAGACACTAGTCAAGTACAATTATTAAACCGATTATTCATATTCCATTCTGTTCATGGGGGAAGATGCTCCTTTTGGGGTTAGGTTTGTGGGCCATACAGATTGTCAGAGCAAATCTAATTAGCAAGAGAAATCCAAATGGAACAACGACTAGTAACTGGTGTTAACGATGCAAGCGTATTATACCAAATCAAATGAAATCCTGGGCTGCGAGGCAGTGCTGAAAGGCAAACGAACATTAGCAGTTGTGTATTAGGAATACAGGTGTCCCCACTGCACTGCTATTAGGTGTGGCTAAGCTAAGTGCCCAGCCATAAACCAGCAGTTATTTGCCAAGTGCTTCCCAGCAGGCAGTGGAACAAAACGCTGCCAGAAATGACTGATCTGGAGAGTTTGGGTAGGAGAGGTGGTCAGTGGGGACAAGGAGCTTCGATGCAAAGCACCGTGCAGGATAAAGCCCTGGGCAAACACAGCAGCCCTGGGACCGGCATATGAGCTAAAAGCTCTCCCCTGCTTTGCTTTCACCAAAGCATACCTCAGCTGCCTCCAGAGCTGATGGAAAAAACAGGATCCATCTTACTTGCCCAGTCTATGGATGGTGCCTCTGTGCAGGTGCAGGGCCTTGAGCCTGGGAGTCGAATTGTGCTGGGCCAGACAGCTGCTTGGGGCTGCTCTCGGCATGTACGCCCAGCTCCACCAAGCACGCATGGGGCAGGCTGCCGTCCAAATACGTTGCATTAAATTTGGACTGTGAATTATGCAATACGCACACGTACACACAAAATCTATTTTGTCGCTTCTGCCATCGGATGTATGTATGCGGACCTTTCTGACTGTAACACAAGCTGTGCGTATGAATTCCTTGGAAGGATCTGCTCCAGAGCGTGCCCATGTATTTTTGTTTGCAGCCCCCAAACGAGGGTGCTAGCGACCAACACTCTGAGTTTGTGAAAACTGCTGTTCTCCCACAAAGTCAGTGGAGCTGGGTCAACTCATAGCAGTCACGGATTTGGTCCAGCTTTGATCTTTACCTCTTACAAGGGATGGCCTTGATCCTGGAGCCTGTTCCTCTCTTTTTAGCCTAATGTTTCAGCCTGGCCTCCAGTTCCAGACCTATCTCCCCTTCTTCAGTTTTTGCGTACTGTGGGTTTGGAAGAGCTGACTTGTATTGAAACCTTGTTGGGGAAGGTGGTTTCAGACTGCATCATTTTGTTTCTCAGAGGTTAAATGCAAGTTATCTGGGGGTTTTTTGGACAATATTATAAATGCAAATGTGATGGAATGCCTGGACAGTTGAAATATTTTGTATTTATTTGGCCCTCCAAATATGTGTGGGCAAGATGCCTGGTACAGACAAAAATACAGACCCTCCCTTACATAATTTACTTAACATTTTCTGTGGCATAAAAGATGAGAGTTATAACAATCAAGGATGGGAAGGAAGGAGGAAGGATGAATGTGAGAATAAGAGTTTTAAGATCATGACACAAGACATGCATGCATCCAGACCATCACGTTAAAAATAATTTGCTCGTTCTTTGTCCATCCCCCTGTACCTCTCATTACGCATTTACTTTTTGAAAAATGCAAGTCTGAGCTCATCAGAGGACTATTTTCCTTAACAGATGACATTTCTCAATCCCAAAGAATCACTTCCCTGCATGCCAGAAGCAAGGACTACTGAAACCACCCCCCCCCCCCCAAGCACATGAAGCCTTTGCTATTGCAATGGCATGTGATCCATCCCATCCCAACTGCATGGGGATTTTTCTAGGACTCTATTTCAGGCAGCCCGTGCAGAACAAGGAGTGCATTCAGCGATGCAGGGAGAGCCATGGGCTGCTCCTTGCAGCAAAGTGCAGGCTGCAAACTGTGCAGCCGGGGCGCTGCCAGCAGCGCCAGCTGATTCAACCGCTATCTACTTCACATGAAATTCCCCCTTCTGCTCCTGAACCCCAGTCTGCCACCTGTCTATTAAATACCACTTCATTAATGTGTCAGTGCTGAAGATGATTAAGCTGGGTGCTCAGCTCTCGTGGGCCCCTTTGGAAAGTCTATGAAAAGTCTATGGACATGCACGTACGAGACCAGTGCTTTGCACCTGCCCATTTAACTCCAGGGCGTACTCCTGAGCAGGGCTGGGCAGTTCTGGACCCATAAGTGGGACTAGAGATGGCTAAAGGCTTTGGGGCTTTCATTTTTCCTCCAGTGGCCATTGACTTCTTATGACAAAACTAATATTTTAGTTTTAAAAAAAAGTCCATTTATGCTAACAGCTGTAGATCTTGAATAAAAACAAACAAAACAGCTGGCAAAATCCAAAACAGATTCTTTTGTTTGAAATAGCATTTGAGGGTATTTGGTCTCTCCTAAAACCCTCCAAAATTCTGACCTAGATTTCCAAGACATTTTTTTTTAAAAAGGATTTAGCAAAATTTTAAAAAATGTAGGGAAAAGAAACCTTTCTTCAGTCTAGTTCTCGTCTTCCTGATGCAGATTTCGAGTCAGTATGGGTCCATTGATAAGCATTCACTTCTGCCAAGGACACTTAAGGTTAAAAATTAAAAAGCTGTGAAGGTACTCTGTATGTTTAACATATTTTAAGGAGTTTTGTTTGGTCTTTTTTTTTTACTGAAGTGCCTGGCGTAAAAGATTTTCATATATCCAAATTCATACCTAGAAATGTATTTTCCACAGCTAAAAGTGTCATCACACTTCATTTTTATCTATTAAAAATAATTATGGGATTTGACTTTTTCTATGCTTTTTTTTCTACAGGAGTTTAAATGGTGATTTATTTCCCTTTGCTATTCAGATGTGTCAAGGAATTTTGAAGGAACAACAAAACTTGGCCATTGAAAACAAAATTCCTGCGTTGCCAGGCAGTCTTTATTTTAAACATCAAGGGTGAATTGTTTCTTTTTAAATTATTTGAATAAAAGAATGCATAAAAACAAAATCTCCATCTTTGGAGATATTCAAGACTCAGGTGAACAAGGCCCTGAGCAGCCTGAACTAATGTAGAAGCTGGTCCTGCTGTGAGCATGGGGTTGGACCATCTGACCTCCAGAGGTCCCTTCCAACCCAAATGAGTCCATGATACTAAAATCAAACTTTCTCACTTTGCAATTTTTAGTATATTTTTTTATGCTTTTACTTGAATCTAGAGTTCTTCCAGATAGAAACATATTTTTCATCAAAACTTGGGTCAGAGTTCATTTATCTCTTCATTATCATCAGTTACAATAAATAAATCTGTTACCTTCAACCAGAAAACTAGGGAATCATTCAAAATGGTATCTCTTTAACAAAAGTGAACAAAGGCTTGAGAGGAATCTTCTGATCTACTCCCCACGCTGTTACATTAAGCTCACAGATATGGCCAATTTTCAAAAGTTCTCTTATATTAAAGCTAAAATGCTTTACTAAAGAAAACTAAACATACTGAAAGATGCCAATAAAAATATACACCCACCCAGAGCACAAAGCACTTTGCTAAATCACTTACAAATATTGTGTAAGAAGGTATAACAAAACCAGCAAGGTAACTTCCATCTTATTTTAAATGAGCTTTATTCTCTACCGACTTCAACAGCTTGTTCTGAGCTTATTCTTTAACAGCTGCTAACAAAAACCTTAGGTCTTTATTACCAGAAAAATTGCACTGCATCTAACTTCAAATGCCTGTTTTTTTAAATGACCTTTTACAGACAAATCTTCCTGATAGGTTTCTCACATATGCGTGTTGTCATTATCAGTGGGGTGTTTAAGAATATGAAAATGGCTGAGGCATGGCAGTACAGGTCCTGTATGGACTCTTGGGCATTAAATCATATTGTCTTTTGCAGTAATTTAGGGAATACTGCCATACCTCACACACAGTCTGGAGCGTAGTCGGGATGAACATAAATCTTATTAATTTCAGAATCCGTTAACCTGCATAGGTGGAACTGGTTAGTTTATTTTGTTAAGCTGCAGATGAAACTTTCAAGTCTGGTTCTCCTAGTATCATAACTGCTGGCTTTCAAGAACTATCACTACCCCATCTATAAGAGGTTTAAATACCTAGTGGCCAAGAGTGGCTGTCAGTAGCACAAACCCTTGTTAGTAGCTTGTTAGAAGCTTAAAGGACAAAAATGACAATTACATTTATTGATTTAAATGACATCATTTCTTTCCTCCCTGATGCACATTTGATGTTATATCAAAATGTTGCTTAATGTCAGTGTATGCTCTGTTCCCTGAACCGAAGCTGTACATATAGCTTATAGTTTAGCTCCTTAAGCAAAAGTCTGCACGACTTTGCTATCGCCAAAGATGCAGGCGCAAAGGCAAATGAGGAAAGGGAACTGCAGGGACAGACTTGCTCCAGGAGGAATGCTAGACACAAAACCCGCAAGTACTCCRCACCGATGAAAAGCAAATGGCATTTTATTTATAAGCTCGCCCATAAAAATATCTTTTCAAACCTCATGGTCCCCAATTCACTGCTTTCCCCTATTCCTTCTGTCTTTCTGCTCCTTTTTGTCTCCATGGCTTCTTCTCCATGCATTTGTTTTCCAATGAGTTGATGTTTTATCTTGTCTATTAATACCGAACTGGAGGAGGCAGCAGCAGGAAGTAAAAAAATCAACAACTATCCAGAAGGGTTGGGAGCAAATGCGCTCCCAGCCTGTGAACATGGAAGCACGAAAGGAGATCTGTATCAGAGAGGGATGAGGTTTAGAGCATCTAAATTCCACATCAGTCCCTACACCTAATATTTCCTGTTGGTAGACCTGCTGGTTAGACCTAAGCTGTTTACTCATCTCCTGCAAAACACTGTTAAAAAAAAAGCAAAGATTCTTCTAACCGCATCTCCCTAATGCAGTAAACCTTGATACCTTCTAAAATGTGATTGTCAAAGAACAAAGAATTCCCTCTACTTGCTTTATTATGTCTAATTTACATACTACCCCACATGCTAAGTGCAACTTGATAATATTTAAAGGGCATTCAGATATGATAATAACAGCTACTGTACTTGCTGATGTATTATGAAACATATCCCATTAGTCRCTTTGTATCTGAAAGGCAGAAGAATTTCCACCTAGCAACAGGAAGGCATTTAGGATGAAAAAAACCCTTTGGCAGGCAGTACGTTTGTTAAACTATGCCAGGAGGAACCCAATTGGGGTATCTAGAGGCAATAAGAGCGTAAATAAGTCGCCGTCAATGTTGCCCAGTGCGTGGAAAACAATTTGAAGTTCTGTAACCGGAAGGAGCAAAAGACACCTGAAGGTCAACACCGTGGCAGCGTTGAGTGCTCAGGAGAGAGCTGGCTGGGGAGGTTGCTTGAAGAATCAATTGCCCTCCGAAGCTATGGAAAAGAGATGTGGCAGCAAATGCTCCAGCTCACCTGATCAGTCGTGTGCCAAAAACCCTCTCGTCTTGAGTAGCTGCTGCAGTGTAGGTGCCTCACTTCCTCACCTTAGAAAAGCAGATCTGCTCCCAAAAATGCCCTGTTATTGATGGTATTGGGGAGTGAGATTGAGAGATTCTTGGCAAGGCTTTTTTTTCCCTCCTACAAACAAAATAAATAAGTAAATCAAACAAAAATAATTGTGTAATTGTAAAATGCAAGGGATCACATCGCTGGAAACCAGAGTAAGCAGAACACTTTCATTCTGGACTCAAAGCAAGCTAAAGTTTGGCTATATTATAGCTAGTCCTTCCTCCAGGATCTTTCCAAAAGCACATCCTATGTGTTTTATCCTTTTGTCCTGAGTAGTGCAAGGCCATGCACAAAGGAAAAGAACTTTTCCTTTCATTGTGCATATCATTAACTAGCTAAAAAAGGGGTTTTCTGTAATCTCTAATTTATCCTGAAACATAGAGTAAGCAGATTGCTTACAGAAATGTTCTTGATAGGCCAGGCAAAGGCCACACTCTTTTTTTTCCAAGAGTACTGTGTTCTAATTAAGTTAAAATTTCCATTCAACTCTTTTCCTTTGAAGAAGCAGCTCTTTTAGCAGAAGAGTGTGGAATCTGCAAGCCTTATGGTGCAATTCAAGACCCACATGCTGAAGTGAACTATGTAGGAATACACTTTGCCTTGTCATATGTGTCCACGCCTAGAACTAAGTATTCCAGAGAGCTTCCAGGGAACTTCTAAAGGCAAATATTGGAAATATTCTCCTGCTTCTGAAGAACATGCGCCTTAGCCTCCAAGTGCTATGCTGTCAGAAAGTCATCCTAAAATGAGATGGAAAGATTGCTTTTTCCATTTGCGAAGTGACATTGCTTTCATATCTTAATATGAGTAAAATGAACAGAATGGATATAAAGGAACGTAGTGAATATATGTGACCGCTCAGTCTGGGTTCTGGTCCTGGAGGGAGCTGGTGTATTTACAGGATATCCTTCTGTTACACAGTGAAGACCACTGAAAAAAAGAGGCTGAGAAATGGCAACGTTGTCAGCCCCAGCCTTGTTAAAGTGGGTAGGGAATTCATCATGGGAGCTGATGTTCCCGCCCTTTAGGTACAAGCTGTTATACGGACGTTGCTGGGTGTCTCGGGCCATTTGTCATGATAGAAAGGATGGATCACATCCTCAGCTGACATTCACCAACTTTCTCCTCTGATGGGAGGAGAGGATTTTTGCCTTATTTTAGTGGTGATGAGTGACAGTATTTGTGTTAAACCATTGAGAATGGCTCCACACTGCCTCAAACAAGTGTGGGATCAAATGCTTGGCAAAGTTTAAGACCAAAGAAACACTGTCTATGCACTCTGCAGCCTGCCTCCCAAATGCTTTCTAGCCCCAAAGGCTCGATAATGTTCCCAGTGATGATGTTAGCCAGTAAACCAGTGAGGGCCAGTGGAAAGTGGTCAGCTGCTGGTCATCTAAGATGTCTTCGTATGCTTTACTCTTCCAACCTAATGGAGAACAACAGTGCTGGGACTGATAATCTGGCATAAAACTTGTCATATCCTTCAAGTCAAATGGAAAACACTTTATTCTAGGTTGGGGACAAGTCATAAGGCGTAATCTGAGGATAGTTAAAATTATTACTCACTTCCCATCTGTTCAACTGAGTCTTTGTGCTTCCTATTGTGAATAATGCAGGGCAAATACAGTCAGACAAAATAAGGGCTGAAGCCTGCCATCAGTTAGGCCCCACTACACAATCAGTGCCAGAGGCTGGAATTCGATCCTGGGGGAACTAATAATAACACACAGCAAAGAGCAGAGTACTTTAATGCTGTTGCTAAAAGCATGAAAAATACCATCTTAATTTAGAGACCAATTACGGCATATTATGGCAGGGCATGCCAATAGATGTGTGCAAGGTAAAAGTGCTATGCTATGGTATATACTGTTATTGCAGTAATAATAAAATTACCTTCTGAAACTTTAGTTTCAAAAGAAAAAGCAATGTTCTCTTGCTTATCCAACAATAAAACCAAAAAGTTATAGCATACAAAAAAATGCCTTCTCTTTAAAGGCGTTAAAATAAAATAAACCAAAGCTCAAAAAATAATTTTTCTGTTTCTTGAAAGTTGTTACAAGCTTCTGTGGCCTACAGGATATTCCGGGTAAGTTCTCTGCAGCCTTTTCAGATTTGTTTTTCATCATACTTAATATATCCATTGATTGAATTTTATACTTAAAAATAACAAAGCTAACAGTCAAAGAAAGTCAGGAACTTCAAACACTTGCTAGCACTCAACAGCTTTCATTTTCCCTGGGTGTGAGAACAAAGCTAAAAACATTTAAGACAGAAGAACGCGATGCTTGCATGAGCATCTCAAACACAGCGGCATATGTGCAGGGCCCAACTGCTCTGCTTTCCTGCCTGTTTTTCACCACTCTAGCGATGAAACCAGAGCTGGAGAATAGACCCATTGGAGACGTCCCTGGACTTAGGAAGATCTCAGCTTCTGAAGAACCAGCGTACCTTGCTCTTCTCTGCCTTAGGCAGGTGGACTGGGAAACAGGAGACATGGATAAACTTTGATGTACAACAGCGCTGTGGGCTCCTTCAGCTGGTGCTGGGGTTGCTATCAGTAGACGTATCCTAAAAAGGCATCATCAGTTATTTTAGCATCACTGGGGCTCCAGTGTGCCAAGCTGGATGCAGGCTTCTCTTCACACTTTCACAGAGTATCCTGTAGTGCAGTGCATAAAGCAGTACCAATATGAGGGCAGGCTACACCATAAGCACAGGGATAGGTCTGYTTTCATATGCACCTTGGAAGGTGACCTGGATTTCCTTTATTATTCATTTATAGTTATTATCTAGCAATTGCAGTAGGTCTTTTTAGTGAAATAGTATAGAAATCCTAAATACGTGGGAAAATTATCAGCCTTTTCTGTTCGTAGTTATTTCTGGGAGAAACTATTCTCAAGGGTTATAAACCATTCTTTAGCAATGAGGGAGCATTTGGGATTTCTAGTATTAATGCTTGTAAGAAATCATTTGACTGTCACTAATGTTATGTAAATAGATGGTTCATGTTTATACTCAACAGAATGCTTTTACAAGAAAAAGGCTGACTAATTTGGAGGTCAGGTTCTAATTCAAGGTTAGTGTTCAACAGTTTTTCTTTCTGTCAAATAAAACCACTAAAGGCTAAATTAAAACCATGTGCTCTAACTTAACATTATGTAAATTTACTGATATAAAGAGGGTGGAAGTAGTTTTGCTATCTAATTTAATGCCACTTTCTAAGAATTGAAGTAAAAGTTGTCCTATACAAACTTTTGCATAGGGAAATGAATCAAGACTATGCAACCTAGGTGTAAAGTACTTCAGTACATAAAAGCTACATTTCAGTGAATAGTTACAGTTATGGAGTAGAGTCTTGATTTCCCAGGAAGCCATTGAAATAAATAGTAATTTATTCAACAAATCATCCTGCTCTGCAGGAAGAGTAACCTGCTACAGGAGAACTCTCAGAACAAAGTGGTTGGCACGATGAAACTTGACTCTTTTTTAGATGTTTGGATATTCCAGTGACGGTGAAAACAGGTCCATTTACTTCATTCAACAGATATCAGATGGTAATATTGAAGATGATGGCCAAATTTCTGAAAACAATCATCTGCCGAAATTTGCACCAGCATTTTATTCTCTCTTCTAGCTATTTGTTCAAGTTGGTCTTCCAAGTTTCACATAAAAAAGAAATGAAAACTAAAATTCACTTTTTCTATTAGCTTTCCAAGTGCAAATAAAACCTGGAAGTGGCTCAGCATCTTCTTGAAACCTTTTGCCACGAGAAAGAGGAACGTTCACTTGAAGAGTAGGCAGACGGTCAGAGATGCTACTCAAGCTCTGCCACATTAGGAGAAAGGTGCTGTGTTTCTGTTCAGCACCATGACCACAGTCCCAAAAGGCTTGAGGAGTGAGATCTGGCTGGCTCCTTTTCTCCCAAATCCCCACATTTGGCCCAGGTCAATGAATGTGTGAAAGGCTGAAAAAAGCTCAAGAAGATGCACTGCTGCTGAGCTGCGTGCCTGTGGAGTGCTGCCACCAGCTCTCCTGTGCAGAGCCAGCCCAACCAGGTGCTTTGTGTCTCGTCAGGGTGGACTTGGCCACTGACCTAGGAACCATATTGAGGTGTTTCAGCCTTTGCCACAGATCCCATAGTGCTTATGGTGGCAGAGGAAAACCTTCAATTTATGAAGGGAGAATTCAGTGGCGCAGCGTTCTTCTGCAGAGGCAACCTGTTGCTGTTCAGAGAGTAGATATTTTCTGGCAAAATCATCCCAGTTATCTGGAGTAATCTGATAATTTGGGGATATAAAATAGCATCTGAATTATGAAATAAATGACAAATGTTCACACTTCAGTGTTTCAGTACAAGCAGCTGCTGAATTTGTGTGTTACACAGCTTTCCACCCCATCCACAGCATCAACTGTTTCACCTGTCCGAGTGCCAAAATGTCCTGTTTCTCCATACTCTCAGCTTTTATAACATAGTTATACATCAGCTCAAAACACAGCCACTGAAGTGCATAACTCAGATAACTGGTACTTCATGGAAATACAAATAACAGATAACTGCAGGATTTGCATGCGCTTCTGCGAAGGCCAGTGAATAAAATGCATTCGTTTATTAACTGACAGTGCCATGGATAGCATGGGCTTTGGGGCAGAGCTTGTGCCTTACCTTTGAGAGATCAGGAAGCAGGCGCCTCCGAGTTCAGCACTTTCCCTTTGCCCTTTTCCCTCACATCTTACACTGTGTTTGGCCGTCAGCTCTCGCTCTTCAGAACGGAGTACCAGAACTACCAGCAGCGAAAATTCATGGTGTGGTGTCAGCTTCTCCTTTACCTTTTAACACTTTTAAACCAGTGCATGACTTATTAATTGTGAAAGGAGTCCCATTTGCGTTGGGTTTCRATATCACTTAAAGTTTGGTGTGAGCCTGAACTGTGGCATCGCTGCGGTGGTGGTGTTCCAGGTGAGAGGGCTCCAGGTTTGAGGCATCAGCTATTGAAATATGGCATCCAGGCCTCTGGTTTGGCACTTATAACCCAGGTAAAGAAATGTCATGAAGGGAAGGGTTCATTCATAGTTGTGTAGCTAACAAAAGCTTGTTATGTATGGGGTTGACCTGCTGGAAAGCAGCTCTGTGGAGAAGGACCTGGGAGTGCTGGTGGACACCAAGTTAAGCATGAGGCAGCAATGTGCCCTTGTGGCCAAGAAGGCCAATGGTATCCTGGGSTGCATCAGRAAGAGTGTTGCCAGCAGGTGGAGGGAGGTGATTCTCCCCCTCTACTCAGCCCTGGTGAGGCCACATCTGGAGTACTGTGTCCAGTTCTGGGCTCCCCAGTACAAGAGGGATGTGGCACTACTGGAGCAAGTCCAGCGAAGGGCTACACAGATGGCTGGGGGACTGGAGCATCTCTCTTATGAGGAAAGGCTGAGAGAGCTGGGCCTGTTTAGCCTGGAGAAGAGAAGGCTGAGAGGAGATCTTATCAACGTGTACAAGTATCTGAAGGGAGGGTGTCGAGAGGATGGAGCCAGACTCTTTTCGGTGGTGCCCAGCGACAGGACATGAGGCAATGGGCACAAACTGAAACACAGACAGTTCCATCTGAACATGAGGAAAAACTTYTTCACTGTGAGGGTGACAGAGCACTGGAACAGGTTGCCCAGAGAGGTGGTGGAGTCTCCTTCTCTGGAGATATTCAAAACCCACCTGGATGCGATCCTGTGTAACGTGCTCTAGGTGACCCTGCTTGAGCAGGGGGGTTGGACTAGATGATCTCCAGAGGTCCCTTCCAACCTCAACCATTCTGTGATTGTGCGATTCTGTGATGTATGGATATTAGTATGTTTTATTGTAAATGTTCAGTGAATATAGCAGTCAGTGCAAGGTTTGGAAAGACAACAGCTATCCAGTTCTTCATGCGAGGGCCTGGAAGTTCCCGGGAAACCTTATCAGGCTCTGTAAACAGAGGAGGCTTCAAACCAATTTATTCTGAACAGATGAGGACATTGTAGAAGAAGGGCTATGAAGCAGTGGAGCAGGACTGGAAAAACAAATGGTCTCTCTTTAGGTTAAAGTACTGGGTGGGTAAAAATGAAGGGGCAAACTCTTGAAATTAGAGTACAGACTGCCTCAGACACTCAATTGACACTACAACTTAAAAATTACAGAATCTGTCCAGAGCAAAACAAAAATCTGGCAATTACTAAGAAAAGTACTAAGTATTCACTCTCCCAGTAGGACTTCTGAGAGACTGAACCTGAGCTATCTCTGATTTCCCAAACCATCTTGTTTTTTCAGTTTTTTTCTGGAGATAAAGTGTATTTCATCTCACACAGGAAGAGCTTACATCTATACAGTACCTTTAAACTCAATAAATTCTAAATTTCTTTGCAAACTGAACCATCACCAAAATGTAAAAAGATAAATTTTAAAGGTGTGTCCAGACTAGAGCTAGTCAACCTAAAAGAACTACAGTTAGGATCTCATATATTTAAAATTTGCTATCTAAAAATGGTCATATCATGTAGTTTTGTAATGGGCTCAATATTGTCTTCATCTCTAGCACAGTATCCAGATGTTTATTGGCCCAATAGAGAGGAGGATTAAGCAGAATGAATCTAATCTGACACTGAGCCTGTGTAATTTTAATAGATCAAGTTACATGTGTACCTGGATTGTGACCATGACAGCAGTGGTAACCTGTCTTCCACAAGGCAAGATATATAGTGTAAAAAGAAAGAGCTTTAGGTTTTTGGAATAAGTGGAGAAATGGTTTTGAATGGATTTGACAAGATAGCAATAAGTGCCATAAGGCTTAATGTAGCTTGTGCAGAAGATGTTTCTCAATTGCTTATGGTGGGTTGTCAGATGCAAGAGCAGACAAATGAAGCAGATTGTGAAAATAATCCTAGCATAACTTCCAACAACAGAAGTTAAACTTTTTTGTTGCTAAGAAATGTGAAATTACAAAAAACAATAACACCAGTTGCTACAAAAACGACGAAAGCATACAATATCATTAGCTACAGTCATTCATTATACAGCATCTGATTAAGATAACTTGCTAAGTAGTATTTTCCATGACTTGCCTTTAGATAAAATGATACATCTTGGCAGAACAGGTCTTCTGTGTTGGCAACAATATAATGAAGTTTCCTGTAAATTGAGAAAATAGTTTTAAAACTTTGCTGAAAAGAGCATATTTTCCCCTCTGTTCACCAAAGCCTTGAATCATACCAAAACACTTCCAATGGTTTTTCATTATTTTACATCTGAAAGGAGGCTAATGAGTTGTTTGCCTGATTATTTTCAACATGGCAATGAAGCAATGTTAGTAATATTTGAAAAACAATAAACTATATGACAACCAAATTATCTGAATTTCAATACTATCCTTATCTGGAGATACTAATGCCAGCTTAGGGAGATGTTACTCTCTAAAAACTAATGAAAAATGAGAATGAATGATGGCTTCCAGCTAACTGTTGAAATCATGTATATTGCATACTATTACTACATCCATAATAGATGATCATTTAATCTTGAGGTTATACATAGCTTTCAGTCTTTTAGAGTTTTCAATAATCTGTCAAAAGTGTCAGAATTACAAACTTTTTTCAACCCTCAATACGTGGGAATGATAAGGCATGTCCTCACATGAGAGTTTATCTCTATACCCTACAGTTGAAAGATTTTAAAATGTTTTCCAGCTAATAGAAGTTATTTTTGTACAGTGGTTAAGAATTGCTCAATTGCAATTTTTAAATTCTGTAAGGATGACAAAGATAGTGATGAAGGAAAGATGTTTTCAGTGACTGAATACTTCTTATCTTTATCTCATGCTGTGCTAAAAGTTTGACTGCTCTCATTTTACAGCTATCTAATCTTTTATGGGCTAAAGAACATGAAAAAATGCATTATTAGAAATATAATTTACAGTAAGAGTTCATTTGTTTGGTCTTATATATAAGCTTTATCTAAAAATGCATTATGGTAAAATTAAAAAAAAAGGATTTCATTTAATAACATTTATTAGGTCTCAAATACACTTTTATTTCAGAGAACAAAATTGCTTCAACCTGATTGAGACATTTTTTCTCGGGAAAAAAAAGACTGACTTTTTGACAAAGTCCGTAAACATCAGTGAGTGTTTTGAAGCTTGACAATGAATTGGATGTGAATCTTTTATGTAAAGGTGCTGGGGGATCCATTCCAGTGAGTGTACAGGCCTCAGGAGTCTTGCACCGGAAAACAGTCACATTTTCGTTATTTAGAAATGTGAGTTTTTCAGTTTCTTAGAACATGTGGAATGTGTTATATTCATTTCACTGTTGCATCTGAGGYATGTATGAATATTTTCTTTGTATACACATAGTTGGAAAGATTGCAGAAATCTATTAAAGGCATTCTCTGCTGAGGGATGAGCTTCAAATTTAAAGTGATTTTAACACAGATGTAGGGAGTTTTACCAATTGATTTTTTTAAGGTGTACTTAAATATACTAAAATGATGCTTATCAGTTTACCAATAAACTGAGGCTTATCACAATTCAATGTTGTATTTGAGAGCAGTGGAAATTTCCACCTTGGAGAAAACACTCATAATATTTGACAGGGGAAATAGTGTTTCCCTAAAATGTGACTTAAAATAATGTTCTTAACTTCTATCCAAAAAAGGTGGCCAACCTGCCCAACAACGATTCTTTCAGGACACATTATTTGTTTCACAGAGAAAATACAGTGGGAATCTGCACCCATGCTTTTAGTTCTGTCATAGGATTTGGGTTTTTTTTTTTCTCAAGTGTCATTAAATCTTTCTCCCTGTTCCTTCCACTGCTAAATTAATTCTTTTCCGTGCAAGGGCTCTTCTTTCAAAGTCTTCCATTATTCTGCTTTGMCTGTAATGGGGAACTTGTCCAAGTCAGCAAAAAAGGCAGCCTCTATCACAGCAAGGCTGTTCATGAAGTGGACGGTCTCAGGCGTTACTGTGGGAGAGTTGCCTTAACACAGCCTATTCATGCCAATGTGCCAGGTGCATCCACTTAGGCAGCTCCAAACGCTGCTGCCACCACAGCCTCCGCTGCCAAGACCATTGTGTCATTTGAGTGATGGAGCAAGAGGCAGGACTAAGGTCTTCTCTACTGCAAAGTGGCAGCGGGAGAGAGACCGAGTGACTCAAAAAAAAAAAAAATCTGCTGTAGAGAGCCTTTTAACTCTCTGGTGCTCTGCACTGCCAGAGCTTTGAAAGAAGAGGAAGAAAGCACGAGTTTAAAGCAAGACTCTGCTCCGCATCACTGCCCTGAGATACTGTACAGGGGACAAAGGGAAACTCGGGTATAAATAGAGAATGACATTTTCCTTGCATTGTCTGCAATGAATACATTTGTACATGAACAGAATGGTTGGAACAAGATGACATGCATGCTTGATGTTGAAGAAAAGCTTGTTTGTGCGCAGTACATTGGAGACATTGTTCAAAAATAGTTCATCCTTTTGTAAATATTGCCTCTGTATTGGTGCCAGGGTCACTGTTGGTTTGGATTATCAGCTGAGTATCAGTCATGCACGTGCTGTTGGGAGAAATTTTAATACGGGCACCAGATTTAAAAGGAGACGATTATCCTCCTAAGGACTGTCCTCTTCATTTGTAGTTAATGCTCCTTGCCATTCTCTTGTTCTTCTTTCTTTCAGACTRACCTTGGTTTCTTGCATATAAAGTAGGGACTGTTGTATGAGAGTATGTGAGAAAATAAATGTTCTTCCCTGTTCCTGTTCAAATTGTACAACAGTTTTAAAATAAGGATGTCTAAATCACAGCTGAAAATAAAAGGGTGTTTCATATGTGTCACCAGGAAATAAAACTTGCCTCTTCCCTCAGGTGCTCCTAATACGCACACAGAAAGTGGATGTCCTTTTCAGGCAAAATCCTGGTCAGTGGAAATTTTGCCATTACCTTTCATCCGCAGTGATTCACCTCTAAGAGTGCCGGCAACATCCCCTGCTTGTGTAAACTGGCCTGTTTCTATTGAAATCAGCCGAGCAGCGTTGTGTTGAAGAGYTTGGCTCTTTGGTTTGTTTGCTTGTTTTCTAGAAAAAAATTTATGTGGCAGTATGTCTTTTTCCAGAGGTTTTGAGAACTCAGCAAAACAAATACTTGTGCTACATGCAAAATAAAACCTAGGAAATGAATAAAATATGTATACACCCAGTGAAATGCTTGTTGTATCCCTGATCAGAAAGCAAATACAATGAATAAGAAATGTTTGTGTATGTCCCCACCCCCAGCATTTTGGCATAAAATATAGAAAAAAATCAGAGTCCATTAACAGGTTGAGATAATGGACCAAAACTTGTCTTTAATTAAGCTCATGCAGCTTCATTGTTGTTAGCGAGAAAGAAGGGGTGCAAGTGAGATGGAATTTAGCCATTAAACGGAAAAACCTTCCTGTGACGAATCACATCCAAACCTTAGACACTTGGATCCAAACAAATTGTCCAGCTTCCCTCCAGCCAATGGAGCAAACAGACATCCTGGAGCACAACCCACATGACCTATTTTAGATCACTAGTTTAGACTGAGATGCCTTATGGTGTAAAACTGCCTGTTATACAATATGTGTGTGTGTGTGTGTTTGTGTGTGTATATACATATATATATATATATGTATATATACACACACTATTATACTCTCTCAAGTATAAGAGGATTTCAGACAAGAACATGTATGCACTGTAGATGTTTAAAGTCAGGTGAGGTCAATCCAAAATTTTTGGTTAACAGATCTGTACTAACAGTTTTTAGTAGTAGCTATGGCCCTGGACAAATGCCTAAAAAAGTAAGTAATATTAAAAGGATAATTATTGCTGTAAACAAGGGTGTATCTGTCAGAATTTCCAACATACCAGTTAGTCCAGGAGGTAATTTTTTACTGCTACACCGTCCATTTAAAAAGCAATTAACAAATGTGTCAGTTTTGGCAATCCAGGAAGCTTGTAGGTATGGATGAGTATAAAGATTACAGACTTAGTCTGGTTCCTGGCTGCGTCCCTGGCTCTTGTCTCACAAAAGGTCATTGGAAATAAGATGGTTTTATCTGAATAGTCTTTGAGTGCCCTCCAGTAGATGAATCCTGGCTCCGAGTGGTCTTGGTCTCATCTTAAATCCTGGGTATTTGTACTCAATAGGACTGATTAAACTCTTGTTGATTATAGGACTCTTCCTTTATAATATTGTCAGGGATGCTATTAAACAATGAAACCTGCAAGCGTACTAAAACCCGGGGGTGGGGGGGGAAGGTGGAGGGGTAGTAAGTGGCTTCATAAACCAGTTGTTACTTTACCAGGATGGCCCTTTAGTTAGTCAAAGTGCAAGCAAGTATCTATAAATTTGACAAGAAATTGATCTCTTTGCTTCCTTCCCTGTAATACTATGCATGTTCTGGACAATAATGCTCCTAGAGCAACCTAATGCTGTAAAACTTCCATTTCAGAATATCGCTTAACGCAGTTGTTAACATAAAGAGCTCTCCAAAAGTTGTACAGATGTTCTAGCAGACAATGCATCTTAAAACAGCCAGGAATAGGCTTGAATTTTTTTCCATTAGAAATAGGATTTCGTATAGTTTGAGTGAAATAATATTACCATTTTTCATATTTCTTTCTCCTCCAAAAAACTAAATCAACACACTTACTTGTCCATCTTATATTAAAATTGCAAATATTTTATCTCACTTTAGATATGCCATGCTGCCCTCATTTCCCTGTCTGATTAGGAATGGGCTTTTATTTCCTGAAAACCTTCTGCTCCAGGAGGGAAATTAATATATTTGTATCTGACGATACTGTTCCCCATCAAGATAAACAGCAATCTGCAACCACATTAATTGCAGGACCCTCCAGCATTTTATGATAGCAAGCAAATACAGTTAACCTTATGACACAGACAAATAAATCATGGGAAAGCGAGCTACTGACTTGCCCAAAAGGCAGTCAGTGGAAGAGCTGAAAATTATACCTTTAAAAAATGCTATGATGATGAGGCAATTTTGAAAATGTTTCTCTGTCCTAGAAAAGGTAGAGTTCAAGCACAAAGAAAATGCGGTAGGAGGTTACGTGGTTTCTGAGGATAGCTTTGCTGCACATCTAGAAGATTACTATACTTTTCCATTCTCTCCTTTTATCTCTGTGGCCATGCCCCAAAGTTAAAGAGGGGCACCCCTCAAATCTGACCTCCAGATCCTGCAGTTTGCAGTGAGAGTTTCATTGCATTCGCTGCCAGAATGGGAATGTTGGGGGGTATTTTCTTTTTTCAGATCGCATTGAGCCTTAATTTGAAGTTCAGTAATGTTACATGCACCCACTTTCACCTAGGCAAAAGACCACGTAGTCACCTATCTCTTACAGATTGGTGGGTCAAGACACAGGAGACACGAGTCCGGTCTTGTTGCTGTCCTACTGGGTGACAGCAAACACATTTCTTCTTTTCTCAGTACTTCTCCAAGAGCCCTCTGGGAGAAAAATGACCATGTAAGAGTTAGGCACCACAGTTAATCCTGATTTCTTGAGCTGTCCATATGGTTTCATTTTCACACAACTGATTTTGTGAATTTGATCTCTACCAGGGTTTATCATATAGAAGATGTGCTTTTCATGGTGGGTGCTACTCAAATAGACTCGCCTTGTATTATATCTCCTTTATGAATTCACGCTGATTGCAGTTGCTTAACTGATACCCTTTTTTGCCAAGAAATGTTATTGCACTAATAAAGATTTCATAGTCTGCTGTCTCCTAAGAAAAGAATCTATATGTAGAAATGAATGCCCAAAGACTGTGCTAATTAATTAATAAAGAATTTGCTTCATACCTGATAATAATGATTTACTGAAAATTAKTCCATTGTATGTAGCTTCAGGCTTTTCTGATAAATAAACACCTTAATGCAGTCAATTTTGATGTCACCTAACTCCGTTTTCCTTGGTCTGCAGTTCAAGAACTATTTGGATTTTGCAAAATATTAGAAAATTGTCTCCAAAGCTGTTGCAGTAATTATTTTTCCAGAAGCGATGCAATAACCCCCCCAAACTAAAACATACGTGTGCTTTCATGCATACACAAGTCAACAAACAAAGAGACAGAGGATGGGACTCAAAAAACAGATAAGCCACTAATCTTCATAATTCAGTCAATTTTTTAATTATAAATCAAAACCTCTGTATTTACACTGCACAAGGTAATAAATGGATTTTTTTTTTCCTAGAAAGGTTAGGTAGTTTTCTGAACTAAAAAGTTAAGAAGACTGCTCTAAGCCAAGTATAGTGCCCAAAGAGCTTTTGTTTGAGCTTCAAACACTTTCGACTTTCATTTCAGTTTAGTGCTCTGCACACTTTGCAGTGCTTCAGGGGGACCATGATTCCATCCTTTGTTTTTCAATGGTTTAAAAAGAATAAGAAAATCTAGGGGTCAAAGGAAACCAAAATGCTTCAGTAGTAAAATTAGGTTGCCTAGAAATGGGAATTTCAATGAAAACTATTTCAATGAATCCATTTGTGTAGCATATATTGTTGTGATTGGCTTCCATATATGGTAGAATGCAACAAAGTTCTGTTTTGTATGAAATGCAAAAGAATAACCAAAATAAAAGCTGGGGTGATCTAATTTTACTCCAGCAGAAGTTTCTCCAGCACACTACAAAACATAAGATCAAAAAGTTGGCATTGTAGAACTGTGGATTGATTACTCAGAGGAGTAGAGAAATGAGTAGTCAAAGCAAGAGGTCAAATATGAGACAGTACACAAACCTGAAGTCAGTGTATCTTTCCTCTCTAGCTGCAGTGTACAGTGTACCATGGGTATAGAGCCTTGACCTTGTCCCATATTTCTGGTGAGTGGAAAGGAAGTTTATCTATACTTTTACAAAACAGATAGACAACAAAAATATTGTAATACAGTGGAATTATTTCAAAATACAGTTCCTCTCAGTATTGGGTTGTTTTGTTTTTTTTTTTTTGATGGACTGTAAATAGGGAGTTAAATATAAATATTCAAGAGAATGCACTGTCTACAAGACAGCATCCTATCTTATACCTTGGGAGTGATTTAAAGTAAGCAATTTTTTAACAGGATTCAGAAGCCTGAACTACAAGGTTTCACCACCATTTTTAGATGACAGTTTGACTGCATAAACACAATATACTATCAGTTATAATTTGCTTTTAATATCCAGGTGGCCCACTTCAGACCAGGGACCCCTGTCTCGGCAGTGTACAAATACATTAGAAAAGTGTCTGGAGCGATTAAGATGAGTATCTGGCTATATTTTGACCTTGACTGCACAGGAGCACACTGTGAAGCATCTTAATAACATATTTACTGATGTTCAACTAGGTGCTAGAGAACAAAATTGATCACCGTGCTTAAAAATTTTTGCTGCTGCCTTACAGTGGTGAAGAACGTTAACATTCATCATACATATGGCAGACCTGTTGGCAGAACACCAGCTCTGCAAGCACTCTCCATTTCTTGCAAAGGGTCTGTTAAATCCATCTAGCCCTGCTTCTACACAGTTTTCATTTTTGCACAAGTATCTGAGCAACATGGAAGGGAAATGCTCTGGGAGTCAGAGGGAGAAAGCTCTTCCCRGGCAAGAGGAGCTGAAGACATTTAATGCAACCATAAATATAATAGAAAGAAATGCAAACGTAGAAAGATCAGTCCAGAGCTCTACTGGGGCAGGCAACCTGGACAAATAATCCTATTCAGAAGCTGACCAAGTCTTGCTTTAAAATGAATTATTTTAACACTATTGGGAAGCTGCCCTAGAACTACCTTCTTCACAGAATTAAAAAAATTCTAGTTTCAATATTATTCATGGCCATGTTGTTCAATAGCTCAGCTAGCTCTTTTCCCACTTTTGTGTTTACTTCTTTCATATGTTTATTAAAACTATCCCTTCTCTGTCTTTCCTTTACTAGGTTAACGAATATAACCCTTTTAATCAGCTCTCTGTTGTCCTGAACAACTCCTTCTGCATTTGGTGACATTTCCTATTTCCTGAGCACAGGTGACCAGAATCATGAATGATACTGCAGATGAGATTTGGTCCGGAAAACAGTACTGATACTGGAAATACTTCAAATGCTCTTGTTATACCCCAGAATTGTGTTTGCTTCTTTCCCAACTGCATCACAGCAGTGGCCCATGGGCCATCCTGTGACCTTCTCAGATACTCAGGTCTGTCTTGTTCTGTGTTGATGCTAGCTCGTAAGCTCCCATGGGTAGGAAAAATTCCAGTTGAACTCATGATTTCCAGTGTGACATTGTAACAACTACTTTATAATTATTAGTAGATTAAATCTAGAAGGATAATAGAGGGGAAGACAGGTGCAAATAAGGATCAAAGTATAGTCAAACTATGCTATTCTACATATTCATCTTCATCAGTATCCAGCAGCATCCTCTGTTTTCAGTAGTGTCATGACTAACATCTGTCCTGTGTTGTTGCTTTTCCTCTCTGCCTTTCTAAAGATGGGAGAGAAGCATGTGAAGCAAAGTGGTTTTTTTTGAGTAGAGTGATTTGTTTGTCTGGTTTTGGCTTTTTAGCTTTGGTTTTGCTATGCTTTTAAACAGGCATGTTGCTATGCATTTATGTTAAAGGCAGCCAGGTAAAACAAACATGTTCAGCACTTGGAAAGTTGCAGAAAAGATTTGCACAGCACCATAAGGATGTTCTTTATTTTGTCCCCTGTCCCTTTCTTTATAATTCCTAACATTTTGCCTGTTTTTGGACCACTGCTGAGCAGTTCGTTCGTATTTTCGCGGAACTACCCATTACAACCCCACGCTACCATTCCTGAGTGGTAATAGCCAGCTCAGAGCCCATTATTTCCCCATGGGCATCACTTTACCATTACCTACACTGAAGTGCATCTGCCCTTTGGTTGCTCAGTCACTCTGCTTCATGACGTCTTCCTTCCTACTGTCTTTGTGTTGACAGAAAACTTTGCACCTTTTATTCATCCCCCTTTCCAGAACATTTTGGAGCATGCTGAATAACACTAGTCTCACCACAGCATCCAGAGGACTCCACTATTTATCTCTGATCACTGTGAAAACTAATCATTCATTTCTGTTGATCGTTTCCTATCTTTTAATGAGTTATTTGTCCATAGGTGAACCTTCCTCTTCTTCCACGGCAGCTTAGCATCTTTGAGAGCATTTGTGAAAGATGCTGTTGAATGTCTTTTTAAATTCCATGTAAGTGTATCAATCTGATACACTCTCTCCACACGGAGGGATTTCCAAGGCATGAATTTCCTTTATAAAAGCTGCCTGTCTCTTTCCCCATAAGCCACGTTTATCCATTTGTTCACTAATTCCGTTCTTGAACTAGTTTTCCTGGCTTGGTCATCAGGGATAATGGTCTGTTATCAAGGTCTTTCTCTAGAACTGTTCCTAAAAATCAGTGTCATGCTAGCTCATGAATTCTTTTTCAAACTCACTTTTGATACACTTAACTGTGTTGTTACATATATAACCTGCTGGATGGATATACTTTCCTATTTTCTTCATTTGGATATAACTTCAGCTTTTTAAAAGATGTCTTTATACTTGTAGCAACCTTACAAGTTGTTTAGCTATGCTGAATTTCTTTTAGACTTCGTAAAATCTCTAAATCACGACCAGCTCTTGGCTGAACTAGAAGTGAAGCGTGAAAATCCTGGAGCAGTAAATTGGGGGATCTGGAGGCTCTTATTTCTGTGGCCTTCTCAGTACACATGCTAAAGACACCAAGAAAGTCCATGTTTCACCATCATTCCTGTGAGTGACTCTCTGTGAATCCTTTAGACAGAGGTGAAAAGACAAAAAACAGTTTGGTTTTGGCTTTGGTGCTTATTATCTGGTGAATGAATTTGAATGAAGTGTTGTAGGCATGATGATCCAAGGACACAAGGGAAATGAGGTTTGGCAATGCCTCAGAGAAAAGACAACGTATTTTACCAGTCTTACCTCCTTTTGAATGAAATTTCCGTATCTGATGTAGCCCTTGATGAACTGTTGTTTACAGAGTAGACAGGAGCCATAGACCTATAGAGAGTATAGTCGTTAGATGATTAGACTCTTTCAAACTCACTCTTGGCATGCGAGATGCTCCACCAAAGATGGCTTTGCAGTTTTGTCGCATGCCAGCCGTCCAACAGCAAACTAGATCCAGGTCTGAAWTCAGTCTGAAGACTTTCTTAATTCAACAGAATGCAATACATATATTAGCTACTCTGCACAGAAGATGGTGCACAGCAAAACTCAGAAGTGGGAGGAGGTTGCAAAGGAAGCTTTGAAATACTGATTAAAACATCAGAAATGGGGAAAGCATACTTCTTGGCACTACATGTGACTCTGAGTCTTAGCTGAAATCATTTAATTAACACATATAACCCGAGCAACTTTTGTTGAGTGCTTGGACCATCAAAGGCAAAATATGACTTTTCATACATATTGGGCAAAACAGGAGCTCAAAACTGTAGTCTTCTCTGATGACCACCTGCATTTAAAACCGGAAGAACCAGCCTTCACACCTATCACAGGTATCAAGAGATGTAGAGAGACATTTTAAGCTTGTCCCACTCATTGCTTTTCCTCTTTTTGCTTCCTAGTATCAGCTGGCTCTCATTTCTGCTTTCCTCTGTCTGCAGATTATCCTGTCCTTTATTCTCTCCCATAATGCCTTGTATAGGAAAGATGATATATACAAAGAGATACGGAGAGAAATGAACRTGTGCAGATGAAAACAGGAAAACCTGAAATTCACTCAGGTTGAATCTGACTTGCCAGAKGCAGGTCTATATGACGAGAAGCTCCTTACTAGCAAGAACTGAGACACTGTCAACAGACTAAAGTTAAAAAGAAGAGCAGGTTGTGCTGCCTACTGGGAGGTCTAAGATGTGAGTCTCCTGCAAAAAGGGATGCCAGGAAGAGCAGAGAGAAGCCTACTGCAAACGCCTGGTGGAAGGGCTTGTGACTGACTTTGTCATAGCTTGGAAGCCACTCAGGGAAGTATAGACTCAATGGACTTTGAGCAGAACCTGCCAGTAGTAAAGAAGACAAAACAAGATAATGGAGAGCAACCAAAGGTTCAAGGATTGCTCTCCTGAAGAAGGTGTTGAGGCATTTGCGCTTAGGTGTGATCCTAGGCCACTCATCTCTGCTACACTTGGCAGCGAGGGTTTAAAAGCAAAACAAGGGAAGGATCTGTTGCAATCTTCATATTTGTTTCTAATACAAATGAAGAAAAAAATCAGGTTAATAGTTATGTGATAGGATGGCAAACATCAAGGAAAACTGAAGTGTTAACACTCTACTTGGTATTAAGTAGTCACAAAGACTGCACTGCAGTAGCCTTCTACGTTAATGATGAGCTGGACTGAAGAAACGAGAGAAAAGAAAGGCTATAATCAGCAGAACTTAAAGCAACTTTGGGGAAACCTGGTAGATAGAGATTATGTTGACAGTGATAACAACATACTATAATTTTTTTCAGCTCTATAAATAATTCTTTATTAAGTAGAATGCTACTTGAAATGGTGTCTGACTGACTTTCCAAATGCAGGTCAGAGAACAAGTCCTACTGTTTATTGCAATGTTCCATTATTCCTAGATTTGATAGTCAACAGATTTTTTCCATTAGAAAAACTGCAAAAAAGATATGGCACCACTGTTGATTTCTTCTTAGAATGCACTTCAGAAATTATAGAAAAAAATAACACATGAGTGATCATGAACTAATTCAGTTTAACTTGAATGGGAGAATGAATAAGAATGGATCTCAAATGTAGTATTTGGTTTCGGAGAGGAAAATGTTGAAAATTTAAGGAAACGCACTAGCAAAATGGAGTTTCTTAATTTCTGGATAGGTAAACCTGTACAGACTGGTCTCCAGATCCAAGCAGCAGAGCAGCCACCTCAAACAGGATATTAGAAGTAATCAGAGTTTAAAAGGGGAAAAAAAAATGGAACTGATCATCAAGAGCTTGGATGCAAGGAAGTATAGGATAAATGGAAAATGAGAAAAATGCCACAAAACTTTGCTAAGAATAGATTGTGCCACACTAGCCAGACATTAAAAAAAAAGGCCAAACTCTAGTTTTCTAGATGAAGGAAATAGAGTTGACCTAATCTGACTGCATTTCATGAAAACATTTGTTAGTATGCTACTTGAAAAAATTAATTAAGCTAAGAAAGAAATTACTATAAGAACTGAATATGAATAAAAGGCTGTGAAGTTGTTTTGAAAGGGAACTCTCAAGCTAGAGGAATGTTACTACTGGACTTCCTTAAAGAATAATTGCAAATCAATTTTATTAATTATTTTCATTGGCTAACTTCACCTAGGAAGTAGGTGTATGATTAGTTGATGACAGCTTCAAACTTTGTTTGGGGCAGAGTTAACACAAAGGAGGACTGGAACATCATATAACTAAGGGGATAAAATTCATTTTACATGATGGGTTTTATTCAATATCCTGGAACCTGGCATACTCCAAACCAAGGAAAAATTCTTAAATACGGCCTCTTTACTGTAAAGATAAACAATGCTGGTCAAGCTTCTTAGTTGTGTTGCAGGCACAGAAGTGAAATATATGAAATAAAGTTGCTATAAAATTGCCACAATACAAATTTCATACAATAAGTTCCAAGGGAAGACAAAGAGAAGAAAGAAAAACAGTTTTTGCTTGTTTAATTTTGCTTGATTAATTGTCATAAGGCTACTTAATTTTCAGAAACAAATAAAATCCTCCAACATAATCAAATTCTTATTTTTACACATTATTTAAGAATGCCACACAACTCTTGTATACCCTGATCTCCCTTCAATCTTACAGGCATAACCCATAAACTGCAGATTAAACGACAAGATCAGTAGAAACAATATCATGTGACACTAAGTCCAGCTTCCTCCACTGATTCTGGGAAAATATTTCAGAATTTGGGCTCTTGCTCCCAGAGCTGTCAAGTGAAGCCAGTGAAGGACATGGAGTCAGAAGCACTGTAGGACTTACTGAAGACTTACCTGAAATAACATACTGTGAGGTGCCTCGGGAAATGCAATTCTAGACACAGGTCTGTTTCATGACCTAAGCTAGCCAGCTCATCTGCAAAGTCTAGCACCATATCACATGCATGTACAAGCTCATGTCTATAGTTGTGCAAAGTGTAGAGATCCCTGAACAAATCTGGACATGCCAAAAATTTCACAGGAAACCTGTGGCTTAAATGAAACTGATGACGCTCTTCTTACAAAAAGAAAGCATCCTGACACCATTGTCAGGCAATACCAGTAGAATAGTGCACAGGTCAAGGTCATAAACTCAGGAATGAGTAAGAGCTTTTGCTATCAACATCCATAAAGAAGGGTAAGTTGACTGTTCCAGTGAGTCCTCAAGGACTGTGAGATGCTGGTATGATGTAGCTCTGAAAAAAATCAAAAAGTTAAAAACACTCCAAAATATTAGTTGCTGTATTTCTAGCATGGATAGGAAGGTATTCATGACACCATAAAAGGCCCTGATGAGACCTTATCTGGAGTACTGTGCATACTCCTAATCATGCATGTTAAAAAAAATACTGAGAAGTGGAAAAGTTGCTAAGAAGGGTTAGAAGACTGGCTGGGGAAAGACATCCTCTTTTATGACAAGTATGGCATGGCTATTTTTGCAAAACTGAGTCTGAGCAGGTTTTGGCAGTCCTATATGAAAACCCAAGAGGTGACAGAATGGAAGGGATTTAATATGGGGAGAGAGAGAGGCGATTTAAAGAGTCAAAGATGTCACAAGAACACGACAGTGTAAACTGGTTGTGAATACAAGTCATCTGAAATCTTTAACCATTTAGAAGAATGGAAATAAGGAGCTACCTTATGACACAAGTAGTTCCAAGATGGAGTTTGATACCTCTATAAATAAGTTTGATAGTACGACATGGCTGTCTACAATAGCTGGGGTCAGACCCTATGGTTGAAGAGGTCTTCTCCAGTCTTGTATCCTATGTCAGGATCAGTATTGAGTCTGAAAGCTTTCATTTTCAAAATGCATATCACATTCACACATTTGCCACCAGCCAAAATTTACCACCACCTGCTATCTTGTATTCAATTGCGTCACACAAGAGTGTAAATTAATGTAGAGTGTAATCCTCATAATTATTATAGTTGGGGAACAAATGGGGCTGTGCATGGGCAAGTGTCTAATTAGGCATGTAGTGGTTGCATATATTTGGAAATACCCTACTTGTCTGTGAAATCACACTGACTGCTTCTGCTTATACAACTATGCGTGTAGTTGCTACTCTTGCATAAGGAGAATTAGGCCCTCTGTTTTAACAGTATTGCACYGTTCTCTTCAATTCTGAGCCCCTAATCTTGCATCACATTGAAGTATTCTTGTAGCAACAAATAATTGTATATTCTTTAAATTTTCCATTTTGTAAAGTGCTAGTTCATGACCTCTGTTAAAATGCATACAATGGTTTAGCTTTACACAAAAGTAGATTCATTTTAACTGAAAAAAATCCCAATATAGCTGTAATAGTAAAAAGAAGACGACTTTACCTACTTGAGAATTTTAGTTTTGCCTTCTTTTCTCACAAGAGCTCTATGGTTTTAGCATGTCACGTGTGTAGTTTCACAAGTTTTGTTTGTTTTAGACWGAGACAACTTGGTCTTATTAGCTCTTTCTATCCCCACCGGTTTTGGTGGGGTCCCAAGTGCCTCCTTACTTATATTGCAAAAGGAAATCCTCATAAACCATGTAAAGCCCTAAAAAAGTTGAGGGCAAAATTGAGTGGATCTCTGCTCTTGTAGGCAGCGTTTTCCTCTTGTGCAGGGCTGCCACTGGTGTCAGTGGAAGCTCTGCAAAAAGAAAGTGAATCGCAGCGTGGAGGTTCACTCTCCACATCGGAAGGGATAGGCTCACGCTGAGTATCTTTTCTGTATTTGCTATATATTTAAGGGAGATTATTGCTGGGATTTCTAGAGCAGAATGTCGTCACTGCAGCACTTCTGTAATTTACAGATAATGGTCTAGGAAATGGAAATGCAGTTCAGGGGACTGGGCATGGTATGGGGTTATTTTCTCCAAGGCTGGCAAGATGCTTGTCTTTCTACCGAATTTGAGAAGGCACATGCTTATTTCTATATTATCATTACTCCTTTTAGATGAGTCATCAGCAAGGGATAGATAAAAAATTATTTGTGTTTTTAAAAACTATTACCTGGATCTTTTCTTCGGAAAATGAGAATTTCTTTTGCTTATCTATAGTAATTCAGATTCCTCCAAATTAATAATTAATTTTAAGCTTAATTTTACCTCTTTACCTCTCTTCCAACACACAGACATGTATGTATGTATGTAAATGTACATATGCATATCCCATCAAAATAATTTCAGCATAGGTAGGAATACCATGAACCAAAAGTTTGGCATCCCTGCTATAGTGAAGGCTGACTGCCACCTATGGTAAGACTTCATGTTAGCATATTTAGGATAAAATTTTAATATTATTCATTGTAATTGATTCAATTTGTAATTATTCTAGCTGATCACCATTTTATTCATTTGCTATAGATTTTGTCAACAGCAATTATGTCTTGTCTTCAGTAAGCTGAATATTAAAACCACCTCCCTTATTAAGGAGCATCAGCTTTACAATGAGTAAAAAAAAATGGTAGAATGCTCTTATTTTTTCTTATCCTGAGTAAAGGATAAATAGAAGTATCCTAATTTTCCATGCAAGAAAAAAAGACTTCATGGTACACAGGTACATCATAATAGATAATGCTGTATTTAATGATTACTGTGATTTTAAAGTTTAGCTAACCCAATGAGTTAATATTTTTTAATGCTTTCTTTTACCCAATACATAAAAATATCTTAGTTACGCAGTCTCATGGAAATATGCATGTAACTAGAATGAAGTAGTAATTTTTGATTCAAAATTTTTCATTTTTCAAAGGAAAACGAAAGCTAAGTGGCAGAGAATAGAAAAATGGAAGGCTTGATTATGTAAGACGTGCTTTTCTTATCATCAGTTTAATTAGCATTTGCTCAGAAAACTCAGAAGGAAGCGCAGACTAAAATGTCAAAATTTATTGTATTAAAATATATATTTTCCAAATCAGCTTTCAGATACTTAAAAGCAAATAGTCTGACAATTCTGTACATCTGACTACTAGTTCAAAAGAGAAAAAATGGTAGATTACAGCCACTGTAGTGTAGTAGGTTGCATTAAAATGGCCATCACTATCCTTTTTTCAGAAATTGCGTATGTAACAATAGTTGAAAACCTAGCAGATTAATGTATGTATTTTATTTGGGGGAAAAATCATTTTGCTGCAGTAAATGGAAGTTAATTGTAGCCATTATATTTCTCCTTTTCGGGGCAGGGACATTCTATTTCTGAGGGAACGGAGAGAGAAAGGAACTCACAAAAGGAAGATCATATTAAAAGAGATAGCAACTAATAAAAGCTAAGAATGAGTTCCATATTCATTTTTAAAATCCTCCTTTTAAAGTAATCTTTGTCCTGGGCCTTCTTATATGTATTCTACTTCACTACATATGGTAATAACCCTATCAAAAAAATGGAAATAAATATAACACCAGTGCTTATCTCGAGCATTTCCACAAAGTTTTATTACTGAACTTATGTTATACATTTATGAAATATTGTAAAAGCAGTATATGCCACTTAAGTATCAGATGTTGACATCAACATTTCATGCTTACTCTTTAACAGCATCAGTACCCCTCATAACCTAAACAATTCAGACATTTACAGTAAAAATATTTGTGCTTAATAGACAAAAGCATCTTATAACAAAATTAACTCTATTCCATAGCAATTCATTTCTGATACATTTTTTTTCCTATTATTGAAGTAACATATTTTAGACACTGCAAAAATAGCATTTTCCAATCTACTTACTTGCATCCACTTTGGCTACCAAATCAAGCTGTCAACTGTCCAGCAATGTTTTCCTGTATTTTCAAACCAGTTTAAACTTAACCCATTTATTCTTCTTGGATAAAAACTTTATATCAGACATAAATTGCTTCCTCCTTTTAGCATGCTTGATGAATCCAGTTTAAAACAAAACACAGAACTGCATGAGCACCTGTGACAAATGACCTGTCTCAGCCATTGTACTTAGTTATTTAATCTCTCACTAGAGTACAGTTTAATAGGTATACGATTTTAGAGTGCATTCCTCCTCCCCAACCTACTGCTAGCAAAGGCATTATTTCCCATGAGTCATACTAAAACCTGAACAGAATATAGCTGAACCTTTTAAAATGAATACTAGAAGGGAAATAAACATATAAACTAGTCCCCCAAATTTCCACGTGCAATAAAAAAGTAAAAAAAAAAAAAAAAGAGGATTTCTAAACTAATAGATCAATTAAGAGAACACAAAACAAAACCCTTCTGTCAAGGGGGCGCTTCACTGAGTTACTACTTGTATACTTGCATAAGTAGTATAAATATACAAGTAGTACATGTGTAGACTGAGTGAGAATTTTTTCTTTATATAACCAGTATTATGAGCTCTGAGATATTCCAGATTCAGTGTCTTTAAAACTGAGGCCTTGTTAAAGGAGAGGTTACTTGGGAAGATATATGATATTGGCAAACTGAACTAGGTTTCTCCTGATTTTCTTTCACACATGATCTCTGTGCATGATAGAGAAAAAATTAAACACCAAGCAACCCACCTAATTCTTTGAAGCGCTTGTTGTTAATTTTATGTCTTTATGAAGGGACAAGGAAAATTTCACTTCCCAAATAAAGAAATGCAGAACATCATAGCTTTAAAAATATCATTCGTCCTGTTCTTTACAGATATCTCATCAGTTTCACTTGAATGCTGCTTATAATGTATCATACAGATTTTACTACTTAGTGCCTATATGGATTTTTATTATCTAATAACTTCAATAATTGGTCACAGATTTTTATTACGCTATGTATTTTTCCAGTATTTAGTTAAATGTCCRTATTTTTCAACATTCAAAACATTACTGTATTTTGGTCTATTCCACTGTGCTTTGACTCTGGAGAAGTGCATAGACACTCCTAATATAATATGCTTACAGAAGCAATTAAACAAAAAGCAGATTAGCTTGTGATACATTGGAATGAATGGGACTTTCTTCCTGTTTCTTCATAATAATTTATAGTTGAGAAAGGGAGCAAAGCACCTGAACTGACTCATTTTAAATTCCAGAAATGCAATGAACTTCACAAAAAATCTGTGGTTAACTCATTTTTTAAGTAACCATGCAGAACTGACAGCTATTAACAGTAGCAAGGACTTGCATAACAAGGACTTGGAGAAAGGACTTAGTACTATCAATGCCCAAGTGATCCAAAGAGAATGAAGGCACGTTTTTTCTTTATAATGCATTATGTAACAGCATAGAGGGCAATCTGAGACATATGAAAAGACACAGGACCCAGAGTTGCTCTTATACTTGTTATTTATCATAAAAGTATTTTATAGAGCTTATAGCAGAAGGCTTATGAAACACCTAACTTATGAATATTATCCTGTATAAATGAGTTTAAAATGTTGTACTTGACATGTTTCATGTTTTCTACATCTTTAGGAAAATCTAGTAAGTCCTTTAATTCATTTTATTCAAACTTCTGCAATACATGCAGTCTCAGATAAAATAATATTGTCAAAATCTGTGATATCTGGACTCTTCTGGTTCACATTAGTGTGAAGAGAAAACTGCTGTTGAGCCGACACATTGATAGATTAGGAGTTCTGCTGAAGAATAGCTAAAAATGGTGATTCAATCTTGTCGTTCCAATGTAAGAAGAATAAAAGTGGAGATGTTACTTATGATACCATGTCTTTTATCAAACCCTAAAGGGTTCTGGCACATCAAACACACTCTCTTTTCTGAGATCTGCTTCTGCTTTACTGGTATAAAATACCAACATAAATAAATGAAATTAAATTGGCCTAAAAAAAAAAGGGAAAAAAAAAGAGGTGAGCTTGGCCCTAAATTTATTTAAACATGAAAATGAAAACCAGAATGTAGAAAACCTGGTTTGTTTTTTTTTTGTGGGGGGGGGGGAAAGAAGGTCTGCTCCTTTTTTACAATAGAGATGCTGGTCCTGTAATGAGGAAATAGAGAGCTAGTAGGATTATGAAACACAAGTAACACGAAGGGCAAATCTGACTGAAAGAGAGGGAGAATGTTATTCCAATCATTAAAAACTTAGCTGGGTTTGTTGCTTAAACTGACTTAAATCACTATAGCTCCTCTGAAATCAATAAAGTGATACAGATTTACCTAAGACATAATCTTGCTCCCCTGAAATCAATAAAGTGATACAGATTTACCTAAGAGATAATCTTGCACATAAGATAATGTGGTTCATCATCTTCTGTTAGGACATGTAAACATATATATGTGTGGAGAAAAGCCTTTTTTATATAGCTCCTTAAACTACTCAAATATTACTTTTAAAAGAGACATTTTATAGTGCTTTTGCTATTTTACCCCTTGTTCTCTGTTGATCTGAACCTCATGTGATCATTTACATTGAAGTGAAGTCAGGTTTAAACGCTGTCTTCAGTCTCTCAGTGCTTCACACGTATCTGTACTGCTGCAAATCACCCTGAAAGGCTCAAGATGGCAGAGAACTGGGGCCTTGATGGTTTGTACCTTCCTTCCATGGAAATCACTGAATACTCCTACTGCTTATTTCTGAATCATTCAAGAAGTCCTGCAAAAACACAAGGGGAAATAAGATTTGACAATCCTCATCCTTCACTGAAAGGGAAAGCAGGTAAGAAGAAAGAAATGGGAACACAGGGGGAAGGCTTTCTTATTTCCCCTCTCCCAAAGGGAAAGAAACCTTGACTCATTCCGCATTATATCACAGGGATACAAACTGGGATGCACCTCAGATTTGTGATTCTTTGGTGCTTTTATTTTGGGGGAAGAATGAGTTGTTCTTTTGAATTTTTTCCTTTAGTAAGGCTTCTCTAAAAAGTAGTCACAGCTTCTCCTTTAATAATGTTTCATACTGCACAGAAATTTTTATCTTAAAAAAAAAAAATCTTCCCAGCRTTCCTGTGACATAAGTTTTGTTCCCATTTGGGTATGAAGGTGTAAAGGGGGGGGGGGAACAGCAGGAAGGCAAAAAGTTAAGCATCTTGCTCAAAGCCACAGGCAGAGCCAGAAACCAAGATTAAATCCAAGAAATGTCTCAGCCCAGTTCTGTGTTTTGCTCACAGCCCTTAACACACACACTCACCTTCCAATTAYGCACACTGACGTTATTTTGAACGCTGTTAGGGTATTTAGGCTATGTACTAACATATTTGGATATGGGAAAGAAACAAGTCAGCAGAATTTGGAGTGTGTGCAGCAGTAAACAATAACTAGGTAGAGGTGTCTCAAGCAATGCTGTTATGGCTTGATGGCAAAGCAGATTAACACATGCTTCTTCCAAGCCCGATAAGCTCGATAGCAAGTGAAATGAGTTAAATTTTCTCAGTCTGAAACTTAATTTTTCTTCATATAAAAATACCGTGTAGCTCTCCAAGACAAGAGCCCTTAAACCTGAAAACCTGCTTTTGAGAGCAACAGGCCCCGTAACAGAAAGGCAGCGCACGACGGGGACCGAGGGAGACCGCGCGGGCCGCCTGCGCCACGCGCTGCCCCGCAGCTCCCCTCAGGCGAGTCTTACGTACCGCCTCCATCTTAACGAGCCGCGGCGCCGCGGCGAGCAGCGCCCAGGCCCCTTCGCGGCGCGGGCCCCGGGCGGGCAGCCGCGGCCCCGCTCCGCTCCTCGCCCTGCCGGCGCGCCCCTGCGCCCCGACGGCACCTGCAGCGCGCCGAGCCCTCCTCCTCCTCTCTTCCTTCGCAGCTTTGCTGAGCGGCACGGTGAGGCGCGTCTGGTTTTCATCCCGTTCCTCCTTCCGTGAGCCCCGCTGTCCAGCCTCAGCGAGCCTGGCTAACCCGCGACTTTTTGTTTTTAAGCTCTCCACGAAAAAAAAAAAAAGGCGCAGCGGAGCTACACTCCGCTTGATATTTATGCTCCATTTCACTGCCCCAAGGGTGTCACTACCGGAGCCCTTAAAACAAAGGCAAAAACTGCACTTTCCACACTCGGCTGCAAACCTCTCCCTTCCCTCCCGAGCAGGCACCACCACCTTACACAGCTCGCCCAGCAGAGGGGGGGGGGGGAAAAACAGGTTCACTTTCTCAGAAAATGCACATTTTAGCAAGGGAGGGAGGCGAGCGCAGCGGGACCGCGGCGGCGGCGTGGCCGGGCGCACATGACAGCCCGCCGCGGCGCGCTGTATTTCCCTCCCTTAGCGACAGGGGAAGCGCGGGGCGGTGGCGGCGCTGCCATTGGCGGAGGGCGCGGCGCGGCGCGCCGATAGGCTACCATCGCCGCCAATGGGGCGCGCTGTATCCGGGAGGCACGGGGCTGTGGAGCTATTTAAATCCACCTCGGTGATGTCAGCAGGGGCGGCCGTTGGTGGCGGGGGGGGGGGAAGGGGTGGTTGGTGCTCAGGCGAGCGCAACGGCAGTGCATGTCAGGCCGAGTTACTCATAGGGCCGCGCCCTCCCCGCCCCCCGCCTGGAGGTGAGCGGGAGTGGCCCGCCGCACCCGCGCGGCCAGGCAAAATACGCCAATATTACAGAATACTGCACCTTCCCCGCCCTTAATAGGGATTTTCAGGGACGCCCGTGTTCCACCTCCCTGGCAATGCAGAGCAGTGTGATTACTTCTGGTGGTAATCTCTGAATATATGAGGTAATTTCAGGGTGTTGGTACAGCACACACTGAGGCTTCAGTGCAGTCAGGTGGGCTCACTGGTTGTGAGAGTTTTATACTAAGCCATATCACAAGCCTCTGCTAAAGGGAAGGTCAAAGGGCTATTGTCTATTAAAAATAACTGCAGCAATTGGGGTGGGGGGTTTCCCTTGCTTTACTTTTTTTTACTTTTTTTTACCTTGCTCTGTTTTGCATCCAGTGCTTCCCTAAGGCCTCTGTGATACTGCAAAAGGGGTAAATCATACCGACTTCAATTTTTCAAACTGTGCCTTGAGAAATGCACAGCTTGTCCCTTGATATTCTGTGAATTTGCTTGGTTTTGGTCCTGACAGAACACCATGGGTAGGAAATTCCCCCAGTGCTGCTGCTGGTTAAAAGGTCTGTATTTGGCACATTTAGGTTATGAAGCATAATGTTGGTAGGATATAGCCACCTGGCCCGTTTTCCTTTACATTTCTCCTGTTAAAGACAGGTGGTGTTCCTTGGATAGAAGAAATGGCTTTTAGATGCTAAAACTTGATAGATGCTTCTAGCCACCAGTGTTTTGTTTGCTATTGTGTTCCCAGCACTGCAATCACAGATGGAATTGAACTGGTGTTACGGTACAACAGAAAAAGAAAAGTGAAAACAAGATCCAAATGCACATGGTAGCATGGCAGAAAATGTCTTGTAATCTGTTCTGTACTTCAATATGTTGGAGACCTGGCCCAGATTTCTATGCAAGTCTGTCCCTGAAAATAACTGAGGTTGAAAAGTGGTGGCCAACTGTTAGCTCAGTTAAACAAGTCATCTTGTGTATCCCCATCCTCTGCCCCTACCAGAACCAGCTCTTCATGAAAGATATTTTTCTAACCTGCCAGAAATCCTCCAGTGATACACACTGCATAATGTCCACATCCCTTTCTTGAGAGGAAGACTGCATACAATACCCTGGTTTAGGGTTTCAGCGGTGGTCAACATCTGACATACTGCAGTGCTCCAGATTATAATGTACCTGAAGGTATTACTATAAGTTATTCCTTTCCTCAGAAGGGCCACTGCAGCTGTGTACTTCTACTGCTTTTCTCCCCTAGCAATGAAATTCATCTAAGCCTGTGACAGATTGGTTAGGAAATTAACCCAACATGAAACTCTTCAGTTATTTTTGCTGTGTTAATTTTTTTCCCATTTAGGATTCTGAACTCACTATTAGATCAGAACTGGCAGGAGCATGTGGCTGATGTCTGGAAGTAGAGCTGCGCCTTTCAGCATCGAGGAGCATTTAGTTTGGCCTGGGCATACTATAAAACTGCCTTGAGACTGAGGTTTCTGGAAAAGAAGCCCTGAAGCAGAGTCATTGTTAGAAACAGCAGCAACTCATCAGGCCAGGCTTCATTGTCTGAGGGTTGCAAGGGGTCTAAATGCGAGGCATTCAAGCTGCTAACAAAAATACGCAGATTCAAACAGCCACTGATCTAGAGGATTTGAGATAAGCAAGTGTTTTAAAAAGGCTTCTGGTGGTGACCTGCAGAACTGCATATGAGAAAGCTTCCAGGCTGGACTGGGTAAATTGGTTGTAATAAGAGCTAGAAACAGAATGAGAAATCACCTGGAAGAGGTGTCTTTTACATAGTAGGCTGTAGCTTAAAATGTTTTTTAAAAGAAACAGTACAAYGTTATTGTATAGATTGGACTTACTGGAAAATGCTGTGTGCTGTAGCACTTGCCTCTGGACTTTCACAGGAAAGGCCTGGGTATGCAAAGATCACTTCTAAGGTTCAGTAAACAGGGACACAGGGAAACCAGGAGGCACATGAGTAACTGAAGTTCAGACAAGGCAGAGCTAGAAATCACCTCCTGTTCTTCTTCACTCCTTCCTCCTGTCCAGTCTTCAGAAATCATTCTTACTCCTGACTAGTGATACGATTGTGCATTTTTTTCCTATCATGAACACGTTTTGCAGCAAGGTCTGTGGGTTTATACTCTAGTACTATGTAGGATTCAGCTCAATTCAGACTGCAGGACGGGGTCAATTGCAGTTGTGTGTTTCAAAGTATGAGCAATAAAAATCTGCTTTAAATGTTCAGGTCAGGAATAGTGAAGCTTTTCAATTTTTAAATGTGTTTTGTGTGGGAAATCCCTCTGTTAAATAATTAGCAAGTGTTCTAAGCACCACTGCATATTTTTGCGTATTATCTGTCTGGAAGAACTGGACAGTTCCTAAAGACTAACCACAATTTATTTTGTGATCCTCTGACTGCTGGAAGAGAGAATTTGTAGTTGATCTTTCTTTTCATCTAATTATTCAAGGAATGGGGATGGACAGAAGAAAGGTTTAACCACAACTTCGCTTTTACTTTCAATCCCAATTCCAGCAGACATTCGAGTTTACGAAGAAAAAATCCACACAAGCTGAAAAACAGCTTGTTTATATAAAAAACAGAGAGTGAGTGGTTCAACAGTATAAAGGATGGCAGTGCTGTACTTTATCTTATTTCCTTGGCTTGCATTGGGTATCATGGTTTGTTTATTTTACCTTCGAGAAAGCCTTCTTATTACACACATCAGTGTAAAATTTTCCTAGAGGAGAAAAAAGAATCATTGCAGCAGTTGAATTCGTCTTAGATACCAACGGACACTAATTGTTGTATTAAAAACAAATAATTTGGAGCAAAGAACCTTTCAGATTTAGCCTTTTCCTCACAGAAATGGAGTTTTTAATAATGCTCTTTATGAAATGAGGGATAAAATCATCTTCTAATTCATATGGATGATCAGGTCTGTGTTCTTACTGAGGCTTTTTAAACAGTAGGTTATGTTAGAAGTGTGTCCACAGCTTTCCTGTGGACAATTCTGTACGTCTTAATGCTGTTACTAGTTTCTGGCCAGGAAAGGGCTACATCTGCAGGCCTCAGAAAGCAGTACAAAATGGTAATTGTTACATCTTTTTTTCCTAGAATGTTGTTTTGCCCTGGTTTTGAGACAAACTTTGATTTCTGAGATGGCTTTCTATTTTGAACACTTCATGGCAGCAGCATTCCTGAAGGAATAAAATGCTTGAATCTTCATGTGTGTTGGACCTGATGGCTGTCCTGGCAGTTATTGGGAGGCTTCAGTATACCAAAAAAAGAAGACATGGGCTCCTCAGCCTGCAGAAATTGGCCTAGATTAGAGAATACAAATTTTGGTTACCCAAACATGCCTGCAACACACAGAAGTTCTCTTAAAAGTGTAAGGTGGCTTCGAAGTTATTTCCTGTGTTGTACTACCAGTATGGGCAGGGGGCCCAGGAGTCATCAGCTCAAAGGTGTAAACAGTCCTCTGCTGAATTTCGCAGCCAGTGCTTAGATAGCTGATCCAGTTTGTTTTCTAAGGTCTACTATACAGAAGCCCATTATTTGTGCACAACAGCTTTGCATGCACTGGGGTTCAGTTGTATGATATTTTGTCCACAGCAGCTTCTTCGGCAATGTTGCCTGAGGAGCACTAGGAACAAGCATCTTATGAAGCCTTTAGAGAAGTCTCTTCCAGCTAGTCAGGGGCAAATATGTAGGACAATGATGACCATCTGGGTTTACAAAGAAGTATAGTTGCAGCGGTACTCGATGATCTGGTGAGGGGCTTGATCAACAGTCAGGCCAGCTAGGATTGCAGGGAAAAGATCGGGGACTTGAATAAAGCTAATTTTCCATTCTAGCAGTCAAACTGGGGAAATGCATGTTTTCTTGCAGCACCCCCACTGACACTTGCAAAGGCTCTTCCATCCCCAAAACATTGCTGAAACTGATGAAAATGACATGCAGACATACTTTACTTCCTATGCTGCTCAGTTGCAAGTGCCTATGTCATACTCTTGTGCACTGAAGTGCAGGAAGTAGAATAAAATGGATCGATCTACTACAGTGGATGCAGACTGGAGGGGTTGTTTAGCATCACCAAGAGTCAGAGGGATTTTTAATTCTATTGATCAGTATTTCTGAAACTGTGTTGAAGTGTAGCCTTCCTGTTGTGATAAAGTCCTATGACTAGTATTTTGATAATTTATAGTTTTCACTGATGGTTTGTTAGTAGCTTTTGCTTTCTGAAATGCACCACATATCAAGAGGTGGAGACACCAAAGAAGGCTATAAGAATGTATTCAGGCTAGCAGGAGTGCCATGTCATATTTTGTAGGTACAGTGTTTCTAAAGCTGTGTAAAATTTTACTCTAATGAAATGTATCTATACATATGCAGTAAAGACTGTTTCTTCATTACTGGCCTGTTTTGGAAACTTGGGACCAAGTGCAGTATGATACGATATCATATCAGTAGGTAATATTAACCTCTTCATAATTTTCCATAACAGGCAGGGCACTTGAGGGGAACATCCCCTTATAACCCTATATAATGAGGGGGAAAGCTTGTCAGCTAAATTTCCCAATGTATGTATTATTTTTGTTTTTAAAGGTTAGCTTTCACATCTCACTGTTGCCTTCCTTCTCCCCACAGTTCTGAAGAACAACCTAGTCAATAGCTAGCACAGAATTTAAGCCCAGAGGTGACCATTACTGTGAGGCCGGTCAGCCTCACCTTGATCCCTGGGAAGGTGATGCAGCAACTTATCCTGGAAAACATTTCCAGGCACATGAAGGACAAAAGGGTGATTAGGAGTAGTCAACAYGAATTCACAGAGGGGAACTTGATAGCCTTCTATGATGGAATGACTGGCTGGTAGATGGGGGGAGAGCAGTGGATGTTGTCTACCTTGACTTCAGTAAGGCTTTCAACACTATCCCTTAACATCCTCATAGACAAGCTGATGAAGTATGGGCTAGGTGAGCAGAAGTGAGGTGGACTGAAAATGCTGAACAGCCAAGCTGAGAGGGTTGTGATCAGTGGTGTGAGGTCTAGTTGGAGGCTGGTAACTAGTGATGTCCACATGGGGTCTGGTACACATATTTTCTACCTTGACTTCTCTTGCATCCTTTGAATACTTACTTCGTTAGGAGTCATAAGTCACACAGTGCTGCTTGATTTATATAATTCAGCATACAGAAGGACGTATATCAAATTTGTGGACTGAAAGGGAATCATGAACCATTCACGAGGCAACACCTGCCAGAAGGAACGCTAGTCATGGCTTCTTGTCCTGAACAACACTGACCTCAGCAGCTACTGGGTTAACTTGTTCTAGTGCAAAGCAAGAGACCCTGGAGTGAATCCAAGCGTTACTTATCTGTTTAAGAATGTCCATGCATTTGATTGGTGTCGTGTTTTGTTTTTGTTTTTCCAAAGGGATCATAACTCATTTGTACAGACAATTCCTAGTCCATAATGAAAACACTCACTAAGATTTATAATAGATGAGTTAAAGGAGACCTGCTTATGAGACAGCAAAGCATGCAGTAGTAAAAGGGATAAGAAGCACCCTTTTCATGCTGTTTGACAAGAATGATCACTTGGGGCCACTTGGAACACTTGAAGCAGAATATAATTTTAATTTTCAAGTTATCCAAACACACACATAGCAGAACAAAAACAAAAAAGAGAAAAAAAAGTGTGTGGGCACACTGGTATTAGAAGTATCCTTGCTATCCTGCTTCTGTACATTGCATTCAATAACTGATAGATAACATACATAGCACTGAAGTGCACAGCATTTATAAAGATGTCATTAAGGAATGTGACAGTCTAGGCTGCAGGAGAAAATAAGAAACAACAGAGTCCTATGTAATCACCTGCCTGAATCTTGCATGACTTTTTCTGGTGTAAGAAGAACAAGGATGGTGGCAAGTCAGCTGCAGCTCAAAGAAGGGGTGTAACTCAAATAAGGGGAGCCAAAAAGAAATTGTGGTCTGCTGGAGAGAGATGAGAGCATGTGTTCCTCTTTAAGTTAATTTATCAGTAAAACAGCTATGATGGGATGGTAGAGATAACCATGTTGGAGGTGTGGGTGGAAGGAATATGCACAGCAAAACAAGCTGGTCAGGTATGTAGAGAACTGTGCTGCTGGAAAATCTTGTGAGACACTTCAAACTGGCTGCAATATTGTATATAAACCTGTGTCACATGCTGTTGAATAGGCAGAATTCCTATGCTGAAGAGAAGAACCTGTGTCAGAGTCCCAGCTTGTGTGATTGCTGAACATCATGTGAACTTCTACTTGTTGTTTGTTACAACTGCTTAGCAAGTGCTGTTTCATGGCAATTTTGAGGTTATTTGAAGGACTCGGGAAGGAGGTCTGAGTGGCTCACAGGATTGGAGAGGACACTACAACAGCAGAAGATGCACAAGGATTCTTAAGGGACAAGAGGAGCAGAGTACAATGGAGGGGGCAGAAATGGATATGCGTAGAATGCAAAGGTAGGACAGAGATGTACTGTTATGGCATCATTTGAAACCCTATGTAGGGATGCTGGAACTTGCGGGAAGCTAAAGAGTGTATCAGTGTTGTTTGCTCAGTGTGGCAGACCTGCTTGTATCATTATTTTAGCTGTAGTATTTCTAGAACGCTAGTAACGTGCAAGCTGTACTACAACGTGGAGACAAGCACTAAAGGCAGTTCAGCTGCTTGGTTCTGCAGATGCTGACTGCAGTTGTCCCTCATAATCATCTGGCTTGTGGCTAGCAGGAGGGGAAGGAAGCTTAGGAAAGAGGAGAGCTTCGATATGCTCGGTTCTGTGGTTCAGTTACAGCTGACAAACAACAGCATTTCTTACTTGGGAGTTAGCTTGGGTTGAAGCTCTTCAGACCTACAGCCTGGAATAACCTTGCATGCCATGCTCCCATAAGGAATTTACAGCTTAAAGCTCCTTGGTGGTAATTAACATATGCCAGTTTTTGTGGCAGCAGAGCATGTTCCAGGGAGTGTGGAGGGTATTTGCTCAGAGGGTATTTGCGCGAGACTTGGGAGACGTGTGTAGGGATGGGGAGGGAAGCTGGGAGAAGCCAACAGGGTGTCATGGGTCTGTGGCATACTTGGGGAGGGGGAAGCTTTGCCTGGGGGAATCAGTCTCCTTCCCCTTACTCAGTGTACCCCCATCTCCCCCTCCCCGGGGCTGGCTCCTCATGTTCTTGGAGTTTCCAGCCTGTTTCCAAAACCCACAGCCATCTCCTTCCCAACTTACATCTGTCTTCCTCTATCACCTCAACTCTGCCCAGAAAAAGCTCCTCTTCATGGCTTTGCTGTAGCCTCTACTTACTCTCTGATGGAAAGAAGATGCCAGGGTTTCTCCTGTTGAAAAGCAAAGAGGAGGCAAAAGGTGGGTAAGGGTCATTTAGACCAGAACAGCAGGCTCTAAGTCCCAGAACATAGGCAAAGTCCCTCGCAGTCTTCGGCTGCTGCTGCCTTGTCTTGACCTACTGAGCTGGCATGACTCGAGAAAATAGGCTGATGTTGGAGGCCCACAGTTTGACTTTCATTCAGTATGTTGTTATTTAATTGTAGAACATAGCTTTTGTTAGATATGCACAGTTAGGCAGGTGTTATGAAAAAAATACATAATTGGTAGGAATGGCAGAACTGAACTTATAAAAGAATATTTGTCCTGGGACCAAGCTTATGTGGCTGAAAGCATAACACTTAACATCCTACTCCTCAGGACTCCTAAAAATCACTGCTTCTGTCAGCGAGAAAAGGGAAAGTAGAGATAACCATTTTTCTGTAACTTTGTAGTGATCATCTCATTATTAACCACTCTTTCACAGAGGCCATAAATATCCAAACTCCTTCACAGGGATCCAATTATTGTGTAGTGATTAATGCAAGCATTCAGTCCATCCTGACCTAAACCACAGTATGCCTAAGTCTCTTGAGTCAGTTCAAGCCTGTCTTGTAGGTTTTCAGATGAGGATCAATTAATGGTAGGTATTTCCTGCACACTCTCTGCAAGCTCTTCTCTCCCAGTTTCTGCTGTTCCCTTTGCAGTCTGGTTCCCAATGCAATGATTATCAGGAACTGGTTATTGCAGGATACATCAGGATCATAGGTCAGTGGGAAGAGAGTGGATAGCAACGGTAACTTTCTCACCTTCATGTCTTTGAGTGTATGTAGAGGCTACACATAAGTAGCTTTGTGTCTAAATTATTGAGCAACTGAATTAAAGCTAACTGAATGTACACTGATGGAATCATACTTTCTCTCTCTGTTCCAGATCTCTCTTCTATCCAAACAAGAATCTTGGCCAGTTGACCAGTCTCCCCCTCACTGATATCTTTCCCGTCCCTTAGCATAGATAAAACACAGCTCTCTCTTTTCCCAGCAGGCACCTCTGACTTGGATAACTAACCAACTTCCCTTTCATTTAGGTGTCACCTTTGACTGGTCTCTTTTAGGCCTTCACATCCATACCCTGTGTAAAACTGGCTGATTCTTCCCATGAGTTGCCCCTAAAATTGTTCAGTCTTCTCAGACAATTGAAACTTAATCTGATCTTCCTTCATCTAATAGCTTTATTAATGAAAAAAATTTCTCTGGCCTGCAAAGACCTTTTTCCTAGCCCTTTGCTCTCTTCCCTAGTTTTTAGGGAAGCTGGTTTCCACCTCTGCTCAGCTAGTGCTTCCACATTGCTTTGCCTGCCTGAGTACCAAAACACATTTCAAAATGCTTTCTTCATCACTGGTCTTCATGTCTGAGAAGAGTAGCCCTTTACAAACATGTAAGCTAGAATACTTTAAACATTACCCTCCTTTCATTCAATCTCTAAAATGGTCTGACATGATAGGCACCAAAATCATACAGTTGACCACCATCTGGCTACAGATGTTCTGAGAGTTCTGCTCACCATCATAGCCACTTTTTCATAAAAACCCTGTATCTCTCTGCATCCACCTCTCTTTTTCCTTATAATTAGCTTACAAACTTTTTCTGACCAAGAATGCTGCTTTGCTCTGTATTTGGAGGAGCATCTAATATGATTGGGTTATGGTTCATGACCAGAACTCCTAGGTATTACAGCAATACAAATTATTTTTATTTTATTAATTTATTCATTTAAAAATAGCATGTGATTTTAGGGAGTATTTTAGGAGATTTTTGTGGAGTATTTCTGAGAGAAAATATAAACTGACAGTGATTCGGGATTCTACGCACAAAATGCTTCTCTGTCTCTCAAACTGCTGTGAGGCCCTTCAGCTTACCTCAGTTATAAAACCAGTATTCAGAACTTGGAATTGTTTATCCAGACCCTCACCCCAAGACTGTAAGCTGTTTCAACCTTCACTGCAGGAATGTGATATTAGGATGGAGCAGTTTCAAAACCTTAGCAATTCTGTATTCTTTGAGATACTTAAAGTAATAGCTTTTCTAAGCTGCATAATCTCAACAGACTCTTAAAGCATACCATCTGGCTGTGCCATCACAAAAATCTAAGCATAACCTCTCCATCCCCCAAAACACAGGAATTTTTTCAAGTATAACTATTGAATCAGTTTTTACAATTAAAGAAGTTACAATTAAAGAAGTTTTAACAATTTAATTGAAAATTAAAGAACGTCAGCAAAACCAGGAAAACAGATTGTGTAGTTTTTCTCCCTAGAAATACTTGAAAATCCCAGACCTTGTGGGAATGTGGAACTTGAGAAATGTTTGGCCTTTGTCACCCAGCTCAGGAGCACTCTTCTTCCTGCACAAGGGACAAAAACATAATACAGATCTCTGGACATACGATAAGAATAACAGGGCAGAATAAGGAAATACTTATTTGTGACCAAGTTCCAATGTGCTTAATATTTTCCCTAATTAGGACCATCACTAACAGTAGATCTGATCTGATCACAGAATCACAAAAGGGTTGAGGTTGGAGGGGACCTCTGGAGATCATCTAGTCCAACCCCCCTGCTCAAGCAGGGTCACCTAGAACACATTGCACAGGATCGCGTCCAGGTGGGTTTTGAATATTTCCAAGGAAGGTAAATGATGATAAAGACTAGCTCTCCCATCAGCCTTTTTCTCATCGAACTATGGCTCTCCAGTATCCCTCAAGCCCACCAGTTACAGCCCAAGTTCTAGCTCTGCTGCTTCAGGGTCTGACTTATATTATCATCCATAATAGCTGGGGAGAGAGCTCAGTCTGTGGAGGAGTCTGAGGCTCTGTTAAAGCCTTACTGCGTCTTACTGGCTATTTAAGATGATCTGCAAAACTCTGTCAACTGGATGATGTCCTGTGCCCCACACCTGCCAGCAGCACCAATGGTCCTACAGCTCCCCATTCACCTGGATCAGCCACTTGATTTGGCTAAAATGGCTGCTTTGGGGAGAAGATAGGGTTTGTTTTCAGCTGAGTCAGGTCCCTTCTCCATCTGAGTGCACAGCCCCATGAGAGCCAGTCCCAGCGCTCATCAAGGAGAGGACTGTGTGACTGGGGACAGGAGCTGAGGTTGCCCATCTCCTTAGCAGCAGTTCAGATCACTTAAACTAGTGATTTCTCTCTCACTAAAAGTGTTAAATTAATAAAAATGAATTGTGCAAATTGCTAGGACTTGACGGTATCTATTCTAGAGTTCCAGCCTAGCTAAAATATGAATTGCTGCATTGTTGTCTGTGGTGTGTCACTTGAAATGGCCCAAGTAACAAAATAATTGAAGGTGGAGGGGTTTTTTTGTTTTTTTTTTTTAAGGCTGTTCTATGTGTCTGGTAATTATAAGCCAGTATGCCTGATTTCTATACCAAGAAAATGTAGTAAAACTATGACTAAAATTGGAATTAGTGTATACAGTAAGTTGATTCAATAAGAAGAGTCAATATGGCTTTTGGAGAGGGAAATTCTACTTCATAAATTATTAGAGTCCATTATGATGAGTGTATGAGTGTTCTGGGCTCCCCAGTACAAGAGGGATGTGGCACTACTGGAGCAAGTCCAGCGAAGGGCCACAAAGATGATTAGGGGACTGGAGCATCTCTCTTATGAGGAAAGACTGAGAGAGCTGGGCCTGTTTAGCCTGGAGAAGAGAAGGCTGAGAGGAGATCTTATCAATGTGTACAAGTATCTGAAGGGAGGGTGTCGAGAGGATGGGACCAGACTCTTTTCAGTGGTGCCGAGCGACAGGACACGAGGCAACGGGCACAAACTGAAACACAGACACTTCCATCTGAACATGAGGAAAAACTTCTTCACTGTGAGGGTGACAGAGCACTGGAACAGGTTGCCCCGAGAGGTGGTGGAGTCTCCTTCTCTGGAGATATTCAAAAGCCGCCTGGATGCAATCCTGTGCAATGTGCTCTAGGTGACCCTGCTTGAGCAGGGGGGTTGGACTAGATGATCTCCAGAGGTCCCTTCCAACCTCAACCATTCTGTGATTCTGTGATATGAAAGTGAGCGAGTTTTCACTTGAGAATGATCCAAATAGATTTGCAAAATACTTTTGACCAGGTCCCTCATTAAAGGCTCATGAAAAATAGAGTTTCTGATGAGGTAAGAGAGAAGATCTTCTGCGGGTGAGTAACTGTTTAAAAACTATGCAGCAATGGATAAAAATAACAGGTTTTCGCAGCAGAGATTTGTAAAATTTCCCTGGGGATCTGCGCTGTTCTTTTAATAAATGATGTGAGAAAAAGTGAAGAATAAGGTGATGAGGTTTACTGATGATACTAAGTTCTTTAGGATACTACAACCAAAAGCCAGCTGCAAAGTGTTGCAGAAAGACCCCCTGAGTTGCTGATTGAGAAAAAGCCTGACAAAATTCTGTGTTAATTTTAGAAAATTGTAACTTTTCACTACAGAGTGATGGATTCTAAACTAGCATTACTACCGTTCAAGCAAGAGGCTGTGGAATAATTTTGAACAGTTTGATGAAAATAGTCATGGTCAAAAGGCAAACAGGTTTTGTATGGCACTAGCTGGGAAAGAAATTGAGAACAAATCGAAGACACTGGTATATTACTCTCTCTTTTGAATATTGTGGGGAGGTGTGCTGCCTCATCTCAAAAAGGTTACCAGGAAGAGCAACAAGAATGATCAAAGATGTAGCGTGTTTGCCATATGAGGAGCTAGTAAATGAAAACTAAATAGACTAAGACTTTTCTGTTCGGAGAGAGGATAACTGAGGGGAAGCTATGAAAGAGATCTTTAAAAATGACTGCTATGGAGAAGGGCAGATAAGGAGCAAAGTTATACTGCTTCTCACAATAAAAAAACCGAGTGGGAGTCTATAAAATTCTCATGGGGCAGGTTCAAAACAAAAGGAAGTTATTTTTCCCAAAATGTAGAACTGAATGTAGAGTAACATGTACTCTTGTAGCAAAAATGTGGATGGGTTAAAAAAGGAATTAGAGAAATCTGAGATCACCATTGGAGACTGTTATCCTATGGTCTGAATGAAGACTCTGGCTTGGAATTATTGGAAGCTATGGGATGTACCCTGGAAAGAAATCAGTTTATAGGTCTAATGAGCTTTTTGTAAGCACCCACAACTGGCCACTGTGGGGAAGAAAGAACTAAGCTATGAAGACCTTTGGCCTGGCCAAGTACAGCCATTTTAACTTATACTTTCCAAACAGAGTAAGTGACTTTATGCCTTAATATAAGGTGTAATATAGGGCCTTAATATAAGGCTTGATATATGGCTTGTATATGTAAGCCTTAATGAGGCTTCTAATGATACCCACAGAATGTGGGGTTAGCACAGGTAAAGAACATTTCAAATACTATATTTAGCTCAGTATTGCCTCAATGACAGCAGTGGACTAGACAAATGGCGTTCTCAGGCATTACTGAAGTGGCATGGTTCACATGTAGTGAATGCAGCAAACCTGGATGTATCACCAGAGCGCTTCCACCTGGTAAACTCAAGCCATATGTTTTTATCAGGTACTAGTTTTGGAGAGAATTAAGTTATGTTAGGGTGTTCTAGTTATGTCAGTGTATAAAGCTGGGGGCTTCTTCATTCATATAAATATTGCTAAACATTCAACTTCAGATTCTCAGTCTAGTGGGTAATAAAAAATAACTACCCACCGAACCTGGAGCATTAAATGGAGACTGTATTTTTGGCAGCTCATCAGAGAGGGATTAATATTATTGGAATTGCTTTGTTTCTCAGCAATGTCTCCTTAAAAACAGCTTTCTCTGAACACATATTTCTGTTTTACTGAGAAAAGGAAATATGGTATTAGAAATCAATGTTTTTTAAAGAGTAATTTAAGGAAATCTAATCTTGGCAGATGCTGAAATATTTTCAATTTAAAACAAATAGTATTTCTGTCAGCCAGTCGGCTTGCTCAAATTAGACCATTACTCCTTGATAAGTTAATTACAAAACAGAGACTCAACCAATCTAAAAAAGCATATTAATGAAAGTATAGAGCACATGTCTAAAAACTGGTTTTACTGATTTATTGGTGAGATTCTACTTTTTATATGAAAAAGCTTCTCTCTGACTTCTTAAATTGTAGGAAAAATGCTCAATTTTTCATCCAATCAGGACTAATTTTTTTACATTGGTACAGTGATCGACTGTTGTTGTTCTGTGCTACCATCCATTATAAAAAGCGACAGGATCATAATTGAAATTATTTAAAATATGGTGCATTTAGATAATTTTTTATTTCAGTATTTATAAATATGACTACATAAGAAATGCTGTTATTGGAAATAGCTAGGAAGAGCTACAGCAATGGAATTATTGCTTAGTAGCCCATATTCTCATGGGGATAGCTAATGAAAAAATAAGAAAAATGGAAGGAGCATTTTTTTGTGCTTCCTCCCCTCCCCCAAAAGTTTACTGGCATTTGGTCTGCCAAATCCTTATGCTACAGGTTGGATACCCAGTATCAAATGCTGCAGAAGTTTCATGGTGCACTGACACTTAGGCTCCATGCAGACATGGGAGTCATGGAAAATATTGCAATCATGGGTTGAAATGTCTCCAGATCCATCAGCAGGATCCTAGTCTCACTGAAGTCCCTGACAAGGCTCTCAGCCCAGTGAAACCATAACTTCACCCCAAGTATTTTGGGTAAAGGCAAGCAAACCCCACCAAAAATGCTGGTACTCGTCTTTCTGTAACTATCGTGGATAAGGATAACACGAAGTGTGCCCCTTCTCCTGAAATGGCAGCAGCTGGCCATTTACATGCAGCTCCTAATATTAACAGGAAACTCCTTGCTCTGTCCCTGCCTAGCTGAGTGGGCAAAGTCAGCCTAAAAAACTACAGTACCGGTTATGTTTCTGTGTAAGCTGGCATCTCTAAATTATTAAGACATATTCAAGCAAGAGTAGCTCAATATCTGTTATCCTTTGTGCTATATTGACATAAGTGTCATCTTCCCAGGCGACACACTTGTGCACATTAGTTTTGATAACAGTGACTTTGGTTTTGCCTCTATAGAACTGGACTATGTGATAAACCTTGTAATATCTGCCCRTGGATCTCTCTGCAACTGTGGTGCATGGTTGTCTTTTGTGTTTCTTAAAGTAACACAGAAGATAAAAAAGACTTTGAACTTAGATTCAAAGCTACAAAAGATTTTCCAGACACAAGTCTTGTGTTGTCTATTGTCTTTCTAAGCCACGTTTAGGTTTTGCTCCATGCAAAGAATTGTTTTTTTAAGGACATACGTATTTGACTTAGACCCTTTCTTTGATGGTCCTCACTGTTTCCTTCAGCTTTTGAAGAGTCTTCAAAAAACAAAATGAAATACATTCTTAAATATGGGACAGTACCAATAAGATCAATGCTTGCTGTATCATACTTGTGAAAGATGCAATATGTGTTGTTTTAAACCATAGTATAACTCAGGCGTTTACATCTCCAGGAAGGGACTCGCATGTTGTCAGAGACCGGGCTTATGCCTGTACCATGTGGGTAATACTGTGCTACTAAATAAAATGGGCTGGGGACCATTCTGTGTCCTGTGACCAGCAGGTATGTAGCTATAATTCACATCCGTTTGACTAAACCCTCCTAGTCCCTCAATCAGGGTAGCTGCAGCCAAACTGCCTATTGGGGATGGCTCCTGGCTAGTGCTAGGGTCTGAASAGTGCCTGAGCATAATTTGGCAAAAGGCTGGTTGGTTTGAGCCAAAGTCATGGCAGGTATCGTGCTAACAATTTAATAGTGCGGATGGTTGCAAGCCGGAATCCAGACCCAATGCCCTGTCCCTGATTAGTTTACCAGCACAGGAATTATCCCACAGAGCCAATTGGTTTGGCAGTCTCTTTGGGAGCCTGTGAGTTTCGGTGTGTGCTGACTGGTAAACCCACTTCAACTAAAATACTCTTTAACCTTAAACAACTGGAATAAAATGTAATGGAAGAGGAAAAGGTTTTACATCTTAACAAAAATGTCAATGCATATGTTCCTTACCCCAAAATGTTGCTGTCCTGATGTAGGCCAGGCAGGTTTAGCTTTTTCAGATACTGTACAGTTTCACAGAAACACCACCTTTTGTAACCCAAATTTATCTTTGCCATTTTTCTGCAGTCCTGTACCAGCTGGTACACATAGCAGAGGCTGAGCATATCTCCTTATGACCATTTAATATCATATGCAGTCCCATAACAGCACTCCAGCAATTCATGGAGAATGATCTCAGTTCAAGTCACTGTTTTGACTTCCTGCCTATATTTCAGTAAAATGTAAGTTCACTGTATGAATATATTGGGCTGAAATACCAAAGTCAATTACTAAGTAACTTATTTATTAACTAAGATGGTAACTGATTCATAAATGAAGGTGGAAAAGCTCCATTTCTGTCACTCCTCCTTGCCGTGGATCTATCTGTACCTTCTCAACAGATAACCGTCCTTCTTCCCTCCTTTTCCAAACCTCAGTTGTTCTCCCCCAATAGTCTCTCTCACTCCAGATGTTCTRCCATCGCCTCCCAGTGCAGGCAAGAACTAAGCTACTCTCCTTCCCCAGCAATATTACGCTTCCCTTCTTCTCCTGCCCTTGTCTTGGATGGTCCTAGTTTATAAATGGCAGATCTCAGTGCTGTCTCCAAGTGCTGCTGTCCTGCATGTCTCGCTCCTTTGGCCATAGCCAGAACTAGAATATTATCTCTGTCAAGTTGGTGATTTTTCTTTCAATGTCTTCTGTCTGTCAGCCAGCTATGAGGGGGGCAGAGGTTCACGTAGACAGGGGGCTGTAACCCCAACCAGGGCGAGCCAAGCCTGTAATACTGGCAGCTGCTGCTGCTGCTGCATTGGCTGTACCTGGTGAGACCCGACAGAGGTAAAACCATAAGAAATATTAAGGAGAAAATGTTTGTATACAATTTTTACATTTCAAGTACTGTGCCAGAAAGCACAGGATACAGTAGAATGTGTATCAGTGTATGCTGTCCAGTGGTAATTTTAAGAACCCAGAATTTTTGAAAATCGGGTCATTTTTTAATAGCATGGGAAGTCTCTTTTACACATGGTCTTCCATATTACTCGTCACTGTCAGTACTATCTCAGTAAAACAATCACCTATAAATTGCAATATTACCTACCTTCCTAAATGGGAAGTAAAATTCAGGCAGACCATAGGCCTCTGGCTGTACCCTTCTTTCTTTCCATGAACAGCAATGCATGTATCACTATAAAGACTGCAGCTTTATTCTGTTAAATGAGAATAAGCAAGGGAAGCAATTATGTTCATTCTCAGGAAGTATAAGAGGACAGTGTCCAGCATCACCTCCAGATGTTTAGGCATATCTCAGTGGACACTGTAGTGGGAGATCTAAGGTCGACTGGCCTAACTGTTTCTTTAAAAGCTGTGTGGTGGGGGAACATCTTTTATCATGTACTCCAGCAATAATGCAGGTGATTAACCGGCACATCCCAGGTGAGCCCAAGGAGCTCCTAAAATTAAATCTCTGAGCATCAAAATGTTATTGTCATTCGCTGTCTTTATTATTAATTTTGTTTTATTGTATCTGCCCTGTGCTCTAGGGATGGCAAACCATAATTTGACACAAAATATTTAGAATGGTTTGTTACTAAAAAGAGTTCACTTGCTCAAACTACATGGTCTTTCTCTCCTTTGTTTGCTTTTAATTGCAAGTATCCATGGAAGTAAGAGACATGGTAATGATGTTCACCCCTTCTATTTAGGAAAACCTGTTTGGTAATCTGTGGTATCTTCATCTTACAAAGTGACACAGTCGAGGTACCCTGAAGGACAATCATGTTAGCTCTTAGTTTTGATTCGGGCTCATCCCAGGTTAAAGCATTTTTCAAACACCACTAATCACCACCATGGAACAGCTCGTCTTTTGATTTAAATGAAGTGACTTTCTTTAAGTATGAACTTCCAGTTGTCACAGAGGAAAAATGGAAGTCAGGAGGTCTGTACAAAAAATAAAGACAAGCTGCACTGATAATAGGACTTTGGATCATTATTCATTCGTTCACATAAATTATGTGTTTGGGAAAATTACTGTCACCGTGATAGTAGAGATCTGAGCTCAGGTTCCAATTTTGTTATTTGCTTGTGGCTTTGCGAAGAGCAGCTGCAATCCAAAGGCAGTCAAGGGCGGTCACTTTGGGAGGAGTTTCTTGAGCTGCTCGGCAGTGGGAGCAGGGTGCAAAGTGGAGTGGGAGCGTCACCCAAGAACCAGAGCAGGGACTGCGTCTGGCCTGGAAGAGTGTCGTCTCCCAAGGGAAGTCCACTATCAGAGACTATTTGACTCTCGTGATGTTGAGCGTAGTTATTGAAGCCCCGGTGCAGAAGGTCAAAGTGACTTGCATGAGATTCTCAGTTTTCGTTTGAAGGAAAATGAGTCTCTAGCCTTGTACTTTTGGAGAAATGATGAAAACATAAATGTACAAAGGCATATGAAGCAGAAGGACATTTCACAAATTCTTCATGTTTATTGTATCTTTTAATGATTTCTAATTTTATGAATTGGAGGACAAATGTACTTCATTCATGACTTTTGAATGACAGGGATGGGAAAGATAAGGACAGACAACAGAAAAAAGGGGTGGAAAATCTTCTGAAATACTGATTATTTAAAGAACCGTTGCTGCATATTTAAAACACGAGATGATCTTTTATTGTCTGTTGCTTACAAAAATAAATTCCAGCCAGTGAACACAAGACGAAGAATCCATTCAGTGTTGTAGGCTATGATCTTTCTGGTTGTTATCCCATGCTAGTCAGTGGGAATTTTAATAATCAGAAACATGACCCCTTTTGTTGCAAAGTACATCCACAAAAGCCACTTTTTATTTTCTGTTCAGCTACCATGGAATTTCTCTCCACAAGGGCCTCAAGACCTGGTTCATGGCTGGCACCTCCCGCCAAACAGTTAAGTATATTTAATTTTATTTTAAAAATGAAATCTGATTTTATATGAAATATGTTAGGATTCCGCTGACTACAGTTTGTTGTGGGATGATTAACAATGACCAGGCCTGAAATACTGTTTTGATTAGTGTTTGTTCATAACAGTAAAACACTGGAACTAAAAGTAAGGTAGTTTAGCAAGCTTCCAATTGATTCTGCTATGAAGGCATACATATAACAGTATTAAGAACTACTAGTAAGAAACAAAAGAGTTTTGGTTAAAGGAATAGATCGGTTGTCAGAACTCTTGAGGGAAGATTTTCACACTTGCCCCCACTCCAACTTTATGCAAGGGCTGTCGAGTCCCTTGCTAGATGGGGAGAAGTCTGTTGTTGCAAGTGTTGCCTGTTACAACTCTGAGTACCCTGTATGGGGCTTCACACGGGCTTGGTGCTGGAAGCAAGGGGTGGAAATTGTAGCATTTTGCACAGTGAAATTGGGGAGGAATTGCTCTGCAGCCTTTTGGGTCTGCCATAACGGAGAGGATCTCCCTGGGTTGCCAGCTTTTGCTGGAGGAAGATGTCAGTCCTTACGTTCAACTGGAATGAAAACAATGCAATGGGGAATCAAAACTGCTTTTGTGCATCCCACTACTGGCTTTGAAATATGCTACTGGCCTTCAAGAAATGGCATACAGACTCCCTTTCTATCTTCTACTATCAGTTCTAACAAATATTTACTATGTGAGAATGGGCTCTTAAGTGATTCATTTATTTTCTCAAGTTTCACCATTGGACTTTCTTACAAAACTAATTTAATATACCTATTGTTTTTAATGTGTGAGAATAAGGGTTTTTTATTCATGTGCATTTTTGCATGTATTTATGCAATGACTTTTTTTCTCAGTGTTCAAATTCTGGAGTGTGATTGCTACATTTGGAATTTTTATTTCGTTCATAGGAAAAACAGTGTTGTAGTTAGGTTCCACATTTAATTTGCAGTCAGAAATTGTAGTGTGTCCTTTTCTTGGAAAGACACATTCCAGTGGAGTGATAAAGGAAGTCAGCTAAAAGAAATACATTTTTTACAACYGTTCTCAGCTTAGAAGTGCTTCAGTTTCATCTGCCTCTCACAGTATATCCTGCCCAATATGCTTAGCTTTCATAATTACCCCAACTTCAGAATGAAGGTGTCAGCTGCTGCAAGACCCCTCGGGGTATGATAATCTTATTTCTTGTCCATCTACCATGTTTAAACATAATGCCAAACTGGAAAGGTCATTCTAGCATGACTCTAGAGTACACTTAATGATAGTCTTGTTACTGGCTGACTTCATGTGCCTACACAAATTAAACATCTTGGACAAGTTTTCATTGCTAGACTCTGTGCCAAAACCTTTTAATGTATGAAGGACTTGATCACTTTTAAATCAGTGGTGTAGAACGAACAAGGTTCAGTCATTTGATGCCAAGAGGCCTGCTTGATTTTTACAGTAAAGAAATAAACATTCATAACCAGCATAGGGATAGCAAAAGAAAACGTAACTTGTTGACAGTCTAAACCCGGCTGAGTGACGCTGCAGCAGCCAGCACCACTACAGTCATGCCACCCTACAACTGCAGATGCATACACGTTATCTGTGTCCATGGCTTACCATCAGAAGCATAACGTTGGCTTCTAAAATAAGAAATTTACTTTTTCTTAACTGTTTACATTGTTGAAATTGAAGTAAATTGTATCATGTTGCAGTGCTGGTTTTACCAACTTGCACTCAATCCACTTTCCATGGTATTTCTGGTTAAATGCTGCTGAAAAATCTTACTAAATCTAGGATGGGACTATTTTTAGGGCTCTTTTTATGCAACATTGGCTATTAACATTTCACAGCATCTGGCAATACTGATTTTTCTGATTATATTGAACTTTGCTGAACAGGAATTTATGTATCATTTAAGAGTAATTCTTGGCACAGCCTCTATTCTGTATCTTTTCCTCAGAAATAGGGATGATGACGGGTGATGGCTCAGAAGATAAGTAATCTTCCTCTACCTTTTCTCTGTCTACAGTAACTTCTCTAGATGTTGCACATGAGTTTCACCAGGAAAACTCATCATGGCATGTTACCTACTTTATTTATCCATTCCACTTGATATAGCTACTAAAAATAGCTGTTCTTAGATGAGTGAATCTTTTCCTCTCGCATATGTCACTTTGCAGCATCTGATTCTGTAACTACTTTTACCAAAGTGAGGACTCACAGGATAAATGGGCTGCATTCACCTACTGACAAAATCTGAAACTGTTCTAAGAACATTTTGATGATTTAAAAAATCCTTAGGATAGATGTCAATTAAAAGAAAAAAAAAAAGGGGGGGGGATTCCATCCACCCTTTCATGCTTATTTCCTCTTTTCTTCTTCACTGCGTTTCCATTTCATTGCCTCTATCCTCAGATAAGCTTTCTGTCACCAAATTAATTTTGCTTTCTTGTAGGTTTTATTTTTTTTCTTTTTCACTTYAACATATTTTACCACATCTCTCTATTGAGAGAATATTTCTACTTATTTCTGTGCATTTCCTGTATTTTTATTATTAATGGATGTATACCTATTACACATTTGATTCATATTTAAATGAATATTTAAACCTATTCATCATTAATATGACTGGAACCAAGTTCAGCATCAACCAATGGCTGATTAGTTGTCCTTAGTGTGTGTGATAAGGACGGGCAGCTAACAGTCCAGTTTTGAAGGGGCAGGTCAGGATTACAAAATTTTGTGCACACCCTAGAAATTTTGTTGATGCTTTTGGTAGAAAAGTGAATGACTGAATGAAACTTAGCTTCTAACCACTAGAAAAGGTTTTGCTTACATCATGACTGAATACTGTGCTGAAGACCGCAGGAAAGCTTGTAAAACCTGAGCTTGTGGTTTAACATGAACAATTAATCTCCAAGGCAGTTCTGCCAGTGCAGTAAGAGAGAGATTGTCCAGGTTGTAGTTTGCTAGGCAAATATGCATAGGGAGAAAGAAGGCAAAATAATTCTTTCACCCAATTCTTCCATTCTGTATTCAGAAGCAGGTTGTAGGGTACAAGAACTGAGGAAAAACAGCAGCTGCAAAAATCCAGAGCAGCCCAACCATTTTTCAGAGGTGGTGCTGAGCAGAGCAGCAGGGTTTCGAAAGGAGGTGGGCTTGGCACAGGTACAAAGAGGGCACATTTAAGACAGCTGCACGGTCACACCAAATCTGACCATTTGAGCTGCAGCTGTTGGTAGAAACTAAACTTTTTTTGCCAGTGTAATTCTACAAGTAGAAATAAATTTCTGTACTTAGGATAGTATCACTCCCCACATGGATGTTCTTCCAGAATAACAAAGAATGCCTTTTGCCTTAGTTTACTTGTCGTGGAATAAAAGTGTCCACATGGGGAGTTTTATTTTCATAAATACATTACTAGATTTTCACTGGTTCATTTTCCAGGGTGGACAAGTGCTAAAACTAGCATGGAGGGAGAACAGAAATAGTACCAGTGCTGGGGTTTCCTGGGGCTGTTTCCTGTACACCAAATCCAGTGCTGACTCAGGAGGAATCTGGACCATTATACGAAACACTGTGCCGTCAATGGAGCACCATTGCAGCAACTTAAGAAAGACACGTGAGGTAGTAGAAAGGATTCCTAAAAAGCAATACAGATGGTTAGAAGCATGTTTGTAAATCTCACAAGCATGAGCTCTCTTAAAATAACAAGGAAGAAAGAAAAGCCAGAAAATTATATATCAGCAGTACTATTTCTAAAAATAATGGTTTTCAAACTTTTCCATGAGGCATTAGCAGCTCTTTAAGGGATAATCTTTATTGCTTTGTAATGTACAAAGCAATAAACAGCTGCTGAGATTGATTAATAGCCAAAGCAAAGTTGAGGCATGTAATCAATCTCAAAAGCCATTTATTGTGAGTATGCTACAAAGCAATAGAGATTATTGCTGTTGCACAACAAACCATGACAGAGAAAACACACAGACATGCAGGGACACACATGCACATACACACAAAAAGAGAAAACAGCTGGGCTTTTTTGAGGGCCCACACTACTATGCTGCCTTTTTCCTGAGCTTTCAAATGACAGTCTCATTGAGTAAGAAAGGCCACTGGCCTGCAGCAAGTGATCTGCTGGGAAAAATTAGTAATGCTATAAGAACTTCAGTGTTACTTGAGGGAGAAGTACTGTTTCTTTTCTTTTTGAGGTTTTTTAGTCCTGTAACTAGAAATAAAAAATTTCACGTGTTCATCTTGTCCCTGTAAATAGTACTGCTCTTCATATTACCAACACAAGCAAAGAATTGGCTCACCAGTTGAAAAATGAAGTAATTCATGCTAATCTAGAGCTAATTTATAAATGAAGGCTCTTTTTTTTTATGAATAGCTAATAAATCACTTTAAAGTTTTTCACAGGAATACTGAATGGGACAACTGAGTCTCAGTTCCAGCTATTTCTGGCAACTACCTCATACCATTCTTTTTATACAACTTTAATATAACTCTTAATATAATTAGGTTTTTGCCTCCTCCAGTCTTCCTGGGAGGCTGTTTCGAAATATTACTTCTCCAGTGATTTCAAACCTTTTAAATGTTTCCAGTCTGAATTTTCCAGATCAGCTAAGAACCTGTTTGTTCTTGAACCAACATTGTCTTTTAGCTTAGATTGCTCTTCTTCTCATGTTTAAAGAGAAGACAGAGAGTCCCTCACCTTTCATTTTGGTAGAATAAACAAGCCATGCTCCTCTACTCTTATCCCATGATAGGCTCTCTGTTTTGTGCATCAGTCTCGCAGCCCTTCTGTGCAGCCCTCCCCAGCAGAATCCCTCTCTCCCGAATGCAGAATGAATGGCACAGAGCTCCAGAGGGGGTCTCAGCGTGTCCTTCTCTGATGAGGCTTTTTCAGACTGTCTCCTGGAAATACCTTGTTTGATGCATCCGAGGATCAAATTTGCCTTTTTCACATCCCTTTACCATCTGAGCCTGATGGTTAACTTGCATGTGCAGGCATTCCCCGTTTCTGAACTGATGACCTTGCAACTTATGATAGAAATTTGTATTAGTTCACAAAGGCACGAGCTTGCAATTTGTACTATTAAATGTCATTCCATTTCTATTACTCTGGCTCTCAAGGTTATTCAGTTCTTCCTGTATCATATTGCAATCCCCTTCCGTATTAATGATGTCTCCCACTTTTGTGTCATCAGCAAATTTCATTAACAAACTCCATCCTCCAATTTTAAGGTAATTATTAAAAATATGCCCCAAGATACATCCTCAGAGAACTCCATTAGTAAAATACCACTCAGAATTGAGTACCACAGTAGTAAAAACTGAATTCTTTTTCTTCATATTTGTGGAAAATACAGTTCAGCTCTGTGAAAATTAAATTTCAGATCTTAGTGGATATAGAGTTTCCAAATTGTCTTCTAAATTCTGAACTATTTAATACATGCAACTACCTAAAATTTAATGAGATAGCTATTTAAAATATTAGAATAAGCATTTTCATAATTCCCTATATATACCTTTTTACAGCTACCAAAACTGGGAGGGTGAGAATCGTACTCATAGTATAGTGATCACTTTGTTTTTTAAACAGTTGACTCTGTTAGTTAAGAAATTTGCTTTAAAGTTATGTTTACCCTAGCAGTCAATTTTACTCTTTAGCCAGTCTTATATATAGTTTCTCTTCATTTTCATACTATTCCAGAAAAGTGTGGCTTCCCTGTAGAAGATGATTTGTATGCTTGGAATCAGATTCTCCAACGAACAGTAGGTAACTATTTGCAGGAAGTAGTCAGTGAACTACTTTACAAAAACAAATGGTAGTTTTGAGCCGTACTGTGAACACTGGAAGAGATCAAATTTCAGGATTGGATGTTAAATTCATGCCAGCCTTACAGCACATTCACCCTGAGGTAAGAGCTGCTTAAAGAGGCAGTGGAGAAATAGGTGGTGCTTGCTTTCTGGAAGACCGTGCTGATCTGGGTATTTTGGCATTACATGGGGTGCTCAGTCTCCAGTGAACTATGTAAAGTTAAGTATCTCCTGTTGCACAGTCTTTTCATGCTGGGTAACGTACTGGAAATGAGAGATGAAGCTGATTTTTGCTTTGCTAACTGTGGTGGAACAGTAAATAAGGTATGTATCCAATTCTGCCCCATCTTGTTTTGAATACATAAGATAAAAGGAATGCTTCTCCATGGTGATCTCTCTAGGCAGGTTTTTTTGCATCAGTGTTGTTTGGGAGAAAGCACACAAGGTCTGCTTGTTCAGGATGTTGGACTTCCTTTGCCTCCCCATCTATCTTGTCATCATTAATGGAGTTAAAAAGCCAAATGTGGCTACAGAGGCAAGGCAGCGCTGCTTGTCTTTTACCCAGATCGCAAAAGTATAAGTAAAGACAGAACACTGTAACTGGAAAAAAAAATTAACAAAAACRTCTACCAAACCAGAAAAGTGTGATGCTAATTCAGTGGTCTCCTGCAAAAACCATGAAGAGTCCTACAGGGTCCCTTCATCTGTTGAGCAGAGTTGTTCCTGTTTCCTGATTCTAGTAAAGACATCAAAATCAGTGATAGTGCTTTGTTTTTTCCTATGATATTTCCAGATATTACAGACAAGCACATTCCTTATATAGCTACCACACATGTAGAATATTTGTACGGATGGAAAATACATAGACGTTAGAGACCATATATATACATAGAACCTGCTGGACCTCTGCCTAAGTAACCACAGTGTGAAACTTTAGTACCTGCACAATGAGTCTGGCATGTCACGGGATGCACTGGACCTGCAGCACATGTGCAGTGCAGGCAGGCTGTATATATGCAGTAAGTGCAATGTGTCCTGGAAACATCCAGTTTATTGCATATTCACAGATAATCTGCTCAACACATGCACAGAAGACCTGGCATTACTGTGTACGTGTTGTGCTGCACATGCACTGATATTCTGTCTTAGATTTCCTGGATAAAAATCAGGAAGTCCAAGTTCTTTAGAATTATATATTGAAAATACATACTCACTCATTTGGTTCCACTGTAGTTAAAACTCATCTAAAGTAATTTGGTTTTGTTCCAATGATAACTGCATTTTACTGGTTTAAAGCAAGTGTGTTCTGTAAACGATGAAGTGCCCACTCACTGCTTTGCAAAAGCTTTGTTTCTATTCTGTGAAAGTTCTGATTTTGACTTTTTGGACTTTTGCCCAATACTGACATTTCAGTACTCTTAATATACGCTCCCCTTTCCCTCCCACCAGCAGCTGGTAGATACAATTTGAAGGGGGAGTTGGGAAGAAAGGCAAAGAATGCTGAGTTAGAAACCTTGAGAAAGTAAACAAGATTGCCATGTTAGTGCACCAGCCCTATTACAGCCAAATTCCCTAAGTTATCTGACCATGCACATCTGGTGAGCTCTCTAAGGGGTCTTGTAACCCAATGGTTTTGATGCTGTGTCTCTGCTCTTAAAAATCTCTCTCTTTTGCCATTTCAGGGTATCCTTCCCCACAGGCTTATGTGAATCATTAGAGCAGCATCCCAGCTCCGTATGCTGTCCATAATAAGGAGCGCATAAACCACAGTGAGTGCATAACCAACTGTTCAAGACATCTTTGTTGTTACACCAAAGGTTGTATTTTATGGGGAAACTAAATGCCTTTTTTTCTTCTTCACCTGGCACTGGCTCTCTGCCTTTTTTTCTTCTTCACTTCGCACTGGCTCTTCTGCCTGCTTTTAGGCTTTGCTTTGGATTGTGGCCTCCATGACCTTCACATTTTCTTTGCATATCTATTTATTCCTATTGCGAAAAAAAGGCTGTTTTTGCAAGTATTTCTTCATGCTCTGGCTGGGATAATCACAGTTTAGGTCCAAAGGCACCAAAGTCATGTGGAGTCTTGTCTATCTAATCAGGCTGAAAGGCGACCTAGAAGACAAGAAGGCATTTCTCTAGCACACCTGGGATTTCCAGTCACTGAAAGAGGCATCAGAATTAACAGGGAATCAGCAGAAGCAGTCACTGATACAGGGACAATCACACTGTGGGTGTGCAGCTGGTAGCTGGCTCACAGTGCTTAGCTGGCATAAGAAGTCCTGCTTCCTTGCATGCCTTATGTCAGTAGAAACGTACCAACTGATGGGTATTTCACTTGGCAAACCAGCATAACTTCACCAGGAAAAGTGCGGGCTTTCATTGACAGGACTCAACATTGAGCACGGAGGAAATCAAGTGCAGGTCGGTATGAGGGTGAGCTATACGGTTTCCAGGATGCTGGCAGAATGACCAAATCACACCAAGCAACACAATCATGAATGATCACTGCAGTTTCCAAGATCTTAAATTTCAGCCAAATTTGAATAAGATTTCAAGGAATGCTCAGAAAAGTTCATCCATAACCAGTGTTCTTTTCCCCTGACAGATTTTCCCTGATGCATATAATGGAGACCTTAAAAAACTTGTTTGAATAAAACATATTAGGAAACCTAAATATAGGGATTGTTTCCAAGTGCTGTAAAATGAACTGTTTCACCTGTGTTTGTAATAAGCTACAAGTGATGTGAAACATGGAGCTTATTTAACAGCACGTACCAGATGGTCTATGCAAAGTTGAATATGACAGGAAGATTCTTGTCCAGATTGGAGGTGGGACTGTTGTTTTTTTGTTTTGAAAAAGAGGAAAGAAATAGGGGGAAGTGGGGATTACATCTCTGTTTGTGTTGCTGGAATGCCATTGGAGGCTGCTGTTATAGGTCAGCAAAAGGACGAACCCAAGTATGATCAATGAGCATTTGGCAGGCAAAGTGTCTAGCACTGTTAAATAATTCTGAATGGCATTGAAATATAGGCTCTGTATACTTGGATATCCAGATAAGTTTCATTTCTAGATAAGTTTTAGTTAGCGAAACTGAAAATTAGTCTGGATACCAGCACCAAAGCCTTTTCATGATTTTAAAATCTAAAAAATGAAGGCATTTTAACAAATTTCACATAATTGAATAGTCTTTTTTTTTGGCTGGTTAGGCAGAACTGCTCAAAACAAACACCTTGTTTTTACCTTGGCAGTCTCTTGTGCAAGTACTGGATTGGCCCAGACCTAGTCAGTTCATGTGTTTTGATACTTCCATCCTAAAGCAGTGTAATTGTATACAAGGAGATTTAATTAAGTATATACATTTAAAATAGGTGCCAAGAGAGTTCATTCAATACAAAAAACATGAAAAAAGGAGTTTAAGTGAGAAAGCTATAACACTAGAGACATAGTGGAGAGACACAACAAAAGAAATATCTGCTGTAATTGCCAGAGCTCAGAAAACGAATAAAAAATTAACTCTTCAATTTGATGGCCTAAAAATAGAGGGGAAATAGTGTGCATACGAAAAGGATTAAAGAAGAAGCCAAGAAGGGAGGCTTAGTGGTTTAACTGGGTGGATTTAAAAATTGTTTAAAGAATGAAGAGATGATAATGGTAAAAAGAGATTCAGACAAGCTTTACCAGGAAGCAGATCTACTGATTTTTGTGTGGAACTTCTTTTGTGCTATCTCAGTAAAAGGAAGGTTCAGAAGAAAATAACAGAGAATGAGCTGACTGTGAAGGGTCTGAAAATAGCGTGCGCACACACATGCACGTACAAATTCTTTTGGCCTTTACGAAGGAATATACAAAGAAAAACAAGTACAATACTAACAAGGTGTTCGTTACTTCTGATATAGAGCTTGGCTGCAGAAGAGGACTAGATACCTAATTATTAGAAATAAAGTAGAAACTAGCAGAGATAATAGCATGTGTTATGTAAACCTGGTAAGGTTACACATGAAGATCTTACTGCTATCATAGGCCTGTCAGAGGCATAAGAGGGAACAGAAGGGGACTTTTGCTGGGAGAAAGGGGCATAACATATGCTTGTAAGAAGATTCAGAAAGAAACATTACGTTTAAAATATCAGCAGGGTTCTTTTCTAAAAAAATAACATGAGAAAGTAAGTTTTCATATTAGTAAGCAATTAGTTAAAGGATTTTTAAGTCAGTAAGAAACATATACATAAAATGAATTTAGTTGGAGTGTTTTTTGATATACATGAAGTTTTTTCTGAAGGAAGCAAGGAAGAACCCCGGTCAGAGGCAGAGATTCGTGTCGCATTTTTCTATTATTCACATAGAGTTAATAACCACCCTCATTTAGCAATTTTTAGATAACCTTCAAAACGAATTCAGATAGAGATCGAGGGCAAAGACCGTCCTTATCAGTCACGAACTATCAATTTGCCGCAACGGGCCTGGTTCGGCCCCGCGGGGGCCCTGCGCCGGCGGAGGCCGCGGCCGGCAGCGCCTCGGCCCGGCTGCCGGGGGTCGCCGTCCTCCTGCCCCTCCGCTCCCGGACTGCAGTAGCGATTCGTGCCCAGATGTGCTGCAAATGAACGGCACGGAAACACCCATCTGCAGATCCCAAAGCACGCAGGGCACGGGCAGGAGGCGCGACAGCGATTCGAGGAAGCCGAGGAAGATGAGCGATTTGACATTCCATGCGTGACCAGGCGAAGAAGTTTTGTGAATTCACCTACGCCTCATTTTTGCCCCCCCCCCCCAATCCAGTGTGACAAACGCTCATACGCTTTTGCCTTTCACTGTGGAGAACTTTAATGCCACCGTTTTCGGTCAGTATGAGCCTGAGCTCAGAGAAAAGTTATCGTAACGGGGCACGTCCAACACTTCCAGCTTTCCAAAACGAGGACCTTCTGTGAGCCTCTATCTGGGCTTTCTATTACGATGCCTCGCACTTGGGCCGCAGCAGGTCGGCAGACGCGCCGACGACCAGAAAAGCGGGGCCCGGCGGCCGAGAGGCAACAGCGCCCCCAGCCACGACCGCGGCTCCGCGCCTCGGGCCGAGCTGCGCATGCGCATGCGCCCGCCGCCCGCGCAGGCGCCCTGGCGGCTCCGGGCTCCCSCCGTCCCGCCGCCGGCAGGTGCGGCTGAGGGAAGCGCGTCGGGGTAACGGTACCGGCGGCGGCGCCGGGGACCGGCTCTCCCTCGCTGCGGGTGAGCGAGGGTCCCGCGTGGCTCTGGCGCCCTGCCGGGCCGCCATGGTGTGTACGGTTGCCATGGGAACGGCGGCCGCCGGTGGCGCCGCGGCGGGGAGGGCAGCGGGCACCGCGCGGCGGCGGGGCCGGGGGGGGGTCCCGCCCCTACCCCCCCCCCTCCCCGGTGCGTTGTAACCGCCGCTGGCCGTTAGGCCCGCAGCCGCCGCTGTCAGGCGCCGAGGCCGGAGGGTGGTGAGCGGGCCTTGGCGAAGCTGGCGGGAGCGCCGCTGTTTTGTTTCCCGGCAGCTCGGCGTGGCCGGAAAACTGCCTTATGTTCCCGGGTTTGCGTTGGTTGCCCTGCAGCGCTCGGGTAAGTTTTTCTTACTCCGCAGGTGCCGCTGTGTTCGGGGGGATCCATCTTGGATGCGGTGTCCACCGGCCGCGCTGAAAATCTGGCTCCCTGACGAACTGCGGGCTCCGTTTCTTGCCTTTTTTTTGTTGTTGTTGTTCTCCCTTTTTATTGGTAAAGAGATCTTTGCTGCAGAACTTTACCAGTCTGAATTTATCTCAGTTGTGACTGATATGCTGCAGGGTGGTTTTGGAGTTATTGTTTAAATTGCATCTAATAGTATCCATTATTAAATCTATTTTATCATAACTATTAAATCTATATTTGGATATTAACCACTTTAGAGACTTACTTGGACTGACAGAATCAGGATTCAGCTGTCAGCGAGCAGAGTTTTTATAGCTTGAGCACAAGTTTTTTCCTCACTAGTTTGGCGAAACAGAGTCAGTGTTCATTGCCCTTAAAGTTACATGGTAAAACCTGCTGTAGTACCCAGGTTTTTATTAAAGGAGACTTAGTGGGCTTTTGAACAGTTTTTGGTCGTTCCATCCATATTAGACTTATGTCTAGCTGAAGTTTATTTTCTTGCCACAATGACTTATGTTCCCCTCCCGCCCCAAATTGGTACTTCAGTCACAACCAACATGTCTATCTTGTGAAATGCAACCCTGTGTTTAGTGATCGCTGAGGTAGCTCGGAGTGAGCAGGTATACCCACTCTGCATGCTGTAGTGCATCAGGTGGTACTGCTTCTAGATCTGAGATAGGATAGCAGAGTCAGCCTGGTGCGTATCTGATGGAATCAGCTGTGCTTCTCACATGTGCTAATTAACTCAGGGTGAGTGCTGCAAGAGTGCAGCTATCTTGCTTTGGGAGGTAGGTAGGACTGTGCTAATCCATGGCTTTCTGAGCCATGCTCTGTTGAGCAGGGGGTTTCTGATACTGTGCTGATACCTACTGCTTTCAAATCTTCCTGTACAGCAAGAATGAGACCTCTGGAGTAAACCCCGGGGGGGGAGTAAGATGAGACCAAGTACAACTTTTCAGAGACTGCTGTAAGTCTTCCAGTGCAGAGGCAGAGGAGAGCTCTACATCTGTGCAAGTTAAAGGCTACCTGGAAAATGGTGACAGCAGTGAGGGACAAGATCCACCTATACCAGTTCTGCTGTCCCTATTGAGGCTACAACATTGCTGTTTTCTGTCTCCTGCTGCTGAGGTGTGGGATTGGGGAGCAAAATGGGGCTATTGCTGGATTTTCAGAAAGAAGCACTGATAACTAGAATAATTTCTTATTTTTAACTAACATACTTTTAAATAAAAAGTTTGTGAAAATAGTTTATGTAGAAATTCTTACAAATAAGCATGAAAGCAGGCAGAAATACAGTCTTGCAAAAACAATGAAAAACAAGGGTAAAATCGCACTGTGCACGAAGTAGCCAGTGCAGTCATTCCCCTTCCACGCTCTTGTACTACTCCTTCATCCTATGCTTCTGCTTTCTGCTTGTTGCATTTGTTTGTTGCACTTTAGTTTAAATTGGTCTCTGGTGTTGCAATTGAATGATTTGGGTACATTCAGCTCGTCAAAGTCAGGAAAGCTGCTGGTGACTGGAAGGGTTTTCCCTCATGCATGGGTCTAGGTAGTAGTTTTCCAGGAAGAGGAGTAGCCTAGTATAGTTAAGGGTACTCACTCAGAGCTACTGGGAGGCAGAAGGCTGGAGAGCAGGTGAAATTTGATGCATGCTGCTGCAGCAGAGCAATTGCTTGATGCTTAAAGTGCCTATTGCTGGAACATTTAAAATGGAGAATATAAATCTTTCTTTTGCTGTAAAGACAGACAGAAAAAGTAGTAGTGGTACTGTGATAGTACAGTAGACAAACTCATTCAGATGTATTATTTCTTGTGCTTCTTATTTGCTTGCAAGAGAGAGTAGGTTTTCTTATATATATCCTCATATTTTTATGACACTGCTTACTTGTTTGTCTGTGCTCTGTTACATTTTCTGACTAAGGGGTATCAATGACTGATACATTGATATAACACTCAGTTATGGCATTATTATTAAATATTAATGCTATGTTAGGGTCAGTGGTAATAGTCTTGAGCTGTGCTCAGTGCTGCCCCCCGATGCCGGTTCCTAGCTGTCTCTGCTTTCTTTCTCGGAGCTGCCGGCTCGGGGCTTGAAAGCAGAGGCTGTGCGACCTGCCGTGCTCTGTCCTCCAGCAGTGGCGAGAGGCTGGGGAAAGGCTGTGCTCCCTCCGCTCTCCACTAACGTAGCAAGGCAGAAGTGAGCTGCTGTGTGGGAAGCCAGTCAAGAACTCAAAATTTAAGTCGCAGGTCTTCTTTGCAGCATTAATTATTAAAACTTTGTTTTTAATGGGTTGGAATTAAAACAAGATTTACTAATTAAGCTTATAGCGGAAAAGTTCCTTTGACAGTTAAAAAGAAATAGGTAAGAGATGAAGACTTAAACAAAACAACCCCCCCCCCCAAAGATTTCTATTGGAAGTTTGGTCTCAATTGTAACTAGCTAATAAATGTACTTCTAGAATAGACAATTTGCAACTGAAAGTAGATTTGACAAAATTTAATGAAATCTGATGGTAGTCAGAGGTGGTGCTGCTTCACAGAACGGATATCTCGGATTACTTCTTAGTTTAAGTATAAGAAAAATACTTAAATCCCACAAATAGACATTCAATGGCAGAGCACAGAGATTTCAAGAATTAAAGAAAACAATGGCATTCAGAGATTAAATGTAAGATACTAGAATACTCAAGAAGATTTATATTAACACTTAGCCAGGTAGCTGGAAATACATGGATCAGAAAAGAAGAAATGTGAACTAGGTCAAATTTCTTATTTGTAGGATCCTATTGATTATGTTTTAATACTTATTCATAGCTATTGTTTCCATGCACGCTAAATCAGTATGTTGTACATATGGTCTACCCAAAAGACATTCCACTTAAAGGTCAAAGTCTTAGCTCTAAGTATTTGGGAGAATAGGGAATGATAATCCACTTTTCCTATTCAATGGGGAATATTGAATAGTTGCTCCAAACAGACTTCTACAGTGGAGTTGCTTGCTTAACTCTTTTGTATCACATTGTAGTAGAGGGAAGAGTAGGGAGCCAAATTCAGTTATAATGAAGAAAAGTAATGTATTAGTGGTAATTGGAGGTATTAAAAACACTGACAGACTTAAGCTCCTGATCCGTTCTTGTTTCTGTATGTTGTAGTGGACGAGGTTGGTGCACTGCTCCTTAGCATCCAGTTTTACCTTGTGTGGTTCAGCTGAAGGTGTTGGGTTGTGTATATATTGGGAAAACTGTGCCAGCATGAAGGAGCTCTGAAAGAAAATACAGAAAAAGCAGACAGAAGTTTAAAATTGCAAAACAGGAAGAAGCGAACTAAAACTGGAGAAGTGAGTGGTGTGGGATTTTTGTGTGTGTGCAGTTTTACCTCAGAGTTCAGAAATATTCAAAGTGACAGTGTCTGATCTAATGTTGGCTCATTGTCATCAACTGTGTGAGAGAATAGAAGTTACCACGTGCCAGCCTGGGTCAAAGACAGTGCAGAAACATGTATTTTTCTGCTTAGATAAGTTTGAAAAGCAGAGGGGGAATTTTGGTTGGTGCATGGCTCATGAGGAGTTTGCTGTGAAAAGAAAGGATGGTATCTACAGAGTACTATACCAGGATGTTGATTGATATTGGGGGGGAGGGGGGCTTGGTAGATTTATGAAGCAAATCTTTCACTGCTCAATGCATTTGCCACAAGATGCAGCAGGACAGAACACTGATTGAAAGTTTGGGTTGATGATTTATCTTGTGTTAGTGTTGTCTGTCTGCATTGGGGAGGGGTTCCTCGTAGAGAGAAGAACTTACTGTCTGTTTTCCTTGCATCTCCTTACCAATTACTGATAACAGTATGTCTTTTGACTTACTAAGAAGCTGCGCTTGGTAAGATCAATGCCTTATATTGGGTATTTCTGAAGTTTATTGGAAGGAAAGTATCTCTTTACAGCATTTTATTGAATTCCTGTTTTGATTATGATAGAAGTACTCAGGTGTTAACAAACAGGTTTTTCTGCAGTATCAGGGAGTAGAGTACTTGGCTGTGAAAGTACTTTTGAATTGAACAGGGTGTTTTCTAGGTCCCACTGAAAAACTAAAGGACCTCCATGTCGGATGCTTTCTGCTCTTTCTGAATGTTTTCCCATGGAACTCAGAAATAGGGAGAGCAACACGGTGTCAATGAATCCTTATTTTCCMCCACTTAACTACTCAGATATTGTTATAATATCCTTTTTTTAACTACACTGATGTGGCATAAACATTGATGCATTATTAGTTTGTAATTAAAAATTAGTATTATATTCTGTGCCTTCTACATAAACTGTACAGTGTTCTCCTGTGCACATCTTGCAGAAGAATGCAAGCTTCAAAGAATAAAAGTACAGAAAAGCCAGAACCATTCTACAGGCTTTCCATGCCAAAGCAGAAGGCCAGTTCTGAGATTGTAAATGAAGCAAGAAATCTTTTACGAACACTAAGAACTCAGAGGCCGTTTACACCTACAGAGGATCAAAGGAAGCTTTTTGGATCTGGATCGTTGCGAACTCCTGAAAATAGACCCCCTTCAGTTTTTAGGTACTGTGTCTTTAAGATTTTCAAACACCCTTTAGCAGCAAGGGATTTGCTTCTATAATTGTTTATGGTGGTTCGTCCTGTGTTAATCTCTACCTAATCGCATCCTTTGCCTTCTTCTAATGATGCTTACTGTTGGTGTTAATCTACATGTCCAGGAAGTTCCTCTGATTAGAACTACCAGAGGCAGTCATTATAATGGTTTTTGTACGTGGAGAGTAGTGTGTGTGKGGGGGAAAATAAAGGTCCGTATCTCCTTTATCTCTTCCCTAGAAAATGTGAAAACTTGTGGGTTTTTTTTTTCCTCTGCATAAACTGTTCTTTCTTCTACATAAACTGTTCATATGCTACATCTTTTTTTTTTAGCTCCTTCTTGGATTTTTTTTAATATAAAATTGTAGCTCTTGAAGTTTAAAATGCTTATTTTAACCAGAATTTATATTACTTCAAGATTATTTCTTACCTTTTTGTGGGTGCTTACCTAGCATAATGCACAGAGCACAATGGATCTCCCTTGTGACAGAAGGGGGAAAACCAAAAAGAAAAAATTGTTTTTAGGGTTTTGGTTATGATCTTTGATATTACCTCCTGTTCCTCTTTTTTTAACACATCAATTTCCCCCATCATTTTTTAGCTCTCCTTATATATCAATTCTGTAATGACTGTAGGGAGGAGATGTGAGCTGTATTTATAATGTCAGGTGTCAGGCATGCCAGAAAAGATGCCAAAACGTGTTTGAATGGCCAAGGAGTGAGTTGGTGTCCATGCTGTTTTCATGGCAGCATGACTTCAGGCAGTCTGCGTATCTTATATTCCTTACTGCATACAGTGTTGTGCCCTTATAGAAGGAAGGAGTCTGAGAATGACTTGGCTGTCTGTTGGTGATCAGGTAATGAGATTGCAAGTGATACTTTATGGCGGACTCTGGCTGAACGTACGTAGCCATGTCCATGCTTGTTCTGTGCATGCTATGGGAAGGAGCAAGCTTGTACCTGCACAAACTGGAGCTTTCTTCCCTGCAGTGTTCTGGAGCTTGTGCCTGATAGCTTGGGCACTAAACATGCTTAGGTGTGTGCATGGATTTAAGCTTGTAGTAGAGAATTGTTGTAGACATGTATGAAATAAACTGTATCAGGGCAGATGTGCAGGTGGTCTCATGATTCTTCTCCCTTGACACTGCTGCCTTGCCAGGTATCAAAGTTAAATAGCATTCATGGAAAGAAGAGTGGTGATGTAAATGCGGTGCACTGTCACTCTTCCTTTCCTCTTTTTTTTTTTTTTTTTTTTTTAATTGCATGCTTCCTCCCTCTGCCAGTGAATATGGAGAAAACAAAAGGGGGGACTCCTGCTTGATTCATATTACGTTTAATTTCTTTGTTAGTCTTCATGCTTCCAGTTTTGATTTGGCTGAATCAAGACCAGTTTCTGGTATTCGTCTTAGCCCACTGGATCATGTGAGTACTCTCTGAAATAACACTATGCCATATTGACATATAAAGTATGTGAATTTATATGGTACACCATAGTGTTAGGAAAGTATGCTGTAGAAATAGGTTGAGATGAAATAGATTGGGGAGAAATGGAATGCTGTTATAATGTTAGTCAGAGACTTATAAAGTCAATTTTGTCAAATATTTTTCCAAAAATGAAAATCATTAAGCTGTTTAAATATTGTTGCTTTAATTTAAATATTGTTGTTAATATTAACATTAACAAGAATCAGAAGGAAACTAGAGTCAGCTTTATTGTGTAAGATGACTAGAATTTTGAATTATTTTCATTTTGTAAGCATATCTGTACTATAGGGTTTTTTACATTTAATCTTATTAAACATAAGATTAAGTCATGGTCATTTATTTAATGTTCCAGAGAACAGAGCACACTAGAACAGTTAATGTCTGTTTGCTATATGTACAGTTTCTTTACTCCAGAACATTACTCTTTGGGGAAATTAGAAAAAAAAATCCAAGAAATATTACAATTTAGTAATCTTGATAAAGTAATGTATTTATATGAATCAAATCTGACCATGCTTATGTCTATATTAAATATATTTACATTCTGATGTTAGATTTTTCAATTAGCTTATGTGTAAGAGTGGAAGAAAACTAGAAAAAGCTTGCATACTGTTGAGAGCAGTGCAAAAACTTCTACTTCAGCCAATAGAGGCAAGGAGGTCAATGTAGGTCTTGTACTAGTCACAATGTGGGGAATGGAGCTCGTCTCTTGGCCAGGGAGAACTCTGAAGATCAGACTGAGGACTTTCCAATAGACCCTTTATTATAAGGAAATTGGTAGAGAACCTAGACCTTAGAGGGTGATGCATTCGTGTAAGTCACAAGAACAACAGTGTTTTGTACGAGAGGTACAGGGTGTTGGCTGTGTTCTCTAACGTGTGAGATACTGACATAAATAAAACTAGAACTTCCATATTTCTGAATGTGCATGATTCATCTCAGTTTAATAGGATATGATACATGTGATATGAACATGCTTGGACTGTTTTGGMAATAATACTCCCGTGGTCAAAAACTTAAATCATAAAGAATAGATCTACCTCTAGAATTGTTAGTGCATGTCTCTGGCACAATATTTTTCTGATAAATAAGCATACCATAGATGATGTTAAATGAGTATGTATGAGGGAAACAAATCATTCTGAGTTTCAGTTGCTCTTTTCAGGTTAGTTCTTTTTGTTTTTACACCCCTGAATGTTTGCTTTTAAATAGCTTTCTGTGGTGATGTTGGTATAGGTGATCTAGCTTGTTCAGGGGAATGGTTTTGTTAAACTTTGGATGCCTTTTCTTAATGAGCAAACTTCGGTTATTAAACTGCTGCTGGTAGTTCCCATATATGCTATTCTGAAGTTGAAGAAATTATTTTTACAAAGGGTAACTTTTAAAAAAAAATTGCTTATACGGAAAAGAAATTGACTGTACTTTTGTAAGAACTTCTTTGTTTTATCTTCATGACAGAAGCCAAAATTACTCACTTCTGCAAAAGATGAAGATTCTTCCATTTCCCTTCCAAAACCTCCTGTGGATCCTGAGGAGGTTAGAAAAGTCAGCAGTGCTCGAGCAGACTTATTTCGAAGAACTTCTCAGGACAATTTCCTTCCTGCTAAAATGTTTCCTCCTGATCAGAGTAAGAATGCTTTGATACAAGTTATTTCCTAGAAAAGTAACTGTGTGAGGGGGTTTAATATAATGACATCTGTAATTATTATGAAAAAAGCTTTATTAATATAAATGTAATATAAACTTCCATGTCTTTTCAGAGTAAGCTTTAAAAAGATTTACATGGCTTAAAAACAGTTTTGAAAATGTGATTTCCAAAAGCGATACTGACTTTAACTTCTGAAAATGGGCTGGAGGGTTCTAAGCTACACAGATGCCTTTGAAATTTTTTCCTATAGATTTCTAAGTAATGCAGTTTCTTCTGAAAGTTTGCTTCAATGGGTAAAATCAGCATTAAATGCTGAAATGTTTAAAGAGATAATGAGATGGCATCATCTAAGGAGATTCTTTGATGGATTCTTGAGTACAAAAGGAAGAGTAAAGAGGAGTGATATGCCTTGACAGGCCTCCAACTACATTGTATTTGTTCAGTGTACTTTGTTAAGAGTTTCATTAGTGGAGATTTAATAAAAGTCACTGAACATGGGATTTGGAAGTAATTTTCTCACAGATGGGAAATGACTTGATGTCTTGGTTTCCTGCAAACTGGCTCATTATAAAACAGGCTGGAACTCCATCTTTAACAAAGATAACAGCAATTCTTTCATTGCCTGGGATTGATACTTTACATGATACACTGAATATCTTGCTTCTTACCTTATTGCAAAATAAGGTAATTGGTTTTACACAAAATGTACTAGATTTTGCCACATCATTGTGTAGATCTTCAGTAAGTATATATTCATATCATGTCCTCCTATATGTAGTCTAATCCATTACCCTAATACGTTGATGTTACTAGTTTGACAAGTTGAGAACCTAATGTAGTTACAGCCTTTGTTTTACAGGAGGCAGTCTGTATCGTCCCCCACATTGTCATGCAAATGTTTACATAAGCTTTTATTGCAGGTTCTTATCATAGATGTACATACCGAGGTACAAGATTAACAGCTACCTTTTGCTTGAATTCCTTTATTCCAGTTCTGAAAAATAATCTCTTCTTTTGCAAGATACAATCCACCTATCTGTAAAAAGGAAATAAAATGAAAGTAATAGTTGAAAGGTCAAGAGGTTTAAAAAACAAACAAACAAACTTAAGGAATGATGTCCATAAAGACTCATGTGCAAAGCAGAACACTTTGCTCTAAATAGTCTTAAGCTTTCTTGCTTTTTAAATTGATATGAGCAAACTGATGATGTAACATGAAAGATAAGTAGTTTATTTTGAACTCCTTCCTCTGTGTATATTGTGTAAGAACACTTCCACTAAATATATTCTTTGGCTATTTCAGATGAAGAAAAGCTACATTCTGAAGAGCCAGCTACGATGAATAATCTTTGCAGAAGTAATGAAAACTGCTTAGCAGAACAAAGGGCATACACACCATTTAACAGTGGAAAGAGTCAATTAATTTATAATGAGCATATCAGCAAATCAGAGAGGGAAGACATCCTGAAAGGGACAGCAGGAAAATTTTCATTTCAACTGAGAGGTGAAAGGTCAGTATTGCTTGAGTATGGTAACTGTGTAACTTTTGCACAAGCCTTTTTCTAGTTGTTTATTTGTGCAAGTATCAACATGTTTAGAATTGATGGAATTTGAAGGCAGTAGTATTAATGCATTAAAAAAATTATGTTTAGATCATTAGGCAACAATAGCTTAACACTTCAGTTCTCAGGAACTTTGATTTGTCCAAAAAAATATAGGTAGGGTGTTATTTGATATGAAATAATTTTAATTTTGCTTGATCATTAACCTTTTCAGACTAAGTCTTCTAGTAATTGTATATAGAATACTGAAGTTTAAAATCAGTGTATTTGTCTTTACAGTTCAAGCCTGTTGTTTTAAGTTATTAAACATTCTTGCCTTAGTTCCACAGATGAATAAAACAATGTTTTCATTTCTGATGTTGGGGGGGGAAATTGTCTGTTCTCCTACTGACAAAAGCAGAACTAATGTGCTGAAATGCAAAAACTAAGCTTAATTTCTGTATGAACTCCTTGGCAGTAGAGGCAGAAGGGGGGTTGTTTTGTTTTGTTTTTGTGTTTTAAGTGACCAAACAGGTGTGATGGACAGACTTGCATGCCTGCAGTCTTCTTACTGCACCTGGATTATTATATACATTCTGTAATTCACAGTTAGTGTGTGTGTGGTGGTGGTGTTGTTGTTATTGTTTTGTCTAATTCAGGTCTGAACCCTTGCATGGGGAGGTATACTCAGTGGCCCTGTTCAGTAGGGGTAACAGTTGCTGCATCAGTAGTTGGGTAAACAACTCTTTGATGCAAATAATGTTGACTTATCTGACAACCTCTACAACAAAGAATGTATAATAACACTTTATTTTCAAAACATATCCCTTAAAAAGTTGGTCATTTTTAAATGTAAATGTCTACCAGCAGATACCTGTTTTCTAGCATGTCTTTATGCTTGAAAAGAAATAATTTCCCTGGATATTATAATGCTGCTTTGMTATTAAATAGTATTTTCTTAATGTTATAAGATGAAAAGCCTTTCATTACCAGCTTGATGATAGTACTGAATAATTTGGAGAATGTTGTCCATTGATGCTTTTACAACAACTGATACATAAAACTATTGTAGCTCTCTTCTTTCTACCTGAAATTGAAACCAGGATTAAAAAAAGACTGAATCAGAAAGACTGGAGGCATCTGAGAACAAAGTAAAAGCTTCATGAATATGGAGGGAGGGAAAAGGAGAAAAACACAGAGAAGGAAAAAAGCATGGGTGAATGAAAGTAAAAGACCAAGGTGGATGCTTCAGTGCAAAATCATTTCCTCCCATTAAAATCAGTGATGCAAAAGACTTTTTGACTAAAAACTGTATGGATTATCATACTATATAAGTTACTGTAATCTGATTATTTTCTAATAGCAAAGCTGTGATGTGAAGCAATTTAATATAGCAGCTAAAACTGGAAATTAGTTGAGGGTGTCCAAGTGAACCTTAACATTGAAAGGTCATTGCTACTTTTACTAATTGAAAAGAATGACCCACCTTCTGAGTGGTAATTTTAAAACTTGCAGGTATGCTTAAATAGCTAATACTATTTCATTGTACGTTCCTGTTGTCTGTTCAAAATTATTTACTTATTCTTTATAAGATTGCTAGCTCCACAAATTTTTGGCTTGGGGTTCTTGTTATTGTTGCTTTTCACAATTACCCATTCATATGGTGTTGTGTACCATAGTCATTGAGTTTTCTGGTAGCTTGAACCACAGAATATCCTGATTTACCTTGATAATAATTTTAATTAGAGAACGACTGATTTCTCTATTGATATATTCTTGGAAATAGGAAAAAAAACTGTTACCAAAAAAATTGCTCACTGCAACGTGAGAACATCGGAATGGTATTGTATTTAAAAGGTTATCAGTTTAAGGGATTTTTGTTTTGTTTTTAGTCTTATTTTTTCCCTTCTTGGTTTCTCATTTTGCTCGTTTGAACTGTTTCTATTTTATTCTTTCCTGTGTCTGTCATATCTGCTTTAGTATGCAACCTTACTTCTGTCCTGAACATGAGTAAATGATGAAGTCTTTAAGTTTGTTGGAAATTATTTCCATTAAATTTAGCTTTAGTCTGAGTCAGACTGAAATTATTATATATAATATATGTGTATATATTATGTTAAATATATAAAAAACATGTAAAAATATAGAAACACATAATATGTAACAAGTTATAAATATATACATCAAACTTTTATATATGGTTTTGGTCTGATACAGAAAAAATACATTTCCAGGCAGGTTGATTCTGAGATCCTACAGCTGCTCATCAAAATTGATATTCTTATAGGTCTCATTGTTAATAGCAGCAAAGAAACTGATAGGTATTTTTGTATTTGACCATGACAGTCTCAGCATGATTCAATGAAACTGATATTTCTATTTTTTGCAAAGAGACACTTTTTTTTATTTGGTTTTAGAGCATATAATCTCTTGTAAATTATATAAATTTGCACACCTTGTGGATCTTCTTAACAGTTCAGATTCTAGAAGTAGTACCAGCTTCCCAGAATGTTCTCATAGCTTGTTCGTTTGAGTTTTGTAGAAGCAATCCATGAAGTTGTTCCTTGGTTAGAATCTCCTTTGGTTAATGAACAACTTGAACTGTTTTTCTTTTCCAAGATTTTTCAATTCCAAAGGGATCAGATCCAAAAGGCCTTTTTTTTTTTCTTGGGCTCATTAAACTTTACTGACTGACAATTTTGATTATTTTTCATTGCAATACATACAAATTATATATTAACTATGTTTTTTTAAAATATCATTCTAAATCTAAAATAGTCTTTCTGATGGCAACTGTACTGTTGCCTGCATTGTGAATTGCTATAAGCACAGTCCACACTGATAATCAATAGATAAACAGACAAGAAGACAGACCCCAAGCAGCTGAAAATAGGGGGAGATAACTTATTCGCTTTAGTATAAGAAATATCTCAATACCAAAGGGAGAAAATGAGCAACTTCATATGTAGCAATGTGTATTATGTATAGTGTTGAGAACTGCATCTTTAACCAGTCATAAAGATCATAGATTAAAGGCAGAAAAAACAAAATTAATTTTTTACTGTTTGCAGCTAGTAAGTGATATGAGGTCAGAATGCTTTATAAAAATTAGTTTTAAAAGTAACTTTTTAAAACTGTGAAAATTCTAGAGGCTTTTGAATTAGTATTTGAATTGTAGCATCTATTTCAGAGCCATCCTGTGGTTCATGTTTTTTAGATTCTGATCTATCAAGTTCAATTTCTCTTTCAGAATGTGCAAAAGGAGTGTTAGAAAACACAGAATGTCAAAAGGGGAAAAATTACATACCTTCAATTTTGTATTTTTCAAATACCATTATATATAGGTGGAGAGTCAAGGTTCATTTTTTTTCATAAACTCTGCCTCCTTAATTCTTTGTGACCTGTTATTTAATTTTCTGTCTTTCAATATAATAGTTTAGATACAGTGATTCTGACCATAAATGGTGGACAGTTAATGCAGGTAGCTTGGTGAACTAGGAGAAAGTAGTAGAGGTAGTTGAATCTTATTGGCACTTATTATCTTCAATTAGATCTCAAATTACTGAACTTAATAATACAGGAAAATGTTTTCCATTCTTGTTTAAACTAGTTTTCTCCAAAACAGAAGTGTAGCAGAAAACTCCTGCCTCTTTCTATGTTGAATGCAAGATCTGTGTTTGTAAATGACATCTTTATCTTCTTCTGTGGATTGTACGTGCTGCCTGCATGCTTGCTACTGAGATTATTTTGCCAGTGTTGCCCAAGAGATCTGCCTGTGCAGATCCTTGTGCCAAGGATCGCTTAACAACACTTAGGTGATCTTATGCTTAGAGTACCAGACATACCTGCAATGGGCATAAAAACAGTACAAAATGCTTTCCCTTTAGCAAAGGGCATGGATACTTCAAGCAATTTTCCAATCCATATCAGCCCAATTCATGTTGTTATCTGATGGAATGACTGTAGGTGATCTCAACTGCTCTCAAACAGCTCTACCTCATGACTAAGACTTAAACCTGCAAGCACATCAGTTCACTATTCACATCTGATGCTACATGAGCCATGCAGACCTTGATCTATATCCTCTTCTGAGTTCAGAGATGTCATTCTTCCTCTGATTCACAAGGCAATTGAAATGTATTACAAACCTATCCTCCAACCTTTCCTCGAGTTTAATCTTGATTTGTATTTAAAAGAAGGATCACTGCAGTAGCAGAGTTTTGGCATTCTTTCTCCATAGAACATGGAGATTGTTCTCCATGTTTAGTACATGTGCTAAAAATCCACTGCGATCCAAGCTCAGAAATTACTGTGTCATGCATACTTGAAGTATCCTGTACAGAGTTAGAGATCTCTTCTATTTAAAGTACATTGTGCTCAGGAATATAGCATGAGGACCTACAAGAATGTGAATACTTTTATTATCCAGAGACCTGTCGTTCTCCATATGAAGCAGTTGTGTAAGCCTCAATTCAATATCCCAATAATTTAAAAGCCTTTCAGAAGCTAAGCAAGAGGATTGTACAGATATTATACTTCCCATGTGAGAAGGTGTATGAAACTTCTTGCTCCCCTTTTCCCGCTGATCCTGTGTATGTACCAAAAGAATTTTGTCTAATAAAGCTGTTTTTCTGTTCATGATGAAACTGTAGAGCATGCCAAAATAGCATGATAGATTCCTGCCATTGATACTATTTCATTTATTTCAGAGAAAACGGGAGGGAAGTATTTTATTCAAGCTAGAAGCTTACTCGCTTTCCATCTCAAGTTCTCTTTTATTGTCCCAAGGACTGATGAAAAGAATATGTTCATTCTTTTCACTAATGAAATCACTACTGTTTTATAAAGATGCCAAAAAATTGGACCTTCTTGGGGGATGAGTTTTGTCATTTGATTGCTGTTTGTTTTTCAAATAACCAACTAGTTATAATGAAATAGGTATATTAATCGAAGCAGATTGAATTCATTGACATTTCCTCATGAAAGTAAGGAGCAATTTCTGACAACCATAAGGAAGCCTAGCTTTGTTTACATCTTCATCCAGCCGTTGTGCCTTGCCATCTATTGTGATTGCTATAGAAATGAAACTTTTAAAATGGTTTCTGCATTCCTATATGTCAACAGAAATGTCAGCAGTGATGGCAGATTTGCTGATAAAGAGCAACAGTTTCCCTGGTGAGAAAAGATGAATACTTTTTTTTTCCTTCTCCTCCTCCAATTTTTCAATATTCTGAAAGCTTGAATGTCATTCCTGGGCTCCTTAGAAATATAGATGCCTTCAATGTGGAAATGCTCGGTGTCAAGCAGTTTACTCCCTGGTGGCCTGCTCTACCCATTTTTAATTAACGATTTCTGTAAATTGCTTTAAGAAAATCAGATGGTGCTGACAAGAAGAACAACTATGCCCTGCTTCTTGACACTATTGTTGTCCTTGGCAAATGCCTGTCTGACAGAATCTTTGAGAAATATGCATCAGCTGATCCCATGAGACTGGCTTCTCTTTCCTGCGCTTTTTAGAGTTTTGGAATGCTTGTATAGAAACCCATAAAGGAAGGAGATAATGAATACAGGAAGTCACTTCTATCTGCTTGCTTAAACTAGTTTCGTATCTGTGCCCAACACTTGTTCCTTGTCTCCTCAAAGAAAARGATTCCTACAAAAGAGAGATTTCTTCCTGAAAGGAATACTCATTCTCATTTGCTCTGGCTGAATTTTTGAAACTAATGGCAAGGTTCAAATAGTTTGTTTATTTTAGCTGATACTGTTTCAGATTCTCCAGACTTCCTTCAGGATTTGTCTTATCTCATTATTTGTATTCACAACTTCTGGACTTCTTATTAACACATGGCTGCAGGAAATTAGTCTGCTCCTACTGTAGTCTTTCTCTCTCTGTTTCTGCCCCTGCCCCAGTAGCTGTTCAGACAACTATTTAAGAAGGAAGCAATCAAGCGATGGACAGCTTTCAAAGGTAGGGCTTTCTACTGTGTTTTCCAAAGAAAGTGCGATACCTGCTCTCTTGAGGAGGAGTCTGGTTTTTATATAGGGTTAGGAGATAATGGGGAAAAAAAACTGGGAATGAAGAACTCTGTTTCAGAACAGAAATTTTAAAGACCACCAAAGAAAAGCACAACAGGCAGCTGTGGTCTATTTGCTTGTGAAAGAGAATGGATTTGAGGCTCATTTTTACTGCCTAGTCCAAATGGAGTCTTTCCACTGTAGTCATTAGGTTCAGTATAAGGTCATTGGTCTCCAAATCTGGGAAATCTAGGTCTTGAATCTCCTTATTACCGACTGAGATTCAGTTGCCAAAATGGAAAAGTGTGCTATGGAGTGGTAAAGAAGAAATGCCAGTTCACAGTCTAGGTAGGGCTATGGTAACAAAGAATTTAGATTGAATTTTTGTTCAGAATGAGAATTAAAGAAGGCTGCTTATGCAAGATTCAAGTTGGGAAAAATGAAGGTGTTACAGCACCTTGAGTCTTCAGACTCAGATATAGTTGGGCTATACTTTAGTTTTTTGGKTTTTTTTAATGATTAATGATTTATATTACTATCAGTTATCTGCTTGCTTAAAGATACCTTGCCACAAATAGATACTGTCAATAATATTTTCTGTATTAGGCAGAAAATGCAAAGACTATAAAGAATAAAAAGGTTCAGGATGTACATTTTTCATCAACCTTTATTATTCTTTTAAGCCATACTTTATCACTAGAGCTGTCATAAATAACAGACTTGTGCCTATGATGTGTTTACAGAGGAATTGTATTTGTTCATCTTTAGAATGACTCAGAATGTAGTTGGTCTACTTGTTGATATTTTGCAAATTATGTGCTCTTTCTGCTATTTATCCTTTCTCAAACTGGTGGTCTCAGTTGTAGCCTCCGTTATAATCTTCATTCCTTTTATGTTTTTGTCACTTCTGGTGGTGTTGCTTATGATATAATCCTCTATAATTCCTGAAATAATTACAGGACATCTACATCATCAGTTATCCTTTTCAATTATTTGCATGCTTTTGAAAATCTTCATAGCTGAGAAAGAAGACTGATTGTAGGTTTGTGTAATTACTCTGATACTTTAATTTATACTTACTTTAGCTGTGTGCAAGTTATTTACCATATCTCCTTTGYTTTCTGAAAAGGAAAACACTCTTTAAAAGTTGTGCTGTTGTAGTAATTCCATTTTCTTTGAGGCACACCTGTTACTTATTTTCACAAAGTGGTGGCGTCTATGTCCTCTGTCACTGAGATGAGTAACATCTTCGAAAGGAAAGTTCAGTAGTAGCTTACCAAAATATGGACGCATTCTCTTAAGTGGCTCAGTGAAAGTCAATGCTTTGTCTAAAAAGATAGAGTGCCTGTCAGATGCTAAGTTTTGGATCAGGAAGAAATCACCTGGTTTAAAAAACCAACAAGCTCCAAAACATATTCCTTACCATTCAATGAATGACAACAGAGAAAACTATAATTCCTATGTCCTTTTGGCAATAGAAGAAAGTATGGATGGTATAATTAAAAAAAAAAAAGTTAGTGAAAAATGCAAATGTTAATTGGCATATGGAAAAACTAATTTCTATAAGAGTGAATGATAAAGCTAAAAACAATTCCAAAAGCTAAAAACAATTCCTATTAGTTGCTGCAGCAAAGATACTATTATGTTTTTACATTTCCTTTTAAAGTTTATAAAACAGTATCTTGATATTAAAATGAGTTATTGTGGTTTCCTGATCACTAAACACTTAAGATGAAAGAATCACAACAGCAGAGGGCTTAATTTCTAGAGCAATGGTTCCTGAGCATTATGTAGCTGAACATCATTTGAGAAAACTAGTCACAGGCACAGCTCCATAGCTGACTACCCTTCTCCTTTGCCTTGGGGTTCTTGCATCACCTTGTCCCTTACTGCTGACTCAGGGAGTGCCCCCTTTGTCCTTCTTGCCCTGATCCCTAGGGTCACTGTTAGGTCCTTTTAACTTTCCTTGGAGCTGTCATCCTTCATTTTGAGACAAAGCTGCTGATTCTGGCTATGCCCTGATACCTGAGGCTCTAGACCAAGTCATCTCTGCCCTTTGCTGCCCAGTGCTCCTGCCGAGAGACCTGACTGGCAATTTGTGGAGCTAGTATATGTCTGGTGGAGTTTAACTCTGTGCATCATGTAATCTACTCAGTGCCACATAGTGAGATGTGCCTTTCAAGTTAGAAACCACAATTCTGAGTAATTTAGAAAAGCAGCTGTGCTTATACTGGCAGTATAAGCGACACATTGTGGGTAGAGGTCTGATAGATAGGGACTCTTGGATTCTCTTTGTTTGGAATTTTCCCTAGATGATCTTCAGTCTTATTTTCTCTAGCCACACTCTTTCCCATCCTCCCCATATYGGGTAGCAAATGACATTCTCATGTAGATCCAGAGTGCCCATCTTCTACCTGTCTGTTTCAGGATAACTTTATTTTTGCTGTAAGATCTTTTATTTTTAAAAAACATTTTTATAAGTGTTTGTATTTGTCTCTTCTTTGCCTTTCCAAGGCTTTTGAGCATTTCAGTAGATGAACACGGTATGCTAACTCAGTGTCATGAGTTAGAATAGTTAATAGGTGTGTGTGGGTTTTTTGTGGCTGTGTGGGGATGTGGGGGTGTTCCTACCCCCCACAGAACAGTTGAGGTTGGAAGGTGCCTCTGGAGACCATCTGATGCAGCCCCCCTGCTCAAGCAGGGTCAACTAGAGCAGGCTGCCCAGGACCACGTCCAGTTGGGTTTTGCATACAGAATTGCACACTAGTTGAGGTTGGAAAGGACCTCTGGAGGTCAGAACTTTTCCCGAAATTCAGCATGTTCCCTGCTGTTCTTAGTTTTCTTGCTCCGCCTGCTCTTCCTAGAGGATAGGAGGAATCTTCAAAGTGAGAAATGAATTCTGATATCTGTGTGACTAAAAGATTTCTTCTTAAATCTTTAAATTTAGAATGACAGATTCTAGGATAGATAAGTTTAACAAGTGGAGCGATTGTGTTGCCTTTTTTTGTGTGTTTAACCAAGCGACAGCTTTCACGTTAGGCTTCTGGTTACTGCTGTCATAAAATGAACCTTTTCAAGCAGTGTAATATTCCTAAAAGTTTTATGCTAGGAATTGAGATTTTGTATTTAAAAAAAAAAAGGGGGGGGTAGGTTTGCATAACATGCAATATGTATTGCATGCATCATCTGAATAGTTTCTTCAGTATATAACTGAGCTATTCTCACTCTTCAGTTTCTTCTTTGCTTTTTATTTATTTATTTTTTTTAATAAGGTAGTCTTTGGCCTTAAGTTCAGACAAGGAGGATAGCAGATCATGGTTTGTAAAGCCTGAAGACAGGCTCCTGCTATCGTAAGCACAGGGGTCTCAGATGATGGGCCTCATAATGGGCCATCAGTCAGCTTTCCAATGATTCTGTCTTGCAGACCTGCTAAAGGAACTACAAAGATCCTCAAGGACACTGAGAGCATTAGGTTGCAGTCTTGCTATGTCTTGTACTGACTTGCCTTCAGAGAGGACTGGAGTTCCTGATTGTCTGAGGCTAGTAGAGACAATCTGACTTGAAATAGGAATAATCACACAGTGTAAACGACTGGTTTCCTAGGCCTGTTTGGTGTTGTGCACTGCACAGCTCTGCATCTTGTTGCCAGGCTTGTCTTACTGTGGGTCCCATGTGATTATTATCATGGGTCTGCACAATTGATGCATTAAACAGTGCAGGTCACTACAATATGCTGCTGTAGCTTTTTGAATGGCTGTACTCATCATAGTCCATTAACCTTAATTTCAGGGGGAGGCATGTTGGAGTTTTCAAGACAGTTTTGCTGCAACATTCACAATCTTTAGATAATTGAGTCTGTTGCATAGTATACCTGTTGTTATTGGAAGGCCTCAAGTAGTGCATATGAGAGAAAAGTGTTGATTAAGAAAAACTGGGATCAGTGTGCATATGTGTGTGTTTTTTAAAGGTTAAATCCTGATCATATTCCAGCTGGTGTGGAATTTAAGTTGAGCTATGCATGTTCACTGTTGCTCTGTCTGTGAAGTACAGGATACCCACATAGATGCCCTTATATAGTTTTCAGTCCTAGTCCTTGCTGACTAAGGCTTTTCTCTTCAAGTGATTTGAATGGTATTGTTTCAAATTCAAAATGTGAAATTTTAGTAGCAATAATTCCATTGCTATGGAAGGAAAATTGGTTTGCATCTTGACTTGCAAGACAGTTACTGCCACCTTGATCAAGTGTTTGCACTAGAAGTATCTATGTTTTACAGCAGGTAACATTTCTGGTTGCTGTGATTACTTATCTGAAAGACGAAAGGTAATGATCTTGGATGGCTGACTTGCAAAGAATAATTACCCTGAAGGGAGTTAGATGTTCGGTCTTATTTAAAGTGTAGTGTGTTTACTGAATCTCAGGGAAAACATACAGGAATCAAACCTAGTTTCTCTGTGGTATTAAAAGTTCTTAAGAGCAGTGGTGGACTACCTGGTGGCTAAAGCTTTTCTACCTCAAGATCACTTTTAGATTCTAACAAATATTCTACCACACATGGACAGCCTTGACTATAGTCTGTCTGGCTCTTAGCCATATGCAAGCTACAAGTACAGCACGCACATACATAATTTTGAATTGTTTATTTTCCCAATATTTACTGCACTGACTGCGTAGCATCTCTTCCAAGTAAAGTTTGCAACTGTTGGTTTAACATTCTGCAGAACAATGGCTTTTTCCTAACATCCAGAAACTTGATCAAAGTTGCCCTTCCTCTAAGGGGAGCAGGAACATTTTGGTGTTTTAAAGGCTTAAGGTCGTTAGTGGATGGAAGAGCTCTTTTTTTTTTTTTGTCAATGTACTGCAGATGATGAGTAGGGAGTTATGTTGGATGTGCTTTATTGCCTCATTTTTGAGGGCAGCTTGTTCAAATAATGATGGATGATAACAATGCTACATTTCACATCCACAAATAGGGTGTGTGATGTAGAGAAATGCTCAGCCTCTGGAATTACAATAAAGAATTCACCTTTCACCAACTTAGTTTTCAGGGGTTCATGCACTGTCTGGTGGATGACTTCAGGCATCTAAAATTGATCACCCATGGCAGTTATACAGTGACATTCCAGTATTTTTCTCATAACAGCAGTATCCTGATATTCTGTTTGTCATGCATGTCAGCAAAAAAGCTAAGTTAGGTTCTTTTGTTTTTTGTTTTTTTTTCCCTTTTTTTTTTTCCTGGAGTGTCCTGGTTTCATAGTTAGGGAAATTAATGCATGTTTCTTATGCCAACCTGATCCCTCTTATCCAGTATATTCTTAGAGGTCAGATATGATAAGGCATAGTTTATACTTGACTTTAGCATGATCTGGACAGTTTATTTTCAGGACCTTATGTGTTCTGAGCTCACAGATGCAGAGCCCTTCCCTTGCTTCATAATCCTATCTTTTCTCAGTGCACTTGTGTGATGCTGCCCCCCGCTGCCCCACTGAGAAATCTGGTTCCACAGAATTATCTGAATCTGCTATTAACATCTGCATCAGGAAAGCTCGTGGCGTCCTTTTGTTTGTCTTGTCTAATAAAATACCTTTTTTGGTAGAAAATACTTCCATTAGGAGAATGGGAAGGGTTCAGGCTCTTATAGCAGATGCTGCTCTTTCCTTTAAGGATAAGGCGACTTTTAGGACTTTCTTTGACTTTTTATCTAGGGTGTCATAGAATTTATTTCAGAGTTACAATCTAACCAAGCTGTTAATGTGTGTGAGGTATTTCCCTAAGCCATATTTTCCACAATTAAATCTACTTAGCAATTGTCAGACATTAGATGTGGCATTATTTCTTTCTATACTGTCAGCATGAAATCATTCAGAAGGACTCTGACTGTTGTTGAGTTGTCCTAGGAAAATATGCATTTCAACCAGGGGAATTTTTTCACTGGATTGTGTGATGAGAACTCTTCCTTCTCCCCTTCACCCACCCATTTTAGTTAAGGCTCATTTAGTCAAAGTACAAGCAACCATATGCCTCTAGATGAGTTCTGCAGGGTTGTCATGAAGTTCTGATCATACCTTATTAAGCACGGTGCTCTCTCTGAGGATTCACAGTATGATGTTGACCAACTGAATAAAGACCCAAAGGCACTCTGAGATACTTTTTCAGGTAGTATTTTTCTGTGGGTTTGTGGAAATCATCACAGTATGACTCATTTCTTGAAATCACACATTGCATGACAGGCACTCAAAGGAGGAAAAACTAGTTATTAACCTGTAACTTGTTATTTGCGACTTCCTTGTTGTATAKGCTTTCACAACATCTTGCAACTTTCCCCTTTTTAGCCCATATAGAATTTGGGAATCTCTGGGTTAAAAAAAATAAAAATAAATAAAGGAACTCTTTACATGGTCTAATGATCCTAATTTGTAGAAGGCATGCCCTCCTGGATACTGCTAGCATTAAAAATAAACCCAGTTTATAGGGTAGATGTAGTCACACTCTGAACATATAAATCGATAACATATCTCAAAGAACGGTCCTGCTAAATAGCTTGTCTGTTGCAGGACTACCCACAGTCAGGGTGCACTGAACTCTGATCTAGGTCTGGAAGGAACTACTTTGTACCTAGTAGTTCTTCTGATGCCTGTGGTTTGCGCTGGCAGGCCCCTAGGATCTGCTTAGCAATGCTCTAAATCTATTCTTCTCACTAGTTAGTGAGA
>NW_020449797.1:413799-489358 GCF_003343035.1 Apteryx rowi
ATACATCACAACTGGTTTACCAATGCACGCAGCATATGTTTATAAAATCTGATGTTCAGTGCTTCTATTTATGTATAAACAGTCTGCATCTTCTCCTTTTTGCAGTGAATGGGTTGCTTTCAGAGTCTTGTGAAAAGATAGGAAATGCTTTCTTCTGGATGGTCTAAGACCTGAAAACATCAGTATCCCAAGGATCCAAAATAAAATTGCTCTTTGTAAGAATTTGAGCCATGTTTTGGGGTTCTAAATTAACTAGTCATTGAATAAAAAGAATCTTGGTATAATTTTCAGCACTTTTGCTGGGGCTGGAGGGGACATTCCCACTGGTTTTAATTTGTGTGGGATCCTGGGCCATTGTGCAAATCTATTTGAGATTACAGTTGTATTTTGTCTGATTTACGGGTTATGTTTTTTGTTTTTTCCTAGAGCAAACAGTGTTAGGATGCCTGAGATGGGATATGAACTGACTGAAAATGTTGTAATGCTGTCATATTACAGTGGGATGGAGAGGATTCTGGTGAAGTAGCACTTTGTTTGCCCTCCTCTTAAACTGTTCTGTAGGCAGTGCGTGCTTTTGGCCACTGTCCTGTTCTTATGCCTCTTTCCAGGTTTCCAGTTTGCCAGGATTCTTCTTTGGCCTTCCCCTCAGGGCTGAGTAGGAAGGATTGGTGAGTGTGGCGGGGAATAAATAAAAATAAACCATGGAGAAATCAAGTGATTATTGAGGACAATAGATGGGGGATGGGGGGGGGAATGCATGAGGGTGAAAAATGTGAAGGCAGGAACTGAAGGAGAACTCCAGTAGGGCACTGCAGCAGCACCCTCTATTCCCTGAAGCTATCTGAGAAGCCTTTTGGCCCCTGTTAGAAGATACTGGGCAAGGTGGACTTTTAGTGCAACTTATGGCTTTTATATGTGTCTCACTACAGGAATGACTAGCATACTTTCAGATTACCTACTATTGGTTTTCTTTACCCCATGAAAATAAAGAAGGGGGGGGGGGAAGTACTGTACAGACAAACAGTGAAGCTAGCGGGGGATAGATTTGCCTGTGAGAAAGGAACTGAGAAGATTAGGACTGTGGTTAACTGATATGGTAAATGCTATGCAGATACAGATGTTTAGAAATGTTGTGCTTCTGATTACAGTTTCCCAACTCCAGAAAAAGGACATTGAAGAAATGAAACTTAAAGGCAATAAACTGAAAATTTTTTCTTCCCACAACTAAAAATTATTTTAGGAAATGCTACTAGAGGTTAGCACCGAGTCTGAGATTTTATCAAGGGCACACAGATGATATGATAAGAGATCTTTCATGTGGCAGCAACAGACTAAAGGCCTCTTAGCAAGAAGAAACTTCTAAAGAGGTTGTTCTTTGAATGTCTGTACTTACTGGTTTTATGTTGTCTTCTGAAACACTTAAGGGTAGTTGAAGACAAGCTATTGGACTATCTAGACCATGTTCTGATACATATACTTACATATGATGTAAGTATACTGTAAATTTTTGCATCCTCTGCAGATGACACTTTCAGATCACTGTGCTATCTTTTTTTTTTTTTTTTTTTTTTTTCCAAGCTATCTTTCAAGTTACCTTTTCTGGTTTAGATGTTTGATATTTGAGGTTTACTGTCTGGAGCTGACAGGGAGAGGAAATGGTGTTTTGTTAGTCAGCATCTATAAGTCCCTTGGATGTTGAGCCAGACAATCCGTTGTCTTAAGCAGTTCCATGGAATTCACCAACAAAAGACACCTATAAATGCAAAATTAAGGGTGCTCTGTAGAATTTTATTTTCCAGATCATAAAGTTGGTGATTCATTTTCATTTCAGTGTTTAAAAACAGAAAATAAATATATTTCTGTATCTTGGCTATTTTTTGCTATCTGTGGCCTCCTCACAAAGTTTACCCAGTGTGTGCTGTGCACTGTCTTTAGGTTAGTATCTCACTGCCTTTACAAGACTCTGTTTAGATCTTGGTTTACATTAAATTGTCACAACTTGTACCTTTCCTTTGGGGGAGAGAGAGACACCCCAATTTTAATTTACATGGGTGCAGGAGGAAAGACTCATAATCTAGAGGAGCAGATCCACCTAGCATTTAGAGGAGTATAACGTGGGTCTTATAGCCTTTCCCATACTCACTGCACTTGTCTTTTGCTCATCCCTGGTTATTCCTACTCTTCTCTTTGAAAATTATCCCCCGTATCCTTCATTCTTTGTTGCATCATCCTGTTATTGCGCTCATCTGTTCATCTCCTACTTCCATATTTTCCAGTTTTGCCCTCAAAAGTTGTAAGATTATGGAAGTGTTGCAAGAACCTCACCATGATGACAGGAGTGGGCAGTATATAGACGGAATGCCTCCAAGTTCAAAATTCAGGGCTTTTCTACAGGAAACATGATCGTGTTCTGTTTTCTTTCTGCAAAGCAAGCTACCTGACTGATCAAAGGTGCTTATTAGAGACAGTTCTGTACAGAAGCATTAACTTGTGTTAGCGTTTACCTGTGCACTCCCTCTTAACTGGAACTAGATAATCTTTGGGGTACCAGGGCTCTGTACTAGCAAGGAAATTAATAAATTAATAAAAATAAAGGAGTGATTTGCTGGCTTTGTGGCCCTATGACACATCATGGTCCATGTTAATACAAGGAAATACATATATAAAATACAAGGAAAAACACAGAGTTTCTGAATGAATGCTGCTTTCATGCATTTTTTCATGCATTTTTTCACCGAGGGAAAAATCCTGAATACCATCCTGCTGTTCTGGCTCACCTTCTCTTTGAAAGTCTTCACAAAGTCTGCGTATGTTCAAGAAAGCAGCATTTTTCATAGGGGCTGCTGTGATCTGCCTTACCTGAGCTGCTGAAGACAGAGATGATCCAGTTATCAAGTTCATTCTTCTCTATAAATCATCAGTACCTCTGTCAGTTTATTTCTTGATGAGTCTTTTATCAGATGATATCTGCCAATTGACTTTGTTTCCAAGGCAACCCCTCTCTTGACAAGCCAATTCCCCTCAATAGTAGGTAACATTCTTTAGGAGCAATTTGATTACATTTTAACTGTATAGTTCTTAACAAGGTAGTGCTGCTTGGAGTTTCAGCTGTATAAGAAAGTGAAAAGATAACAAAGCAGCACAAGTCTCTGTTTCTAAAATGCAGTTGGCAGCATGGTAAAGATACCTAAGGGGATTTTATAATCTCACAAGCTTCATAAATTGTGCATACTTCCTAGAGATCTCTATGCCTACCAGTTGTTCTCACTTATATACATACTCAGTGTTTTCTGTGTCTGGAAATAATGATAGTTCTTGTTACCTGTTTAAGGTATCAGGACATTTTTCCCCAAAGCAGATAATTCTGTGAATGCCAGCAGTGTGGTTTCCTACACGCTTGCATCTCTCAGCTGTTTGATCTTGGTTCTTAAGAAGGCACGGGCTCTGAGGGAACCTTTTTTTCTTTGTTTCTCTTCCTTATTCAAACTTTTTCATGGTGTCCTGTGTGTGGAGTCTCTATCTGATAAGTGTTCAGGTTACCACATCCTTTGCTTCAGGGTCTCTTCTGTTCAGCAGTTTGTTTCCTACAGAATTTGTAGGATTCTCTGTTGAGGTTTCTTGGATTTATCCTATGGACTAAATTTTTTTAGGGGAAGAGGCACTGACAAGATATAGTTACATAACTCCTTTAGTGAGGAAAGCAAGCTCAAAATCCTTATTAATATAGACAGATGGTATCATCATGCCTACACATCATTCTTAAGAATGAATATAGCTAGATTAATCTCAGGTGACTGAGTAGTTACACTCTTGCCTGTCCAGCCTCCTTTCTGGAGTCTGTAGGCTTGATTTCAAGCATGGCTGAGCCTCATGGAATCAGTTCTTGAACTTTTGAAGTCTGTAGGACGAGGTATTCACATAAATAAAACCAAGTTTTATTTGTGTTAATACACCGAACTGCTGTCAATATTTAACATGTGCTGTAGCAACCCTCTATCCTAGTCTATGTATATGCAGATGTTGGTCTGTTTTAGAGATGCAAGTTTTCTTGTGTAGTGTTTTTGTTTTGTTTAAGCGTTGCTTCCCCARAAGAGTAGGATTTGCCATGTATGAGCTGAAATAATTTCAAGACAGTTTGTGTAAGCATTTGAATTTTAGAGCACTTAAATCCCCATGCTTTAAAAGGAAAGCATTATTCCCTGTTAACCATAATGAAGCAAGTGTTCCACTGTAATGTAATTGCTTGGGAAATTTTTGACTGATCACARTGGGCTATCTAGTCCCTTTTGTAGGGAAGTGACCTTACAAGAGCTTTGTCTTTTATTCTGTCTCCATCTGTTGATAGGATGACTTACATCTTTTGCCTGGCCTGGCAGACAGGATTTAGGTGGCAGTCCAGCAAACCACTTAAACAAGAGTTTAGCTTTAAGCCTTATAGCAACCAAATTAACAGGTTAAAGAAAATCACAATAACGTTGCTGGCACACTTCTGTTACCTGTAAAAGGAAATTTAGGAGATTAGGTTATATTGGTACATGAGCTATAAATAAGATTTGTTAAATTAGACATACACTGAGAGTAGAAAACATAGATAAAGACTTTTAGTACAGAATTTTAGGGAGGGGGAGATTCCTATTTTAATAATAAAGGAAGTCTATAACCTGTATATTTTTTAGATCAATGCTGCTTGAAAGTGTAGATAGACGAACAGATTTATCATACATGTATGTAATAGTTTTCTTTGGCCAAACAAAGACTAATCATACAACCAATAGGAATTATGGCATTACCTAGTGTTGCTTTATAAAGAAATGACAACATAGCATGTTTATTAACAAACCCAGTGATCACTGCAGTTAGCAGTAGTTCACATGAAGACCTGGAATTTATACTATTTAGATTAAAGGTTATTGATAAAGTTATTTCTGTCTTTAAAAATGCTATTCATTAAATCTTTTAGAAGTGTTAATTCTGTCAGAAGAAATTACTGTCCTTGTGAATGGATGAATTTACAGTTTTAAACTATTTGAGTTTATATTCAATTAATGAAATTGATAAAAATTGGATAATTTTGAGCACAATTTATTTCAACTTTTATTGTACAGCTGTAAATGCTTTTAGGTTTTCTATTCCATAATGGTGACYTCTTGTGGTGTAAATATGTCAGTGTTTCTGAAGGATCTTTTTGTAATACATACTGGAGGAAATTATATTTAAATGTCATTTTTTTAAATGAGTGGATAAACTAATAACTTAGCAAAGCAGCTTATCTTTTTCAATTAACTATTGATATGCTGATGTCATATAAAGAAGGAAGCATTTTAAGCATCGCATTCTGATATACTTTGTGTGTGTGTACACTCTATCTTTTAGTGACCAGATGAAAAAGTTGGGCAYGAGTTCATCATGTCCAAGGAGTACGAGCTGGAAAAGAGGACTAACAGGTACTTCATAAAGCACTTCAATCTCTAGTCAAAATAGGTCTTCTTTTTCATTGTTGTATTTTTTTTTTCCTTACATTTGCAGATGTGAAATACAGTCAAGTGGAAATAATCTAAGTTTTGTGGTTTGAAGATCTTTTTCTTCTTTTTTCACTGAACAGTATTTTTGGTTTTCTAAATATATTGGGATTTTTAGTGTTGTTGGCATAGAAAAACAATAGTTAACAGATTTTTAGAGTGGAGATCTCTTGATATTTTCTCTGGTGGAAATGCTAGTTTTCCCATATGTAGACTTAAGAACTTGCCAATAGTTAATACTTGGTTGGCCCATCAGTTTGTGTAAACTGTCATAGTTGCCCTGAAACTAATAAAGCTCTGCCAGGCTGTGTTAGCTGAAGATACAGATTTTGGATTCCCCTGTAGGGATGCATTTTGCTATTTTTACATAACAGATTTTTTATTTCCCTGTAGCTGACTCATTTCATACATAGTAGATAGAAATCTATCACATACTGTGTGATGGAAAGTCGCTGGACTTTCTGTGAGTCTAGTACATAAACCTGAAATTTCTACTCTGCTGTTGCTTTACTACTATTTTTCTAGAACTAAGCATTGGCCTGATTCTGGATCATTCTGGCAGAGGCTGTGATGTGCTCTGCTTTCATTGACTTCAGAGGGAGCTGAGAGTATTTATCATGTTATGGGAGTTAGTACTCTGTGGGATTGTATTTTCCCCATGTACAGGCCTCATAACTATTTGTGCTATTGAAAAAAATCGTGTATTATTAGGATTATTTCTTGTATATTTACTTTTTTTTTTTAAAAAAAAACATTGTGTAGCTTCCTTAGTTCACACATACTTCATTCTTAACCCCAGAATAAATGYTGGGATAGCACTAGGAGCTCACAATCATTTCTTCTCTGTACTGACGGGGAGTGTTCATTTACAGATTATTTCTATTTTCAAATATGATTGTGTTTATACTTTCACATTTTAGAGACATACATCAGTGTTAAAACAGTCTATTTGTAGCCACTCAGTATTCCATGAAAAGGCTAAACACAATAAGTCAGGCAGTACACGGCTTTTGAAAGCTCAGTGTTGCTAAGGCTCTTGTATTTACATGCTAAAAACAGCAACCAATAAATGTAGACCGATTAGTGATTTTTTTTTTTCCCCTGACCAGAATGCAAAGCTGTGGTTAAGACCTGTGAAAAACTGAGACAGCAAAATCTTCAAGTTGCTGAACTTTTTGCTTGAGTATTTTTCCTGTTGAATTGTATGTTGCTCAACTAGAAGGTTCAGGACAGTTCCTGAAATATTTTAACTACAGCTAGTTCTAAAACTTTTCATCAGCACCTTTAAAATCTCCCAGGACTGAGACACATGCAAATATTCAATTTACTATTGTTTCTTTTCTTTATAATCAAACTTTTCCTGCTAATTCTTATTGCTAGGATTAATATTGTTTGTTAAAAACTGATTTTAATTTTTTTGTTAGTTACAAGAGATACTAGCTTAAAAGAATTATGCCATTATATGGCTTTTAGCTTGGTATTTTTTTTTCTGACAAATGTATCACATTTGGGGCAAAGAGTGACACAAAAAAATCAGTCCTTTTTGTTCTGAGCTAAAAATTGAAAGGCTTTTTTTATTCTTTTTTTCTAGTGAGAAGTTTGGTCATATCTGTAAATACATACATGAACTATTTGTTGTTTCATAACGTTAGGCACATGCATGATTAGAAGTCAGTCCCACCTCTCAATTTAGGAAAAGTAGCTGTGAATTGGAAAGGAAGTACTTGAATCAATATGTGGGTTTTGTGGCAGGAAAGATCAGTGCAAGCTTCTCTTGTGTTCTTGTTTGAGCTGCGCTCTTATGTTATCCAGAAGAGAACCTACACTTCATACAAATGCTGTGCAGTGTTTTATTAAATAAGCTACTGATCATTAAAAATCTAAGTAAGGCTATCAGCTCATTTGATTCAGAAAATAAAAAAAAGTCTGCAAAAGAAGTAATAATATAACAGTTCTATAACCCACTTATCTAATAATATATACTATATACTATAATATATACTAATATATGTATATGCACACACTAACAATATATATTTACTTACCAGTATAATACCTATCAAACAGCAGCATTTATGTATGATCTGTTGAAATAGATATCACTGGTAGATTTACTCAGTGTAAAATATATGTAGAAATTATAGTTAATAGAGATATACAGTATTAAAAAGAGTTTTTTGGTTTTTTTTTAAGAGCAGCCTTTTAAAATAGTCGGGAGGATTTTAATTGTTTTACTGTTCAAAGTACTGCTTAGCATACAGTCATTGATTTAAGGTCTGAGATATTTGATTTAAAGTTCTCACAATGAAAGCCTCTCTTATCAGTATTCTTATGTAGTAAAATATATTTTGTGTTTGATAATGATTATTGTTATGCTTGGACTAGCTAAGAATTTACATTGTCATTTAAATGTCATTTAAATGCAAGAGTTTGTGCCAAATAATAGGAGATACTTTCTGGCAAGTATCACTTGAAAACGTAAGTATTTTAGTTTTAATGGCGTTGTTTGTGTTATTCAGTGGAGTCACATGTGATTTTTATCCCTATTAAAAATAATCAATTGTTAAAAATGACCCTAAACCTCAATATTATAACAATAACTTTGGTTGCCTACTCCAGAACTCTAAAAAATGCCTACATGCACCTTGTAAAAAAAAATAATAATAAAAAAAAATCACAAAATCACAGAATGGTTGARGTTGGAAGGGACCTCAGGAGATCATCTAGTCCAACCTCAGTGCTCGAGAAGGGTCACCTAAAGCACGTTGTCCAGGACCCTGTCCAGACAGCTTTTGAATATCTCCCAGGAAGGAGACTCCACAGCCTCTCTGGACAACCTGTTCCAGTGCTCTGTCACCCTCATGGTAAAGAAGTTTTTCCTCATATTCGGAGGGACCTTCCTGTTTTGGTTTGTGCCTGTTGCCTCTCATCCTGTCACTGGGCGATACTGAGAAGTCTGGCCCCATCCTCTCTACACCCTCCCTTAAGATATTTGTATTTGTATACATTGATAAGATCCCCTCTCAGTCTTCTCTTCTCCAGACTCAACAGTCCCAGCTCTCTCAGCCTCTCATATGAGAGATGCTCCAGTCCCTTCATCATCTTTGTGGCCCTCTGCTGGACTCTCTCCAGTAGCTCCATGTCTCTCTTATATTGGGGAGCCCAGAACTGGACCCAGCACTCCAGATGTGGCTTCACCAGGGCTGAGTAGAGGGGAAGGATCACTTCCCTTGACCTGCTGGTAGTGCTCTTTCTAATGCAGCCCAGGATACCATTGGCCTTCTTGGCCACAAGGGCACATTGCTGACTCACATTCACCTTGTCCACCAGGACCCTCATGTCCTTCTCCACAGAGCTGCTTTCCAGCAGGTCAACCTCCAACCTGTACTGGTGCAGGGGGTTATTCCTCCGTAGGTGCAGGACCCTGCACTTGCCTTTGTTGAACTTCATGAGGTTCCTCTCCACCCAGCTCTCCAGCATGTCAAGGCCCCTCTGGTGTATCCGCCACTCCTCCCAGTCTTGAATCATCAGCAAACTTGCTGAGGGTGCACTCTGTCCCTTCATCCAGGTCATTGATGAGTAAGTCGAACAAGGTTGGACCCAGTATTGATCCCAGGGGACACCGCTAGCTACAGGCCTCCAACTAGACTTTGCGCCACTGATCACAACCCTCTGAATTCATTAATTCCTTTAAAATTCAAGTTGCACAGGAACTCTGGTCCAGGAGTAGTGGGCCGGTGGTAAAGACCAGAATTCTGTTACTTTACACAGTGCTAGGTGAATGTGAAAAGGGGGTTCAAGAAGCAGGTATAATTCCCAGTTACACTGCATTCACATGAAAGTCAATCCTAGAATCTATTTTTTAATAAACACTATTTCACCAGCTCTCTTATCCAATCTGAAAAAAGATCAAGTTCTCAGTTTTGTTTCAAGAAGATTTCCAGATAGCTGTTGATTGGTCTACCAATTTTTAGCTTTATATTTTCTGATAGACATTTTCTCCTTGTCTCTCCTATTCAAAGCAGACTAAGAAAAATCTGAAGTATTTCAAAGAACTTCTCTGTGTGAAGTAGACTTTTAAGTTCTCTGAAATGAATGGCAGTTTTTTCTCATTCATTGTAGAGTAAATTGTTGAGAGTAGCCAAGAAAGCTGGGAGTTTGTTGCATTCAAACTTTCTGACATTTTTTGTTGGAGGCAAAAGATCTTTCAGATATGTGTAGTTTGATACTTGTCTTCCAGATTGCTGTATAGGAAATAATCTAACATGTAACAAAAAATAAGAGGGAAATATGCATTTTACCYAAATTTAGTTAGGACATCCTCAGAACTTATTGTATGAAGTGGTTAGGATCACTAAGAGGATGTAATAACTATTAAGACTTTTTCCCCGTGCTTCTTGGTTGAGACCAAAGTGTTAATTAACTAAGTTTAGTGTAATAAACTGTGCATGTTTACTAGATAAAATTGTTAGTCCTAGAGGATTGCCTGCAGTGTGGATGTTCTTAACACAGCTGTCACATGAGCACAAATTTAACATGCTTGAAAACTGAAGGTCAGCTGAAAAATAGTATGACATGTTGATGTAAATAGACATCATCTTCCAATTTGGTGATCAAATGTAACATTAATGTCAAAAACCAAAAACATATCTTGATTTACAGTATAGCTTTACGTAACAAAAGATTTATCCGATCTAGTTTTGTTTGAAACTTTTATTTCTGAGCAAATGTAAATAAAAACAAAAGCTTGAATAGATCAAATAACCTAGAATACGGCAACTTATGACATTTAGGTTTTTTTGACTGATAAATAAAACATTTGTGACGATTTATTTGTGTAGAAGTTGAAACCTCCACTAAATGTGTGGTCTTGTTTTGAATGTATTTTGAAGGCTTAGAGGATGACACAAGAATAATTGAATCAGAAGGGGAAGAAAACTTTTGGCACATAAAGATTCTACCAATTCTGCATGAACTGGAGAATGGTGGGTAACATTGGTTTTGAAAGTGTGCATTTTCTATACTACTTCCTACAAAAAGCATGAGGGAATCCTCTRTGTTTACTGTAAAAGATTAACAGTAATCAGACTACCTAATTCATTATGCTTTCATATGTTCAGTCGCTTAACAGTATGAAAAATACTGTTTTAGAGAAGTTTCTGTCTGATTAAATTAGCTTATCTTAGATATTATAGGTTTGTCAATTTAGAAGTCAGTGATGAGGAAATCATTTTAAGAAAAAAGTACTGCATAGACTCAGTGCTTAAGTTTAGATTGTATTGAAGATCTGAATTAAATTTACAGAAGTAAAGAAGTCTTAATGAAAATTCCATTTGTGTTGAAGGTGTTAGATGTATGTAATGACCCAGAATATTGAAAACAATATTGAGTAAATTAACTATGTCTTGAAAGATTGAACCTTGAAATAACTCAGTCCATTTTAAAGTTTCATTGATAAGGTTGTTTAGTTGCCTTCTATAAATATTATATATTATATTTACTTGGACAGTGGGAATATAGAAAGGAGACTAYTGTGTTTTTACAAGCATGTTAGAAGTGAGTGTAAAATTAAGGGAATTGATTGTGTTTTCCAGGATGCTGTGCAGTGTTCATTATAGCATATTACAATTAGAAAACTTCTTGCATAAGTTTGTAGGTGTTAAAGTGTATGGAACACCTATGCAGTACTGAATGATTCCAAAAATACATCATCATTTTAAAAAGAAAGTATTCTCATTCCCACTTCTGTCACTGATGTATAGAAAAACGCTGGTCAGAAAATTTGAAAATAGCTGTGTAACTGCATCTTTTCCTTGCTTAACACTGACATTGCCATATTAGCCCTAGTTAAAGTTTTGCATAGTGAGATGTTCTTTATAGGTGAGCAAAATATTACTCAGGTAAAATCAGTCCTTCTCTTGACATGATCGGAGCTAAGAAAAATCAGTTTTCATGCCCTTTTTCCTCAGTGTTCACTTTATTAAAGTTATGGCATACTTTTTAATAAAAGATGAAACTATCTCATAGTACTTTCTCACCAGTTGATTTAATGTACTACTACAAAACCCTGAAAGTTAGAGTTCTGCTGGTACTTGAATATTCACACTGATTAAAAGTAAATGAGTTGCATCATCATCTCCTGCAGATGCATGATATATTGCTTCATTTGGGCCATTTACTGCACAGTTACAATATTTCTATCAAAGTGGATATTGGAATTCCATAGTTTTAATGTTCTGAGTGGATCTGTTGGTAATATGCAATACTGTTTGACTTTGTGTACAGTCACTTATTTCATTTTCTTTCAGCTAACCCTATACATATTCATTTAAGACATGTTTAGTTTTACATGTTAATATATTAATAGGAAAGTCTTTTTCTTCCCCTTTCTCCATATCAAATATAAGCAGAAAACTTTCTCCTTTAAAAAAAAAAAAAAAAAGTTTAACTTGGAGCTTAATATCTAAAATTCTATGAATGTCATGCACTTGAGATGATTCTTACATGGCAAAAACAAATACAACCCAAATAGCTTTTGTTCTCTAGGAGCAGATATTTTATTTTGTTACATCCCAGTGCTCAAGGGATGATGAACTTCAAAAATGCCCAATGAGATGTGTGAGAAATGCTTTTTTTGTTTTTAATTTTGCTGAAATGAAGATGGAGTGGAGCCCTTTCTCTTTTGGATCTGTGCCCTCTTATTTCACTGATTACTGGAGTAGAGGTGTTAGGATCATGTCAAATTTTGCTAAATTTTCTTTCTTAATGGGAGTAGAAGTGGAATAGTCTGCTTTTTTCTTTTTTTTTTGAGTATGGTGAATGCAGATTAGCTTCTAGGCACTGCTCAGTGTGAGAGGTGGCTTCTTGAAGCCACTTACATTTTTGGGGTCTCACATATAGTGATTTTCCTCATAATTCCATGTTCGTATATATTTTTGTGCCAAATGCTTTTTCCTCCTTGATTATAACTATTTTGGCTTTGAAGTTTGGCTTTGAAGAGCAAATGCAAAGTTTTACAGGAAGTTTAAGTAGTTTTACACTGTGCTTTGTTAGTGTCACCTTACAGGGAAAACAAATGTAAAAACTAAAATACTTGATTTTTAAAAATAGGCAAGCAAGACTTTCCCTCTTCCCTCTAAAGTAAACGTGTGTATGATTTCATTGTGTTGAGATGCAGATTTTCTAATAGTTTACTGCAGATGTTGTTTTTATATATTTAAAATATATGTTGGAGGCACTTAGATTAGGAGATGGAGGAGACTTTCATCAGCAGACCAGCTGTCCATCCAAATGCATCTTACCGCTCTGCTATGTACTGAAGAGTTCTGAAGAGTTTTTGCAATCAGTCTTTCTTAATCCCAGCAGCACTTGATATATAACTTCTAGGTAAAATACATAGGCAGAAAAATATTCCTTAACTGTCTGCCTCTTTTTGTGTGTAATGTTTGGTAGGGCTGTTTAAAGAAATTTTTTTCAGATTCACAGTTTCCTGGTGGACATATGGTCAATCCAATTATTGAGCATTAAAGAAGTGTTTCATTTTAGCTCTCCCTGTTACTCCGGGATTGCTTAGCTTAAGTCTCTCTTCTTTTGGAAAGACCAACATAAAACTGTTTCTGAAGAGTTAGCATTTTAAGAGAATGATTAAGTGCCTGATTTTTGTTGTGCAAACTGTTCTTTGTTTTGTTCTCCTGTGTCTATATCTATTGAGTTGTTCTGGAGAAGACGGTACTGACCATTAATTTCTACATTTTTCTGTCTTCCTACCCGCTTCAAGTAGAAGACAATATAGAAAATCTTTGTCTGGCTTGCACCAAACTCCATCAAGCCTTGAATGAAGGAAATATGTTTGGGAAAAGATTTAAAAGAAAAAGCGTGCTTCTGAAGACATTATATAAACTTGTAGACCTTGATTCAGACCCACTTTGCCTGAAGCTGGCAAAGATTATTCTGTCTGTAAGTCTTTTAAAATGCTATTTTGTAATATAGTAGAATGTAAAGCTCAACATTGTGAATTACTGCTTGCATTTAATTTTGCATTTCATACTTTTAAACTGCATTTAAACTAACTGTTCATTAAGCACAATGTCTTGCTGTATGGATACTTGTCTCCCATTCATCCAGATAGGCATCTGTTGGAGCGTATTTTTTGCATGGGAATTATATCTGGGGGAGGAAGGAGGGACAGAAAACAGGATAGCTGGTGCATGCTGGCTGATGTGTTGCTTAGACATGGAAAAGAGACATTGTCCTAAAACTGGGATCCACATGCAGGAATATAAACAAAAATAATATATATAATAAAATAATAAATAATAAAAGATGTAATAATTTATAATAATAATAAAATCTAAGTGTGGAGATGAAGCTTAGTTTTTTTGAATAATATCTTTAGCTAATTAAACACCTTTATCTTTATCTGAATATCTTTGTATGGCCATAGATGCCTAACCAGTGAATCCTGTGCGGAATATCTTTTGTGGAGTGAATTAAAGAAAAAAAATGTGCTACCTGGTATGCTACCTGTGTAAAATATATATACAAATTTTATGTATCACCTGTTATTTTGAAGTCAGTTGGCACAGTTTGCTTGATAGAGCTTAAACCAGCTAGATATTGGAGTCCTTGAATTCTGTAAGCTTTTCAGTTTGGTTCACTATATTGTCAGGGTTTCAGCTGGAATTTTGAGAGTTCTCATGTGGGAATAAAAGTTTGCTGTGATTCTTAACTTTTAAGCATTGCAGTGTATTTTTATATATAGACTTTAGTTCTGATTCTTGTCTTTTATGCTCTTTGCAGATGAAAGTGAATGGAAAAAATCTTCTCAGTGTCTGCAAACTTGCATTTAAAATTTGCAGAAATGAAAAAAATGATTATATCATACAAAATGATAGATTTTTGGGTATGTATTCTGTTCTTGTATATAAGATGTTGAAATGCAAGAGTTAGATTAATCATCTTTGAAGTCACAGAGAAAAATTCTGAGCGTTAATGTTCGTCACACACTAAAAATTGCTTACTAGATCAAACTAATGGTCCATCTAGTCCAGTATTCTGTGTCTGAGGATGACTGTAGGAGAATCTATTTAGGGAGAACATACAAGCTTAGTTGCTTTCTATGTGCCATTTTCCCCATACTCCCCCATCAGAATTGTTACATTAAGGATGTCAGATGGTATATCCCTGCCTGATCCTTTTTTCTATCTGTTTCTGGATCTTTTATCCATTAATTTGTCTAATTCCTTTTTGAACCTTCTGATTCTGTCTGTGTGTACAATCTCCTAGAGCAGCARTTTCTAGAAGTTCTCTATCTTTTGTTTTAAACCTGTCTGCTATTTTCATCAAGTCCCCCTCGTTCTAGTATTGCAGAATTTATAAGAGTTTCAGCTCTCCGCTTACTCTCCACCTTCATGATTTTGTAAACCTCAGTCATATATACTCAGCCTGTTCTTCAGACTGAGACATCCCAACCTTTTGGGTCTCTTTTTGTAAGCAAATTGCTTGATTCTCTCAGTTGTGCTTTGAGTGCTCAATTTGAGATGTTTAAGACATTCGATTTTTCAGGAAGTACTGAGAAAAAACCCACTGAAAATAAGCCTCTTCAGAATGTGTCTAGCTTAATACACAAAATTCCAGGCACATGCAATCACATTCACAAATCTTGACTGAAAATTTTAATGGTTAGCAGTGTGTGTTTACAACTTGTGTTGGTTCCTGAAGCCTGGGAAAACAAATTCAGGCCCTTCTGTTATTCATCAGTAAGTGTCCCTTGGTTGCAGTCTGAATACCCAATTTTTCTGGCCCAGTTGTTAAAAAAGTATTATAAAAAGTTGTGTCAGATGGGTTTTTTTTCCCCAGTTGTTAATCTCTTCAAGGACTGGACTCTATCAAATATAAAATATTAATCTTAGGCTTTCTGAATACTGATTTTCATTTTAGATTGTTTGTTGGAGGTCCTGAGAACTGAAGATCTACAAAAAAACAACGAAGCTCTCCTGTATTGCATGGGAGCTGTAAAATTCATGTCTGGAAATGCAGTACTCCTTAATGAAATGGTCAACAAAAGAGCTGTTGAAATGTTGCTGCAGTTAATGAAGCAGATTAATAATATAAAAGAAAATGACACACATTTCTCCAACTTGGGCCACTTATTAGTCCAGGTTAGCATTTACTTTTGTTTCTAAAAATGTGCACTGCAAGGGAAAATTAAATATTTGATTAAAGGAAATAATCTAACTCTGTGTCACTGACAGAGTTTACCCTACATTTGAATGGACTTTTTTTTTTTTTTTTAAAGATTGCATGAAGTTGTCAGGAACAAAATTTAATTATGGTAGATATTTGTGTGGTTAATTTTAGCGCCTTTAGAAATTCTGAAATTAATAGAAATATTTTTAGGAACCTAATAAAACCATTTGCTATTATTACTTTATAATGCTGACAAGAGTGCTGGATATTATACCAAACTCAGGTTAAAATGTGTTTGCTTCCTAAATTCTTTAAACTGAAATAGTCAATCAGTACAAATCAGTCTGTAATACACTAGATTAGAATAAACTTTTATTACAAGAATAGTGCGTTTCAAAATGTATAGGAAAATATAGTTGTTTGAAAAACTGTTTTTGAAGACGTATGATTTAAGGAAAAGGGAGTTATAAAAGCCACAGCAGAGTAGCTTTTGGAAGGCTGCAGGTTCAAAACCATCTTTTAACATGTGAGGTTCCTCTGTGGATGATGGCTATAAAAAGTATTCCTTTGCTCTAAAGATGCTCAAACCTTAGTGTTTTAGAGAGGAAAAAAAAAGTATATATAGGTAAGTTTAAGGTATGGATATGTTGTGGGTTTTTTTGTATTTGTGAAGGATTTCCTGGATAGATTCCTCATGTTTGTCTTGGAAATTATTGAAGTAAAGATCAGTGAATGGTGTCATTGTAAGCTTTGTGGGGCTGCACAGGAAAATGACATGGACAATTTTCTGAAGAAGTGATTAACCTAAATGATGTATTTCTCTACCTATTTAACAAACAAGTGATTTGATACTACTAGAAATTATATGGGAAAACAGATAGCTGACATGTTACTCTTACTGATTTTAGTCTATTTTAGTGGAGCTATGAGGTACGTCTCTCCAGAAGAGCATGTACAATCTTTATCCAAACATAATCTGACTGGGAGGCGATACTAAGTATTGAATGAAATAGCATGACTTAATGATTATGTCTGGCTAAGGAAGTCCCAAAGTGGCAAATTGCTAAAGACTGGGAGAACATATGATGAAATTGAAAATTTAGTGCTTGCCCTGCTCTTATTTTCTTTCGTATCTGATGTTGTCATTCTTATGTTCTCATACAAATCACAAAATTCTCTTTTTTAGGCTCTTATCTTTGGGATTAGGAATATTAAGCATTCTTGTGAAAATATGAATTTCCTGAATGGTTTTAAAATCATTTGTGCCATTTTGGTGATGTCATACCTTATATTCTATATTAAAAAAAAAATGTATACGGAATTACCAAGCATTCCTTTTTAAGAAAATTGTAGAAACTTCAGGTCTGCATGCATTGAAGATTTTAATGACCATTTTTTCTTGGATGCTGCAAGTTAAACTTTGTAAGTCCTGATGCTACTGACACTGCTGCCTTAGGCTACCAGTTTATTTAAAAACTCCATTTTGAGAAAGTATTTGTAGCACTGTCATGCTATGAAGGTTCAATAGCAACAACTGAGACAGTAATATAATAATAATAATAATAAAATGTTTATTTCCTCACACAAGTTCTTGGATTAGTAACATCCATTAAAATAATGTGATTACTAATTTAGAAAGGATAACACAAAACCATCAGTTACTAATTTAGAAAGGATAACCTGAAACTGTCGATTACTGCGTTATTAATTGGAAGGACTGCTTATCCCTACTTGAAAGCTWWCTTGTTCACTCTCCTAGTGAGAGGACTCTCAACCTCGAGGAGTTACCTTAACCCAGCGTCCCAGGAAAGAGGGGGAATATTCACGGTCCAGCTGGAGARGATGATCAGGTCATGTTCCGGTCCCTGCTCAAACTCTCCTAGCTCCCAAGTCTCTTTTTATACGGCTGGGGCTCTGGGCAAACACTGCTTTTGCTGACTTTTTGCAAGTTTCACAATCACAGGACTGTTTGTTTGTCTGCTTGGGAGGACCCTGCTAGCGAGGCAAGACCACAACACCTCTTCTCCCCAACTCCCCGGGGGTCTGTGCAGATTCCAGGTGGCAGACCTCTTCAGTCTTGTTAATCATTCCGCAGCCTTGCGCATATCAATCCTTGCACATATTGGTTGGTAGATGACTTTAGTCCTGTTAAGTCCTCTGTTCAACAGCTTTGCGCAGTCCGCTCTTGTGCTATCGGTTCTTTTGCATATCAGTTGACAAACTCCAGTCCTGTTAACTCTTCACTCGCCCGTCAGTCCACCCTGTGACCAGAGTCACAGCTGTACACCCCTCCTTTTTTGCCCCTCAAGGACAATCATGGATTTGGTCTTGTCGTTGCAAAGGCAAGTAGCCTGTGTTTAAAGCATTTACCTTAGCAAAGATTGTGYGTARTATTAAAGCTTTCAAGCAGACAAAAGCAATACATATAATGATTATCATGAGTACAATTATTATGACAGTTTGTAAGCCCAATGCGAGCCAAGCTGATACAGACCGAAATTTTGGAACAATTTTTGCAGCCAATTAAACCTGTTATCATTATGCTGTTTAATGTCCAAAGCTAGGCATTTAAGGTTTGTGATCTCGCCTTCAATCAGGGTCGAATGGTCACTCAGGTTGAAGCAGCACATGCCTTTGAATTCTTCACATCCATGGTTGTGTCGTAAAAGAAGATAGTCAACTGCCGCTCTGTTTTCTAATACACTGGCATGCAAGGCTTGCACATCTTTAAGCATCGCTGATAAGGCAGCGGAAGTGGTGTTGATAGTCTTAGCTAAAGAACATGCGATCTTTTTTATAGCTTGATAGTTCATAGCAACTCCCACCCCAGGTGTAAGGAATGCTGCAGCTGAGATTTGTGATGTTGAGAATAAGATTACTTCTGAATTACATTCAGGGTTGAGGGATGAGGCCTCCCTCCTCTTTCATGTTTGATTCCCAGCTATTCCCTCTATCTCTTGTTTGCTTGGCATATAGATGCTCAAGCGACCTACGGTACAGGGGCCACCAGTAGCATTGGCTGGAATGTAGGAGTAAGCTTTTACCCCGCATAGCCAAAACATTCCTGTAGGGAGCACAATATGTGCATAGTTAAAGGTTACATTGGTTGTTTGATTACATTTAAGAGGAGGCCCATCTTCCGTAAAATTGTGGCACAGTCAGGTTTTGCTGGTACAATTTACCATCATAGCACACTCAACCGCAGGAAACATTCCTTTCACCTTAATTTCTATCATTGCTTTGTTATACTGTGTTGTGGCGGAACCCCATCAAGACATCTGATTAAACGTATTAGTTACTTTGAAATTTGCTAGTATTGCCTTGTTTTGCACTGTCTCTRGGGGTATAGGGAACCCAATAGTGTAAGTGGTGTAAATTTGGGCCGCTAAAGTTCCTCCTTCTAGACAAAAGTGAGTGGTGTTTAGTATTTCCCTAGCTAACTTTTCCCAAATATTGACATTGCTGCCCCATGGGTTTGAGATCGATGTTGTCACCAGGGCCGTCTGGAGTAGGAACACAAGTCTCCACATGGTATCCTGTAAGAGAACACATTTAGGTTTTCCTCGAGGCAGGGTGCCTYGGAATAAGTGGTTAATAATCAGGAATTATCCACTGAACACTGATTTGATGTTTTGTTTTGTTTTTTTCCCGTGACATCAAGTGCTTCCCATGCAAGGGGCCCTTGAGGTTTAGATTGCCACCCCGTGGCTCTTCTATGTGAATAGGTATTAGTGAACCACACTCCATTTAGGTCAGACTTTTCAGTGAGTGGTTCAGCTACTGCAATGGGAGATCTTGGGTAGCCCGATATTGTTTCTGGTACAAGGCTTGTTAAGGGTAATTAGTGTTTGCTTACCAGTATCAATTAAAGAGGAAACTTTGTATTTTCTACGTCCTACCGGAATCAGAATCCCGGGTTCTAAATTTTCAGGCCTCTGCGCTATTGATAGTACTCGGATCAGTTGGCCTGATTTTTGACCAGCGCTACCTAGTTTTATAGACCATGCAACTCTTCTCCTAACTCTGAGAAAGGGTTACTAGGCTTAGATTCTTGTTTGTTGTCTTGTGAGCCAGGTGGGGCAGATGGCAGAGTCACCCTTTTTGCTTGTTCCAATTTGCTCACTATCTGTTCTATGTCCTCTGTTTTCTGGTTATGTACCATGGATCGTGGTACACCTAACGCCAGGGCATGTCGCCACAATCTATTTCGTTTCTCCCTTTCTGTTTAGGCCCTATTTCCTTATTGTGCCGCCTGGAGGGGGGAATGTCCTCTCCTTGGAGCATATGAGGCAGTAGCCTGTCTAATGSGCTTTTCCCATGGTTTGGTATCCATCCCCATCTCTTGCACTGTTCGATGCACTTCTAACAAGGTATCCGCCCATGTCGGTATTGGCATGGGGGGGGGGCATTGAGGTGTTTATGATTGTGTGCCTCTGCAGCTACAATGTGATCTTGTATTGCTTGTAGCTTCAGCTTTAACACTGTAGGTGATCCCCGTATTAAAGGTGTTAGGCTGTTTGGGCTTACCSGGGCTTGCACGGGGACGTCATAGGCTCCCCTTTCATACATCTGCTGTACACAAGCCGCCTTTTGTATGGCTTCTGTAAGCTCACTGTGGGTATTTATACCTATTCTCAAAGGTTCTCCTCTGTTCCTCGGGTCTTGTCCCCCTGCCCAATAGGCTACTCAGGAGGTGAGGGAGCAATTCCCAACTCTACCCATCAGGAAAACTCCAGGTCCCCAATATCCTGATGCCTCCTCTTCACTTAGTATTATGCGATCACCTCCTGTTAAGGATACCCGCCACAAATACTCAGTTTCTGTTTCTGTAGGTTGCCTGCAGTATTTCTCTTGCAGTTTTCCCATCTCGTCTCCTGAGTAAGGGGTAGTTCTAACTGTGGTTCTAGCATTACCCCCATGGGGTTCTGTCGCGGTTTCGGTTTTTACAACCAGCTGCACATCCAGAGGTGAGGGTTCTGGAGGGTACAAATCACCATCGTCCTCTGAACTACTGCTGTTTCCCCATATATCTCCRTCCCAATTGTCCGGGTCCTCCACCAACTTTTTCAACAGCAAGGGGGCTTCCTTGCTGTTGAAAGGATGAGTTCTAACTTGTTTTGTAATTTCTGATTTYGCTCTTTCTCTAATTTCAATTTTCTTTCAAGATCTACACACTCCTGCACCTTTTCTTGTAACTGTTCCTTAGTTTTTTGATGGGTCCRATTGGCTTGTTGGGCTGCCAGTAAACAGGCCCCTAAGATGGCACATATACCACCTTTTCCTTTCCCATCTCTTTGGTTACCTCTGACTTCTTCTATCCTACACAYGACAGAGGCTTCATTTTCCCAATTATCATTTGCCCAGTCAATCCCAGGGCTTGAGGGTCYGCTTCCGTGCCTTCTCAATAACTCACACAGTGACATAGTTCAAAAATATTTCTATCCGGTTACCCCAGCTTATGTATCCACTAAGTCTGTATCCTATCCTATCCTTATCCTGTCTTGTCCGTGACGCCAAAAACTGTTGCACTGCCAATGCTGTGAAGGTTCAATAGCAACGACTGAGACAGATGTTAAATAAATACAGAGAGAAGTATTTGCCAGTTAGAGCCTTTACAAATAGGAAGTGATGTCCAAGTAATTAWAAAAAAAAAAAAAAAAGAGTATTTTTAGCTGTTTGACCAGAGGTGTGAACTTCCCCAGCACTTTGCAGGAATGATCCCCCCCMCACACCCCTTTATTTATGAGTGGGTAAATTTAGTTTTAAAATCAAGGGATTAGTTTGCAAATGTGCAAAAGGAAACTATAACATTCTACATTTTTGTTTTGGTCATTATAATCTGCTGCTTTCAGTATGATTCAAAGTGTAGCAAAAGGTATCTTTTGTGTAGTTTGAATAGATTGGCCCTTTCTAAGAAGGCCTCGGGGAATCTTTTGTGGAAAAGTCAATACTGAAAACTGTCTCTTCTCTGTAAAGTAATATTGGTACTGAGGTTGCTGTTTTACTTTTCTGTAGCTCTTCTAGAGTAGTGAAGACACTTCATTTTTCTTCCCCTTATGAGAGAAGTAGTGATTCCTGCTACTATGTGACTTTCTCATGCCGCTTTCCTTAGCAGTCTACATTAATGTATGCCAGTTCTGCCATGTGGGCTAACTGTTCAGTCAGGGTAGACAAAAGTAGGGATAGTTCCATTATCAGCGATATAATATCGAAGAAAATTTCTTCTGTGATTCACAGCTTCAGAATAATGAAAGTTTTTGTGACATGCTTAAACTTGTAGCAAAAGATCAAGTATCGAGTGACATACAGAAATAATGGATAAATGCTGTTCTGTAAGAACAGAGGAACAAACAACATTGGAGGAGAAAAGCACCTTAAATATGGTCTATGAGGGAGGCTCATAGATAGATGAGGGAGGGTTGGTGTTTTTTTTTTTTTTTTTTTTTCCCCTTCATTATCTAGTGTGCAAGTCCCTTTGCTAGAGTCAGAACCTGGGTTTGGGTTTGAATGACACTATTAATGCATGGTTTATCATTCATTTTCTTTATTGTGAGGTTTAGCCAGTGTTCAACATGTGTCATCCTAAGCTGACTGTGAGCTTCTTGTATACAAGAGCTGAATGGAGTCTTCTGTATATATTCCATTTGGCATGAAATTTTTCTACCAAAAGTTTTGAGTATCAAACTATTTGTCTCAGAGTATTTTATTTTAAAGTATTTCCACAGTATTATGCTGATTTTTTGAGGTACTGTGACTTATGAAAGAATGCATAGCTGGGGACCTATTTTTTGCAGTTGCTTAATTAAAACAACAGAAAAAATCCTCTACCTATCTTCCTGAAATATGAAGTCAAAGCAAATGGCTTCCATTTATTCTGAATATAGTATGCATTGCATATTTATCACTGAAATTAAATCCCTTCACATATCCCATAATGTTTTTTTTTAAATCTGTCTTGCTTAGCCATTTTGAGAGATTGTTCCTTATCCTGTTGTTCCATTATAGGGCATCCTGAAATGTGTTTTCATTCTTTGACTTGGCTTTGTATTTTATATACAGCAGTGTAAAGGTTTCTGGGTTTTTTTTATTGTTGTTTTTTTTTGTTTAGATTGCATGTATTGCTTTTGTAGGTGACCATACTCTATTGACACTGAAGTCTGAGGAGCATGAGGGCTGTGAAGTGACTTTACAGAAACCATTAAAGAATTGAATTGCAAAAAATTTAAACATGAGAAAAGTAATTCCATCATAGAACCATGACAGGAGGTATACTGGAGAAAAATAATCAGAAGATGTGTCAAGAATTAGAAAGACCACAAAATCAAATAATAACAGCAGAGAAGGCCAGTGAGTTGTTAACATTCAAAACAAAACAGTTTTTATTGATTTAATGTCTTAACTGGGTGCTTATCAATGTCTGGCACAGAATAAAATTTGAATATGATCATTTTGTAACTAATTGCATCAATTGTTCATATTTAGTAAAACGTTAACTGTTTGTTAGAACTATAAAGCACCAAAAGGAAATGGTATTGAAAAGAATAAAGAATTTTTCATAGTACTCATTGAATGGAGAAATTGCATTATCTGTACAGTCTTTCTATCCAGATAGTGTTTCTGGCGGACTGTAACTGTTCTTTCTGTGATAGTTGTATAGTTCTGATGATTGACCAACTCTGACATTTATTGATAAAGTATAAAGGGAAATGCAAGTTAATTACCAGCAACGTGGTGCATGTGCTTACTGTCTCTTTTTCAATGTTTCAGTAGAGTTTATTTCTAAGCCATGCAGAGGTTGTATAATACTGGTCAGTAATAGTAAAATTCTTGATAATTTGAGTGTGTTCATAAGGCTCAAGATTTAGTAAATGTATAAAGGTAACATAATAACTTATTTTCTATAGTATCAAAAATGAGGCAGTGTGTTGGAAAAGCGTTACTAGTGCAGTCTGAAAACAAGGTGTTCCATAAGCAGTGAATCTGAGGGACACCTGTTTTCAAGGGGATAGGGAACCAGTATGGGCTCATAYGAGAAGTTTTCTCTGACCATTGCCACCAGTGTGTTCTGGATGTTTGTAGGGTTTAAGGGATACTATGTTTGGAGAGTGTTAATAAAGCTAAGGTTTTTTTCATTTAACAACAAAAAAGAAAGATTACTTCATTAGAAACTGGAGATGAGATGGAGAGTGAAGGAAGAAATGCAAGAAGGTTGTTCTTGATGGTGAGAAATGGTACAGTAAAACTCTCATAGAATTAGTGCTGCTACTGTGGACCTAGTGGAGGAAAAAGCCACTGGCAGCAGTAGTCCAGCAGGACTGGAAGGAAGTGGAGAGGTGATTGCAATAGGTTATTTTTGTAAAGATCTTTCAAGTTAGGTTGAGCGTCAGTCACAGAGCTTTCCTACAATCTGGGTCCATTTCCAAGGGTTTTAGATTCCCCTAACATTTCTGCTTTGCAGAAATTCTGTATTAATGAATTTTCTCAGGTAATTTTTTTTCCTGTTATTGACTCTAAACACTTAAACATTGCAAATCTATAGATGCAAAAGCTTTTCCATAATAAAAATAATTACAGAGTATAGTCTGTGATGTTTTCTCTTTTGAAAGCTTATTACTTTCATCTTTGTCCTGTACTAGTATAAATAAATCAGACCCATGGGATTTGAAGGAAATTAAGTGTTCTTTGAGTGTTGATCACTGATGTTTGTTTTTGAACACATTTGTTTCTTACATGCCTAATACAGCAGTGCTTCCAACTCTGTTGCTCAACATCATCTTTTAGCAGCCCTCAGGCTCCTTCTCATTTTCTGTATTGTGGAGTGTAGCTGGTTTGTTGCTGCACAGCTGCGGAGCAGTGAGGAAGCCACTGCTTGTTGGAAGTGCCTTTCTCTTGACAGAAATACTAATTTGGGTCTCTTTCCTCTATCTGACCACAGTTTTCTTACAACTGGTAGTAACTTAAGACCTGTACATCTTTGTCAAATCTGTTGAAGTGGGCCAGCAAATTCAGAAGCTGTTGGGGAATGAACAGCGTAGTGCATAGACCTCATATATTCTTAAGAAAGCAATTTGCAAATACTATATGTAATTTCATCCTCTGAGCAGAAGCTGCTCAAAGACATCAGCTTAACCTGCTCTTTAATAGGGCAATGTTTTTATCTACTCTTCCTTTAAAATTAGCAATTACATATCACTGGACAAGCAGTCCAACTTAATGATAAAATACTTTATTTCTAGAGATTTTTGTGATTAAAAACATTTCATATAGATAGTCTTTGTGCCTTATCAAAGTACATTTAAATCCATATTGAATATTAATACCTTGTTCTTGGAATAAGGAAAATTTGAAGATTCCCTGCATTCACTTTAGATTAAATGACCTCACTTTAATTTTGTAGTAAGTTTCTGGTTTAGATCAGCAACTAATTTGTCATTGCCTATCTGACCTTGGTACTTGAATACTCTTATCTTGCAAGAGAAATAGAGATTCCCAGAGTATGCAATAGATGGTTCATTTTGCCTGTCTAGAAGTGGTAAAATATTTTTTGCTTTAAACTCCTTGAAACAGAACAATATCTTCTGAAAATATTTTGCTTTCTCCAAAATAAACTGGAGGACTGAAACTGTTTCATTTTTATAGTGTTCAAACACCAGATTTCTCTTGATCTTGATTAACTTCTAAATTTTTCAGTCAAAGAAAACAAACTGTACTGTCTTTTAATAACAATTCATCTTAGTTTGCAACTCAACTATTACTTACAGTTATTATCAAAATATATTAGCTGTCTCTATTAATTTGCAAGACTCAAAGGTAGATTATGCAAAAAATTACTTTATTCACAGCATTTCACTTAAGTTTCCATTGGTATGCATACAATTTTAAAACTTGCGCAAGATCATGTTTTCCTCAAAGGAGGAAGTTACATGCAGGCAAAGACCAATATCAATCTTTTATATTCAGACAATTATTTTATTATACACAATTTTGTTACTTGCACATTTACTGTTACCATTTCACTGTTAGATACGCACGTGCAGAATGTTAAGAGAACATTCAAACTGCCTTAGATGTTACAAATCAGATCTTAGCTTTATTAAATTTTCAAAACAGTGTGGATTCTGTAGTAAACAGCTATGATTTATTAATCTTTAAATATTCTATATGAAGCTGACAGCTACTTTGCGAAACTTGGCTGATTTACCTCAGGCCAGATGCCAGCTTATTTGCAATGGTGCAGTCCCTGAGCTCTGTGTGGCGCTAGAGCAGCATATGAATGATATGGATGTATGCACCTATATTGTCAGGATATTCAGGTACGTATAGTACACAATTCTGTYGTCTTCTGCATGCAATCAAGTCAGTGTTACTGTTTCAAGTGACTTCAAAGAGGGCAGGATAAAGCACTAAAGCTGGAAAAGATTTACTTACTTTCACTAAATTGTTTTTGAAAAGCCCTGTGTAGTTTTTAATGATTTTGTATAACTGTATCTTCATTAATACTGATAGAATTATTTTATTGCAGCTGTATAAACTAGGATTCATTGTCCCCATTAAAAATGTTGTTTCTATTGCATCATTCTTTGATCCCACAGAATTAGATTGAGATTTTTTTAAAATACCATTTATTATATTTTAAAGCTGTATAAATTATTAAATATTTATTAATCTTATTTTTAGTCCATATTTAAAAAAAAATCAATGAGAGAAATTACACAAGCTTAAGGTCATATTGGGGACTGTGATAAAATACATGAGAGAGAAAATATGCTTCATTTGAATCATCTGTGATTCACGTGAATGCAATTCATGTTCATGTGAACACAAAAGTGCGTTCATTGTTTTGAGCTGTCACAGAATGTTTGGAGAGATTAATCTGTGGGATTGGGGCTTGAATGTGCAGGTGGAAACACTGACGGAATCTGGTTTTATGAGCAGCTCAGTGGCTGTCTCCCAAGATGTGCCTTTTTGAGGGAGATCCATGTGAGTGAATCACCCAAAAGGATCTTGTAGCCTGCATAGCCTCTCAGTGCAGAAGCTTGTAGTGCCCCATGGTAAATGGACTTGCAAACAATTTAAGGATTTTGTAGTATCTGTGAAATAAACCATTGGTAATTTCAGGAGAAGTTGGGTTATAAGCACAAGCTATGAATGCTGCTCTGGGTAAAGTACTTGCCATTGCTAGTTTGCTACTGTCGTGAGTCATATTGCCCTATGGCTTCACATTCATTGAGAAGTCATACTGCTATGGACTTTTCTTCCTGTTCAGTCACTCCAAATTATCCATCGCACTCTCTTTGCCAGATGAGCTTGGGTTGTGCTTTTAAGAGCAGCTGCTTAATCTGTTTTGCCTTCCTCTCCATAGGTAAACACAGGCAAAGTCTGGTCCATTGCAGTTTACTCCTTGTAAAACAGGAATACATGTAAATTGCTTCCCCAAATCCATGCCAGCTTGTCTACATCTGTCTCTCTAATTTTGTTCCTAAATGATCACAGCAGTTTAAGCATATTTACTTCTTCTGAGGAGAGTGTTTCTTTTACTTGATAAAATGCCAAGTTGGGTAATAGTTTTGTAATTATATGTAATCAATACTTATGCTGCAATTCTCAGAAGGACATTTACTTGATCTAGAATTCAATGTGGAGTAAAAGTGATTTGTCTTATTTAAAGTTCCCTGCTGCTTCAGATTTTTTTCTTAAGTTTGGTGAACTGTATGCTCTGAGGATACAAATTAGCCATAAAATCAATTTAATTAGCTTTGTGGAAATTGCAGTTGCAGGAAAAAAAGAATTTGTGCTGTGCAGTGTAGAACACTGATTTGAATGTTGCTCCTCTTCRAGGAATATAGAATGATTATTCTTTTCTCTCAGCGAGTAACTTCTAGGAAGCTTCTTTGTAGAGAAGATATTCAAATCTGTTCAGATTATTTGTGTCTCTGGGTCTGTAAGTGTTGTTATAATCTGTTGTAATTGGACATCAGTGCAGATATTTGCTGGGTTTGACTACATGGGAAGTAAAAGGTTATCTAGTTCTGTCTGTTACTGCAGTATTTCTCATTTGACCAAAACACATCCTTTCCTATTTTTTATAATGGCAAAGGTGTGCAGTGTAGAACTGGAGCAGCTATTAGGGAAAATGCAGGGATAATGTCATGACTGCCAGAAGGCATATTCTCCATATTTGCTGGTGAGAGATGTGTTCTGTTAGTGCTRTCATTGGGCTCTACTAGACATGCATTAGAAATGAGACCTTTTGTTCCTCTCCAGTCCGACTTCTCGTGTCGTCCTGAAATTACGGGTCTCCTATTTAATGCTAAGGTGTGCTAGAGTTAGCGTGCTGTGCCCATATGGCAAGTAGGTTGGGAAGCTCCTTATGTTCACTTCTTCCCATAATTCGCTGTGTCAAGGATAGCCAGACTTTTGTTATACTCTTATATAGCTTTATACCTCTAGCAGAGGACAAAATATTTACATTCGTTTCATTTGTTGGAAAAATATGGTTCTGAGAGTCAAAAGTAAAGTGACTTAAAAAATTTCTGAGGGGAAAAAAAGCTTGCATTCATTTATACTTTATTTTTGTACCTTTATAGCAAACTTTCTTCCTACAATGACTTCTGCGCAGCTTTGGCAGACTGCTCCAGATGTTACGTCTTATTTTTAGCCCTACTAAACAAACACCAGAAGAAGCAGGTCAGTTTTTTCATCTCTTGATTTTCATACATTAATTCTCTGATGTGTCCGTGTATTACTGGGTATAAGCCTGTTTTCAGTGACCTACTTCTATGCACATTTACCAAATAAAATTTTTTTAATGGTTGATAGCATTTCTAAGTAGTAAATAATTGAAATGAAATCATTTTGATTAAAAACTCAAAGCAATACAGAGAACAGACAGTTGATTAACTTGTCTATCTGTGCATGTGTAGAARTAGTCCTCTGGGTACTTAATTGTTTTTCTTAGTTTTAAAAATACACTTTTTAAAGTAAATCCTTTATTTGAATATTTAATAGTAGAAAATCACAGGGATTTCTCCTGCCCCACTCCCCTGCAAAAGAAGTGTAAATTTTTCAGAGCTAAGCAGTTTGAAAGCAGGGGAAAGTTTGTTCTTTGATTAAACTGTAAGGTGATGGCTTCAGCATATACCTGAGAAATACATCATGTCTACATATGTCTAGGACACTGCATTTGGAACATGCACCTAGAAATAAGTGGTTAGAGTTTGTCAACATGCCTCAAATTGCTAGCTAAAATTACAAGAGTATACTTGCTAACAACTTTCTTAGGACTTCCAAGGGTCTGGTGCTTCTGTACTGACTGTTCCTGTATCTTTCCTATGTGTATTGAAGCACCAGGCTTTGGGATTTTGGTCCAGGATCACAGTTTTAAAGATTGCCATGTTGATAAGAGTAGAGTGCCCTTTGTATGACAAATTACTCAGCTTTATTGCCAGCTAAAGTTTAAGAAGAATATAATTTCTGTGTAAAGCACTGGTGTTCAGAGATGGAACAAGGTTTCGAAACACAGAGTGTTAAATCACACTAAGATTATTCTTAAAAGTAGGAAACTTCCTTAGCTGCTTCAGCATCTAAACTAGCTTAAGGACATCTAGTTAGCCTATACAATTTATCTGAGGGTTAGCAGTTCCTGGAAAAGTGTTAGAAGGAGTTTTTTTGTGCTGCTATTTTTAAAGGCAGTTAAGGACAGTAATATCAGCTGTGCTGGACAATCTATATCCCTTCTCTAGTCAAATATAAAAACGTTTTCTCCCTTTCCTGTTTACCTGCCTCCTTGTTTTCTGTGATAGTGCACATGAAAAAGGGAGAAAGATTATGTTATTACTATTCTTCTAAGTGTCTGTTGATTAACTTTTCTGCAGCATACCTGAACATTTTTGGTTTCAGGATGCTTTTGCACTGTATAGTCTTCAAAAACACTGTAGTAAAACGCTATGTAAATAATAGGAGAAATATCAAATGCATGGTATTTTACTAGATTCACAGGTATTTTTCTTTGTGAGCATTGTATAAAAGCTAAACATGAAAGAACAAATGTCAAGACTAAAAATATGGAGCTTAAATGAGTAACATCTTTCTCTCAATCTTCATCTGTAATTTTAAAGGAAACTTTTCTAGGCTCTTGACGTAATAGGTTTGTGCCATAAGGAATTCTAGGCTCACATACAAGTTCCAAATGTTTGCTGACGGTAATGTTGAGAAATCAGCTTCTCTTTTGTCTACTTTATTAAGTGCTTCTAGAATATCTCTTTATTTACTAGGTTAGCATTGCTTTTTGTGTTAAATACTGCCTCTGTTTTATCAAAATATTAACTAGTAAGGAAATAATTTGTATTAAAAGAAATTATTATGTTGTGATGATTATATATGCATATGATAATATGCAATGTTTTCAGAATAATTTTTTTTCTTACTGTGGTTTTTAAACAAACACACAACTGTCAGTTGTCAGCTTACTGAAGCCCTGCAGAAGCAGGAAGAGGGACATGGATAATGCAGTGCACCATTTTTTTCTGCACTGTACAATAAACACGTGAACTGTGAGGAGTGTGTGTTTTTCCTGAGGTGCAGTTGGCTCTGCTAATCTTCCCCCCCCCATATGCTCATAGCTAGTGAGTTATAGAGTGAGTTGATATCTGTTGAACAGAAAACAACTAACGGCAGTGTGAATAAAGTTGTCTGTTGGGAAAAGAAGAAAAAAAGAGGAAGATAAATCAGTATTATTAATTCAAAGCATTCAAAAACCGTAGGACTCAAAACTGATATTTAAAGAAAGAAATAGTGTGTGTATTTTCTGAATTTTCAGGTCACAAAGGTCATGGGATCGGGTTTTTTAATTGGCAGTTGTGACGGCTAAAAACATACTGGCCAATATAAAAAAAGAAAACCAGCATTCAGACTTTCTAAAGTGCTTTCAGAACTGTGACCTTAAAAATAAGCATTAAATATTGTGAAAATAAAAATGGAGTGAGGGCTGGAAATGTGACTAATGACTTGCTCCCACACCAAACAGTGAGTTCCACAGCTGCCACCCAGCTAGTCTCTGTTCTTCTCACCACTTTGCAGCTTTGATTCTTCTCTTTTTTTTCCCCAGCTCATTTTGTCTCTTGGGTAGAGGAGTAAAAGGAATGGGAGAGCAGTAAATCAGCTCTGTGAGAAGGATTTTTGGGGAAACTGAGTTGGCAAGACCTTAATTTCATGTGTCATACTCTTAGGTAAGGAGTTTACAGGATTGTGACAGCTGGATCTGCAAGGTAGAACTGAGGAATTCAGCAGCACTTTTCTAAGCATCTGGAATACATGTTCTGTTTGACTCTACTTGTACTTGGTTTTAGAGCTTACTCATGTGGGGAAACAAACAAGCCCTTGCTGGCTGCCAGGTGACACAAAGCTGTCAGAAGAGTTCTTGTAGAACCTCTGTCCTGCAGGGTGAGCTTTGCATACTTCTGTGCCTAGTCAACTTTGTAGTCTGTTTTGTCCATCTCTAGAAATCTTTGAACAAGCTACTGCTTCTCCATCCAGATCGTCATCTTCTAAGCTTTTCAGATAAGCTATATAAAGCATGACTTTCTCAGGCTGTGGTTAATGTCATAAACCACAAGGAGGCCATGCTTTTGCAACAGGAAGATTGCATAAATAGGGCAGTACCTTCTGTCAATCAGTCATGCACTGTCTGAGTTCAGGTGGACTTTTGGGGCCCTGCCAGAATCCATGTAATCTTTTATCAGTGTATAGTTAAGAGGCTATTTTCAATCTTAATGTGCACAAACACAGGGTGTGATACTAATATTTGCATAGATGAAATCTTGTGCCTGTTGTATAGCCACAGAGTCTCTTTATACTTCAGTTTAGCCTAAGAAGGATTTAATTAGAAAACATTTTTTAAGCATCTGAGTCACTGAATGCAGCACTTGCCTACCAAACAAAAGAATAATCATATTGGGTCACTCCAAAGGCGTGTCCATCCTTACCTCAACAGGTGGGGAAAATCAGATGCCTAGAGAAGAGTAAAAACAGGGAAAGCATATGTAATACTTATCATCTATACTTTCCAAACCTCCAAGTATTTTCAGTTTGAAGTCTTCCTCAGCCAGATGTGGTTCCCCATGTACCTAATAAACCTCAGTGGACTTTTCTTCCCTGAACTCCTCCAGTCTCCTCTCTACCCCATACAAACTTTTAACATTCTCAACATTCATTTTCAAGGAGTTCCCATAGCAACTATGTATTGCACGAATAATTCCTTTTGCCTGTTTTGAATTTAGCCTCTACTAGATTTATTTGATACCCTCTGGTTCTTGCATTGAAAAAAGTTGTTGAATAGTTGATCACTAGTCACTCATTCCATACCACTCCTGACTTTTCAAAACTTTATCAGATCCCCTTCAAGTTCTCTCTTTTCCAGGCTGAAGAGTCCTTGCTTACTTAAGTCCTTGATTACTTAGTTGTTTCTGATATGGAGGCTATTCCATACCATTGTGCATCCTTGCTGTTCTGCTCTGAAAATTTTACAACTCTGTATCATGTATCTTTTTTTGAGATGAGGGGACACGACTTGCATATGGCAGTTAAGATGTGGTCATAACATAGATTGTATACTTGCCAACGTTTCTCTATTTCCTAGTAATTCCCAAAATTGGATTTGCTTTTTTGCTGTTCTGTGAGCATTAAGCTAACCTCTCATGGAACCCCCATGAAGAGTCTGTCATTAACCCAAGATCACTCTCCAGAGTTGTTATGGTTGATTCAAAGGCTGTAATTTTACATGTGGAGGTAGGACTGTTCTGTTTCTTTTCATTTCATGTTTATGTGCATTTAAACATCATCTGCCATTTTATTACCAGTTACTACATGTCCTTTTTCTGTTTTTCACTCCTCATTCATCTTTACTACCTTGAATATCCTAGTGTCATCAACAAACTCTGCCATGTTGCTGCTCACCCACTTTTCCAAGTTGTTTATGAACATGTTGAACAGGACAGGTCCCAGCACAGAACTCTGTGGAACTCCACTGGTCATCTTCCTCCACTGCAGGAACTAATAATCTACTCTGTTTTCCTGTCTTCTTATCATAACCTATACTAGGACATTCCCCCTTATGGTATGACTGCTTAATTTCATTAAGATTTTGGTGAGTGGTTTTGTCAAAAGTCTTCTGGAAATCCACATAGATTGTATCAACTGGGTCTTCTTTATGCACATACTTGTTGATCCCTTAAAAGAATTCTGAAGATTTTGGTAAGTCAGGAACTTGACTTTACAAAAGTCTTAAAGTAGATTGCATTTATCCAACTGTCCACTAATTTTTTTTTTTTTATGGTTTCTTCTAATTTATCTGGTACAGACATCAGGCTTCAACCTCCCTTGGATCCTTTACTAATAATAGATGTCATGCTTGTTACCCTTGCAGTCCTCAGGCATCAAGGCAGTTTTAAGTGAGAGGTTGCACATCACTGTTAGTAATTAAGCTATTTAATTAATGAGTTCTTTTAGAACTCTTGAGAGATTATCATCTGGTCCTGATGATTTGGTACTGTTTGTTAGTTTGTTCCTTAAAATTGTTTATGATCACTTCAATTTTGGACAGATCCTCTGATGAGTCTTCACCAGAGAAAGGCTATAATCTTCCTGGTTTCTTTCATATTGAACATGAATCAATGCAAAAGACTCATTTAGCTTCTCTGCAATGACGTTTTCTTCTCTCAGTGCTCCTGTTTTATCCTAATCATCAGTTAGTCCTGCAGATGCTGACAGACTGCCTGTCCCTGATGTGTTTGAAAAGATTTATTAGTTTTGCATCTCTTGCATCAGCTTATAGAACTACACTAATTTACAATTATAATTTGCATGCTGCTTTACCTGTTTAATTTAACAATGTTTGTAAAAAAACAAAAGAAACCCCAACGATTTATTAAATGAACAGACTGAAGTTGCTTTGTCATCCTCTCTAAGCAGATGTCCTCATTTACTGGATGCTGTCCCTGGATCTGCCCAGCTTTCATTCCAAATGCAGCTACCAGGTAGTAGGTCCCAACTTGGTTTATAGTCTTGAGGGAGCAAGCAGGTTTCTTCTTGTGAGAATTCTTCATTTCTTCCTCTGAGAAAGACTCCTTTTTAAGGCTGTTGGATGTCCTTTTGTGCTTAGAATTGCTGCAGTGAGGGAGAACCAGGTGGGGCCCATAAATGCTGAGATTGTCTCCACTTTGTCTCTGGCTGTATTTATTAGGCAAAGGCTTATCTGCATGCAGTGACTGGCTTTCCTGGCTGTTTTTCTGGCTGGCTTGCAAAGAATTKTGTGATGAGCTGCCAGGAACCTGGTATCTGTCCATTTCAGTCAGTCAGTCATATACATAAGTCATTTAATGACCCAAAGCAGCCACAGGCTCTTAACATTAGATTCCAAAGCTCTAGCTATGTTTAGATCAGATTTAGGTGTTTGCCTCTTGAATGCTCTGAGTGTGTTATTGGCACTCTGCTTGGTGGCATCATAGTCTTACGAGATAATGAAGATTTATTTTTTAAATTAGAAAAAATATATATTTTTTAATTTTTTTGATAGTGTTTGTGTCTGTATTCATAGCTTGCCTCTAAAGAACTCAACAGTGATGGCCTAAGTGTTCTTTGTGCTTCTGTGACTCACTTTTTACCCCTATGCTATCTCCTCATTTGGGCTGAGGACAGCTATTTATGTGGCTGCATGGCCGCATTTGTGTGGTCTATGACTGCATCAGGTCATAGAACTGACCCAGATTCCAGTAACTTTTAAAACGCAAAAAACCTGTGCCCTCTGCTGGGTTATGATGACCTGCATTACTGCCCAGTCTTTTTTGTTGAACAGCCATACAAATAATACAGATTAATACATTCTCTTTCACAAATACTGAAGACACAACATGGGTTGGGAACCAAACAGTGAATGGAAAGGAGAGTGGGTGCTGCTTGTGCCACCATTTCTGCTGAAAGAAATGCTTGTCAAGGTAACCTTACAAAGGACTTTTATAGATTGTGTTTCTTTTCTCCTACATTTACAAATATGTATTTTCTATTCCTCCTTCCTCTAGCCCAACAATATGTCCCCAATGTCATAGTGCCTTGGGCAATTAAAAAGCTATGAAAGGGATGTGGTAACTGGCCATTAAAGAATCAAAATATGAGATTTTTCTCCTGGGTTTTGTGTGTGCACATGCATATTCATAACTGATCAATCATTCTATCCTGAATTAACACTTTTTCAAGAAGAAAATATCCATCTTAGGATAAATATACTGACAGCTGGAAAGTATTTCCCTACTGATTAATCTAAATAACCACAGAAGGTCACCCTTTCCCTACAGTATGATTTCTGACAGTATGCCTAACTGACAGTATATGTCGTCTTCCTAATTCTCTGGTTGTGATTTTTTTTTTTTTTTTGTCTGAAGTAAGGAAAATGCAAAATGTATGCTCTGAAAATAAAATGGTCAGGGAATGTAGAATCAAAGTTTGTAGGCATGCAGCCTTTGTTGGCAGATATCATAAAAAACCTGCTGTTCTGGTGTACTGGAAGATACAGGAGAGTGAATGTAATTACTAGATAGGTAAATATTAGAATATCAAATAAGAAAAACAAGAAGGTAATACTGCTTTGTGCTACTGACACTGTTACTAAAATATTTTGCCTTGTTCTGGTATTTGCATTCTACAAAAGATGCTCTGAATGGCTTTGAAAAGAGATACAAGAATGATTAGAATTCCCCCCAAAACAAGATTAAGCAAATTACTTTATCAAAGATGAAGATTAGACCATGAGCAAGTTACCTATTAATAGAATCCATGTAAGGAAGAGATTTCTGATGGCAGACTGTCCTTTAATCTAAGGGGGAAAAAAAAAGTAGTGGCTGAAGCTGTACAAATTCAAACTAGAAATAAGAGTAGACATTTTAACCAGGCAGATCAACAGTCATTGGAGCAATACCATGGAGGATATAGTGTTCAATTTTTTTCAGTTTGTGAATTCTAGAAATACTTTTCAGTGGAGCGTATGCAATGCTTTTTACCAAATGTTGTTCTCTTGACAACATGCTTACTTTTCTTTGCTACCTTTCCCAGATCCCCAGGTGTTCACTAACCTGAGGACATGAGTTCTTAATTGCTAACACACATTAGGTAAAAATGTACCCTCTTCTGAAAAGTATACCTAAACGGATTTCTTGATGGAGAAATTACTGGTTAGGGCCCTGTGACCAGTGTTGCACAGAAGTAGGGCGAGGTTACTTTAATGTCCTCTCCTTATCCTCAAATGCATTAATATTTGTGGGGAGTTCCCTCTTTACTGACAAAGTACTTCTTGCTATCACTGTGGCAAAGCTTTTTCTCTCTGCTCCTTACTTCAGGTCTCTCAGTCARGAGCATCCAAAATTTTCTTGGCCAACTGAAAGCTGCTTGAAGGTTTCTTCATTTGCTTTTGATACTTCCAGGCTGTTCTCTCTCCTCTCCCTCCTCCCCTCCACTTTTTTTTTCTTCCCCCCTTAAATCAGGTTTCATTTGGGGTCAGTTACTACTACTGGGTTTGACCTGGAATTTTCACAGTCAGGATGTCACTGTAAGTTAAATCTTTACTGTGTTTGGAAGAAGATGGTGCAACTGCTGTTATTTTGTCCTATAAGTGGGCTGTCAGACCCTGCACAGAAAAGTCTCATCTTTCTAAGGGTATATAATAAAGCAGAAAGACAAATCCGAAAATTAAGTGTAAATTTGATCCAAATGAGGCCTAGAAGCAATTCATCCTGCTTGGCGGCTGGTGGAATTATTACTACCTCTGTTAAGTTTGTGTAACATGGAAAGCACCTTTCATTTACAGCTGGAGATTCAATCTGAATTTTTGTTTTCAGAATTCCCCTTCCCACCAAAGGTGGGTACAGGTGCCAAACAAACTAAAAAAGGTATTTGGCTAGTGTGTGCAAACCTTAGAATGGACTTCCTTGCCTCCCTTGTTTATCTTGTTTGAGTTAGAAATTACCTACCTAATTGGCTTTACTTTCTTTCTGATAAATAAACCTGAACTATTTGTAGCCGTGTTCATCATGATTTACGGAAAAGGGCAAATAAATTTTAATTGCTAAGATAAATTGCTGTTCTGTGACTCAGCAAGCATATTGAATACCTTTGCTACTTGCACAGTGCAAGGAATAGGTTTTAAGAATCAGCTAAATAATGAAGTCTTTCAAACCAGCGATCATATGTATATGAGACTGTTTGTCAGAAAATTAAGTCTTAGAATATGTGGTGTCATTACCCCTTTAAAAACAAAATATTGTAGTTTCTGGACAGATTGGAAGAAAATAAAAAAATCAGTTCTCCTTCTGGAGCTTTGCTTGACACGTTTCTTGGAAGTTGTTTGTCAGTGAAGCTGCGTGGTCTCACATAGCTCTCTCCAATCCCATTTGGGTGCACCCTGTGGACAGCATGTCTCACATGAATGCCTCCGCATAGGAAGATGAAAGAACACAGTGTAATTCCTGGCTTTAGTGCTAAATTGTCTTTAGTGCCATACATATTAAAACCTAGCTATTATATAAATTAATCCAACAAATAACCAGTATGTAATTTTTCTGTACAGCTGCAGGAATGTCTGAGATTCCATGTATGATTTCTTAGTAAATACTCCAAATATTTGGAGATGTATAATAATCTAATCTATTAGACTCATATTTTCTTTATGTGCAGAAAGGCCCATGGGCCTTGTACAGGTTTAGTCTTGCAAGCAGTTTCAAAATGCCATTTACATATATTTCTTTACACAGCAATTCTAAGTTGGTGTTTCTCACTCTTGCAGTGCTTACCTAATGAGCATTTTAAAAAATTTAGCCAAAAATGAAAATAAAAACCTTAGAGCCCTCTACTGCTCAGAAGAAGTTGTACTTCCTTTTTTTCTTTGACTCTACTAGTTTAAACTGTCACTGGGAGGTAATGAAATTTTGGTAATATGCTATTAAAACCGGATGTGCTTAGCTAAAAAGCTGTATTTTATAAGTTTATTTTGATAGCCTGTAGGTGGAAAGAACAGTTGAGCTCACACTTCTCAAAATATCAGCTGATTGCTGTACAGTACCTGTTTGTCTGCCTTCTGATTGGGTAGAGCCGTTGCTGGGCTGATATTGTTTTGACCAAAATTAGAAAGTCAATATAAACGAGTCAAACTAGACTGCCTGCTTTTTTCAGTTCTCTCTTCTGATTCATCACTTGTTTGTTTCAAATTCTTACAGCCTTTGTGAATTGGGGATTGTGCCAGCAAAGGTGAAAGCTCTTAGTGGTTAGTCAGTAGGAACGGTCATAAAAATTTTGTCTCGATGACATTTAGATGCTAGCAAAAATAATGATGCCTAGTTTAAAAAAAAAAAAAAAAAAGGAAATGGGTCCTACAGAGTGATTGTGTTCAACATACAGGTGAGAGAACCTATTCCTCACTTAGGAGACTGCTACCCTGAATTTGTGAAGCAGGCATTCACCTTCTTGACCTTAAGTGGATGTTAGTTAGTGCCAGCGTCTTGTGGCAGAGGCTTAAGACCTGAGATTTATTGGTGAAGTCATGTATGAAAGTACAGACGGATTCACCGATTACCTTCAGTATTAATACGTATACTTTAACAATTTGGATTGTGTCTGGTTAATTTATGTTACTAGTACCATGTAGGATTAGACTATCTGTGAATATTATTGTTGTGTTTGAAGAAAAACACCATGTAAATTGTTTACCAAAATCCTGGGTTAGTGCAGGTACAGCAGTTTAGCAGCTAAGGAGAGACTGCTGTGCTGYACTTGAAGAAACAGTGTTACTTTATTGTACTGTTCAGATAAAACGTATGGACTTTTCTCTTTGGAAATGAATAGATTTTGATGCAAGTGACAGAGGGAAATGTTTTTATTTGTTTATAATGAAATTAGTTCAGACTTTCAGAATTTTTTTTCCTCCCATACAGGTGGGTAAAAAAAAGATGGGGATGTTGTTGAAGGACAGTTCAATTAAGATCTGCTTTTGTTGCCAAAAAACTGTTCTATCTCAGTATGTCTGAAATGAAGCAATGAGAGATACAGTCCTATATTCCACTGAAGGGCAGGGATAGGAGTGTTTCAAGAGATCAGCTTGGTTAAATCATGAGATCTCGAGATAACATACAAAATTAGAAAGTAGGTCTTATTTGCCAATAAGAATAAAAGGGTAGCAAGAACATGTAAAATCAAAAGCAGAAAAAACAGAGCACAAAATGAGATGCAACTAGAAAGGGACATAAAAAGGAATGGGAAAAGTGTCTGTGGTATATTAATAGTAAGAAGACAATAAGGAAATAATTGCTGCAGTGTTCAGAAGAGGATGAAAATTATTGACAGATGATACTGTGAATATTGAAGAGTGGAATGCCTTTTTTTCTCCTTTTTCTGAAAGGGTCGAGTATGATCCAATAACTAACCCGTATTCCAGCCTGAGTTCTTTTATCACTAAAGAATGAGCTAGAGTATATTTAAGTGTCTTCAAAACAGCTGGGTCTGATGAAATGTACCCTTTGGTACTTACAAAAGGGTTGAAAAGGGTTATGTGTGGAATTTTCGAGAAGTCATGTGGGATGGCATGGTTGTATGTCACCTCCCTAGGAAGAGGAGAAAGAGGAAGAATGGGGGAATAATCCAGCAGTCAATGTAGATTGAATTTCTGGTAAAAATCCAGAGCACATACTTCAGCTATCTATAAGCGATTGGATTTAACAAGGAGATGAGTAAGAGCTAACATGGATTTAACAGTAACAAATCRAGGTGAAGTAGTTTATCTTCTACAATGGGTAACAGGGTTAATGAATTTCAACACTTAAGACTGCTTGAAACCTTTCGAAGACTAATACGGCCTAGAGAAAAGGGGAAGGTGCTCTATAGCCGTCACAGCTGACGTTTGCTTGCTTGAAAGGTTAGTAAGCTCTGGCTCATATGATTATTCTAGTTATATAAAGTGCTGTTTTAAGATTACTGTGGATAAAAATAGATTACCTATACTAAACACCTCATTAGTAATTACTCCAGTACTGTGCTCTTCCTGTCTGTCAAATATTTTTAATTTCTTCTCTAACCAGGGTTATGAAAAATAACATAAAAATTATTCCTAGTTGCCTTATTTAGCATTTCTTCAGTTATTCTGGACCTGCTATTAACTGAATTGTGAAGCAAATGAAATATTATCTTCTTCTTAAGCAGCTAATAGCTTCTAATTGTTTTCCTTGTAATATGGTTTATTTATTTTATTGCAGGATTTGGTTGTTCGTATTGTCTTCATTCTTGGGAATTTAACAGCAAATAACAACCAGGCCCGCGAGCAATTTTTTAAAGAAAAAGGAAGTGTTAATACGCTGATATCATTATTCCAAACCTACCATAAACTCGATTTGAATGCAGAAAAATGGAACCATGGAAGAGGAGAAGAAAAGAAAAACCAAAAGCATCCTTCAGAAGCAGAAGATGTTCTGATAAAGCTGATAAGAGTGCTGGCCAATCTCTCCATTCATCCCAGTGTAGGAGCAGCTCTGGCAGCTGCTCATCACGTTGTAGAATTACTTGTTACGGTACTAGGTAATAAAACCTGTATGATGTGTGTTATTTTTGTTCAGTCTATAAGGAAAGTTCAAGATTTCACTACTTAACCTTCTTACTTAGAGTCAGCCATAACTAAATTGGTCCTGTTGCTAAAATAACAAAGTCAATCTGCTGGTCCTCATAAACTGCACTATGTAGAAAGCCTGTCTGAGACAGTGGAAGTGTTGCTTCTTTGGTACTGACTTTTCAGGGTCTAGGGGAAAGAGGCTGTTTTATTCAATGGTAAGATTTGCATATTTGATCATTAAGGATAAACAAACTAGAATTTTATTTTAAATATGTCTCACTCTGAGTTCATATTATAACAGGTGTCTATTCCTATCAAATGCTATATAAATGTATTGAGTTTTTTATTTTTTAAGATTTGCAGTTTTTGTGACTATTCTGAATTAATTCTGAATTATCCCCCCCTTTCACCCATAACTTCTAGCCTCCTCCAAAAACTTCCTCTCATTATTATTATTTTTTTTTTTTTTGAGGTTTCCAACCTTCATATCTTTTTGGGTGGGAGGTAGTATCCCTTTCCCTCCAACCTGGGGTTTAGGACTGCAGTTTCTTACTGCTCACTGTTCCCTTTATAAATTTAATAATAGGCTAGGACTGGGGAGTCTGTTCTCCCAGTAACCAAGTTCAGCAGTGATGAGATATCTTTCAGAGAACTCAGTATTTTTTAGTGTGTGATGAGAACATTAAATATTCTGTAAAAACAATCAACCCACTTGTATGCTAGCTTAGCTGTGTTACCCACCAGACACATGGGATTCCAGACACAGACACTCAAGTCCATAGATTCTTTCTTATACCCTGTGAGAGCTTCCTGGGTTAGAAGGATCTTAATCTTTTATAAGGGCTTGTGAGCCTCAAAGCTTGTCTCTGACTCCATCCCTTCTTCCTGAGCACCGTTTCAATTAGTCTCCTACAAAATATTCTCTCTCCCTATGAACAGAACCTCTCTTTTAATTCCATCACCTTGGTTTGAGAGACATCCTGAACCAGATGAATCAGTATAATCAATTTTTAGACTTTGCCAGTGTACCAGGAAATTTTACGTTGATTAACATTCCTTCTGTCAGGAACTCTTAAGAGAGAGAATGTTTCAAATAATGTTGAAGTTGTGGGGTTTTTTAATGTGTCATAGTACCCAACATCTTAGTGTAATAGTCTGTGGTATTTTTCTGTGCCTGCAGTCTGATATCTATCACAGGTGTGTTCCTGCACGTGGGCTCTTTTCAGTTCTTTGCAGTGACTTTATCCAAAAGTGAAAGTTTGAAATTCCTTGAGAGAAGTTTGAATGAGGTTGAATTTTTGTAAGAGTACTGGTCCAGTTGGTYGGAGCAGCAGCTGTCGTACTGTAGCTGTAACCCTTTATGGTTCAAACAGATTGGGAAGAGTATAGCTGTCCTAGTTCTGCAATCATGTAACCTGTGATTTTGTTTGCTTCGGAGCTGTAATACCCTTCTAAGTTTGACTCGTGTGTCATATGCATGGATATATTTTTTTAATATCAGAATACAAGTCAATTGATGACTGTGAGGAGCTGGTTATCAATGCTGCAGCAACAATCAACAATTTATCCTACTACAAAGTGAGGAGTTCTGCAGTTGAAGACAAGAAGCTACATATTGCAGAAAGTAAGGACTTTTAAGTCAGTACCTTCGTGTAGTTTTTTGAAAGTGGAAGTTATGTGTGCTAGACTTTGACGCTACAGAAAATAAAGACACTGGTAGTATTTTGTGGTATTATAGTGCAGGAATATAAGTTTTATAAATTCTTCCTGTAGCAATTTCTAATTCTTTTGGACCATAATTCTGTGACTTGTGTGGAAATATTTGGATTGTTGAACAAAACCCTTCTTTTCCTCCCCAAGTGATTTACCATGTTGTTTTCTGCGTAGCAGCTTTTGCTAGACTTGTTCAAAGTCCGTATGCTTGAACCAAAGTAATCACATGGCTTTTTACTTCTAATCAGAGCTATTTCATGTGTGATAAGTAGTATTTTTTTTTTCTTCTTACTACCTTCTAGAGCTGCAAACTCTGATTTATGTCTGCAGTTTATTTGTTTCTGGCTAATAAATCCATTGCCAGTGTAGGAACGGTGTGAGTCCCTCCCCTGTCAATACAGACAGTGGTCATATTTTAGTGAGGTGTGGAAACTGCATCTGAATTCTGGTTCTATTGTGTTAATGTTATACAGAAGATAAAGAGTCTATGCCTTGAATACCTTGCTCTCTAACTAGGCGAGACAGAGGCTGAAGTTTTCACAGCAGGCAGAATGAGGAGTAGAAAAAAATATTCTGTCTCTCAACCTAGTGCCCTGGCTGCTGGATGTCACTTCATCTCTAGCTAACAGTTCTGCTGTTGTGTTGTGAGTCATTTTATTCCCCATAAGCCAGCTGTCTCTTAATGCCAGCTGGAGAATGAAAAACTTACTTTATCATAGACAAATGCCTTACTCCTCTCCCTCTCCCTTCTGCTCTCCCTCTCCTGTTTTTATTGTTAGCCTGTGGTGTCAGTCCCATCACCTTTCCTCTGTCTGAACTAAGGAGGACAGAGAAAATCTTTTGCCAGAAAACCAGCAGGTTTCTTCCTCCAGGAGACATTTTGAGAATACTTGCAAGTGGGTGGATCTCAAAGACAAAAAATAATGATTTCAGATATCTTTCTAAGACAAATTCAAGGCATGTTTGGTATCGCAGCATTCAAAGAAGGAAGTGATGGGAATGAAGCCAACCTCTTTTTCTCTCTCTCTCTTGCCTCCCACTACCATTTCTCTCTCCTCTGTGGTGGAAGGGTTATGGGTTAACTGTTTGAGTCATTTACATGATGGATTGATTTCAGTGGTTCCCTTCTTCATCACAGAAGACTGGTAAACATAGCTTCTGTGTCACTCCCTTGCCATGCACCAAAAACCTACATGATGGTTGCCTTTCCTAGGGAATGCTGAAGTCTCTTTGTTTCTGGTGAAGTTACATGCTGCTCATATGTGAAACTGCTGAACAACAAAGCAGCAAGCAAGTAAATGCTTCAGACCAGGGACAATATTATGTAGCTGTTCAGAGAAAATGTATTTGCTTGTTACAGTAGCACTGGGAGAAAATATGGCTAATGTCAGCAAATAGTTTGAGTTTAAGGAGATGTCCTACTATAAAACCCTCTGTTCAGGGTCTAGTCATTTCTCTCATATACTACAACTTTCTTTTTTCTTCTTCATCTTCCTGGATTTTCACATGAGCCCACTCAAAAYTGTATAGCAAAAGTGTTGTCCATTATTACAAATGTGCTTAGGCTATCTTCATAACTCATCCGTTCCTTCTCATTTAGCCTTCTCATTGGAGCTCTTTGTCTCATCTTCAAAGCCCCACCCAATTTAGCTGTTGTTCTACCATCTGCTCACCCCCTTCATTGCAGCCAGAGAGATACTGTTCACATTTATTACATTTATCTGTTGCTGCTTGCATTCTGATATTTATTGATTAAAAAGCCAAGCACGTGTTTGAGATATACAAGTAATTGTTTTTATTTCATTTCTCTACAAACCAATAGTGCTTTTAAAGCTGTTAATGAGCAACAGTATGGATGGAGTTGTGGAGGCTGTAAGAGTCTTTGGCAATCTTTCCCAGTATCATGAGATATGTGACTTCATCATACAGAAAAAGAGTGAGTTACTTCTGCATTTGTAGGAATGTTGTTTTTAAATGTCCATAGTTCTAAAAATGAAAGATTGCTAATAAGCTATCTCAGTTGAAGGGTAAAAACAATCTTATCTCATGTTTTGTAAATGATGCAAATCTTAGAATCAAATAGTAGTCATTATAAACACAATTTTATTTCAATTTCATTAAAATGGAAATAATTGGAGTAGGAAAAATGTCACTAGCATGTGTCTTTGAGAGCAAATACTACAAAAAAACTTTTTCCAAAAAAAAAAAAAAAAAGTTTTGAAATTTCCAGTCACTCTGTCTAATCCTCAAGTCCTACAGGTTAGTAGCGTTTTGATATAAAACGAAAATCCGCCTTAGTTCTCATATAGGTTCATAATTACAAGTTTTTGATTCCCATGTTTGATAGCTTATAGCACTTTGTAACATGCATTTAAGATGTTTGACTACCTCAGCAAAGGGACCTCCTATTTGCCTCTGGGTATAGTAGTATACAAGCCTTTTCAAGTGCTTTTCCTTTTGGTGTCTGAAGAGCTTTGGGTAACATGGCAGCTCCTTGCTATCCAGAGGTGGTGTGTTATAAAAGTTTAATTAAACAACAATTCACTCTAAATTTTTTGCTTTTATCTGTCGGTGCTTGAAGTGAGATGATCTGCCAGAATATAGACCCCATTCTTTTAAGGGTGGACATATTGCTGCTTTTGGAGGAGAAAGGCCTCTCTCAGCAGTGGAAGAACTGATACTTGGTAACAGGTTGCTAATGAGCTGTCTCTGTTGGAGGGAAGAATTTTCCAACTTGGAGAGACCATGGTGTCGGACCACTGAGCTCAGGAAGAGCCAAGAGGGTGCCTCTCCACTAGGCAAGACTGACTTCCTTACTGGGGCTGTCTTTCACTTCCTGTTGACTTCAGAGTCCAGCAAGTGCTGCAACATGCGGCAAGTCCAGCATCTGCTTCTTGCCTGTTTCTTGCAGGAGTCCTGGGCTGCAGCAGTCACTGCTGGACTTGCGCAGTCTAAGGCAACTCAGTGAATGCCAGGCGCTAAATCCAAGCGGTTTCTGCTGACTGCACTCTTGAAGGGAGAGTCATGCTTTGGAGAAATAAGCTTTAATTCGGTTTAGTCAAATTACCTCTTCTAACTGGATCTTCATATTACCTTGGTGCGTTTTTATGACTRGTTAGAATTTTGTAGTTGTTGAGTTGCTGAAACTGGTGTTCAGCATGGTGTAATGGCTGGTACTGTCTCCTGTGCCTGTTTTGGCAACTTCATAGTAACAGGCTACTGGGTAGTATATCCTGCTTCAGTGAAGCACATTTGACTGCTTTCTGTGTATGCATGTTTAGTTAGTATGTTGTAATGCCAGTTGTATCGTAAGTCCATCTTCTCAGTAATTTTGTTTCCTTCTTTACAATCCAGTTTACAAGTTCATGATTGCTTTACTTGATGCCAAGAATCAAGATGTCTGCTTTTCCGCCTGTGGAGTTCTGCTCAATCTCACTGTAGATAAGAATAAACGAGCTCTGCTGAAGGAAGGAGGAGGAATTGGGAAGTAAGTCCCTGAGTATGTTTACAAAAAAGACAAGTTCCAGAATTGTGGACTAGGGGTTTCAGCCAGATTCTGTTCCTTTGGGGCCAATAACTTGTAAAAGGGATATATACTGAATAAATATTCAGGATCTAAGTCTTCAAGAGCCTTTCATATTCTTCCATTGTGTTTTGGGGAAAACATTAGAGAGTGGTTGAGCTACTGCATCACCAACAACCATGGAATAAGCTCCCAAAGATCTTCATGATACATACRGCAGAGGAGAGTACCATACAACACAGTAATTATGGCATGACTTTTTGCAGTAGCTGCTTGTGCTGTGCTCAACATAACTGGATCCTTGAGAGCTAAATCTGAAGTTAATAGACACCATTAATGTGCCTGTTGCAAGTGTGAAGATTACTTCAGGAACTATTTTACCCTATATGATCTCTTGCAATTTTTATAACTACTAAGTTGTAGCTACCCAACAGCACTGCAGGGAGAGCTATGTGATGTGGCCGTGTTCAGCACAGAATAACTTCTGGGTCTCCTATCTGAGAGTTGAGGTGTAAAGCTTACTTATATTGTAAGTGGTATTAGATCTTGAAAAACCACTGTGGATGCAACACTTGTGGCTTTGATGTTCAGATAATAGCGGATCCATTTTAATTGGAGCAACATGAAGGATCTTGTTCTGATGCTTGTAAAGCTGTTGATACAACCAACATTTATGAAACAATATACCTAACTTTGAAATGCTTTCGGGTTCATACACCATACAATTATTTCTTTTATGCAGTGTAAACAGGGCATAGTCTGCTTGTCTTTCCTTCCCATGTTCTGGTTATGTTGCAAAATTTGAAAGCTGAAAAACAAGAATAAAAATAAATTACAGGCTAATTAAAATATAATGTTAGAAATTTCTATAACATAGGATTTTCTATACACTTTCTGAAAATTTTTGAAGAAGGAAGGAAAAAATAGCAACAATATGGAATAAATCTAGAGAATATGAAAGTGACTGTTAAGGAGGTCATCCTGACTGTGCAAAACCAGCTCTGTGGATATTTAGAAATGAGGTTATTGTACAGATATGTAGTGGCCCTGATAAAACATGGAATTAGTCTCATCAGAGAATTAAACTTCTAAAAATTAGAGCAAGCTCTTTTTGCTTTTGATCAGATGCCTCCCAGTCTTCAACAGTGCCTTCAGAGAGGAGAGAAGAGGCAATTGGCCTCTTTTTGTTTGCCTTTCAATTACTGATATTTTTGACCATACCTGAATGTAATAGGTGTCCTGTGTTCCCTTTATTAATCATCAGATTATAAATCTCCCAGTGAAGTAGGGAAGGGAGAGAAAGTGGGCTCATGGGGTGAGGAAGAGAACAGCAATGAAAGGATTACTATTGGAGAGATCACTAGGGACAGCAGGTGAAGAATAATGTTTACTTCTGCTGCCCCAGGACTCGTAAATACTGCTGTTTGGTAACGTGAACGCTTTATGTAAACTGATGCAGGCAGCTTAATTTCAGAGTCCTGCTTATGATGTAGACTGCATTTGATGTCTGCAAGGAAGTGACACATTGGGAGAAAGGTTAAGAACTTAATGGTCCTTGATAAAACTGGCAGTTTTGAGAGGAATCCATTGGGAATGGAGGTTTAAGGATTACAACAAAAGAAGGGATGAGATCTGCAAAATGGGTCAGACTTCATGAAATGTAACATGTAATCCTGAGTTGTGGAAATAGCAGTAAAAACTGCTTTCTTTTGGATGTGTGTCTTCTGGTTAGATTCTCTGATGTGTAATAAGCTGGAAGTTCTGACTGAAGCTTTTTCTGAATTCATATCATCTCATTCCTGGATGGACTCTTAGTGCCTGATAATGTTTAGTTCACAMTGCAGTTTCTGTTCTAGTGGTACTACAGATTAGGGCCAGTCACAGATTGTCATGAAATTTGTTGGAATTTATTATCTTTGAGATACTAAACTTTTACTTTTTTACTTTATACTTTTTAGTATTTTTGAGATGGTTAAATAAAACGATGATTGAAATTGGTCAGTTGGGTTCAAAAGTTATTGGAGATGGACAGATGCAGGCAGGCATATATGCGTATATAGACAAAAGGGATGTTCATATCCTTAGGGAACTAGACTAAATAAAGGGGAGAGGGTACTGAGAAAGAGAGAAGTATTTTAAGTTTATGAACTTAGAATTTGTCTGCAACCATTCATAGAGTCTGCACACATTTCTAGGCATTGAGCAAAACACTGTTTTTGTTTGATATTGACAGGTTAGTTGACTGTTTACAAGACTTTGGGCCAGCAGACTGGCAGCTGGCTTGTCTGATATGCAAAACCCTGTGGAACTACAGTGAAAACATCACAAGTACAGCCTCATGCTTTGGAGAAGATACCGACACACTTCTAGTGCTGCTCACATCACTCTTGGGTGAGATTTACAATCTTGGTCTCTTCATTAGTAAGAGAAACTGAAGGACAAAATCAAAGCAGTATTGTTTGGATGGAAGTGCAGCTTAGAGGTTGACCAGCATAGACTATTGCCATTAGGTCTCTTGCCATTCAGCACGTTCCCTCACATTTTACAGATTGCCAAGGTGGAACTGGCTGCTGTCACTCCCCACTCTAGTTTGTCTCGTTAGCATGCTATTGATGCTTTCCACCAGCTGCCTTTTTGCCTTCTTGAGCCAACTATCCTGTAGACTTTCAGTGCAAAACATACTTTTCACTGGATGTGGGTCCCGCTGGCCTCAAAAGTAATTGCAGGGGTTTACAGAAGCAGCAGCTCTGCTCTGATGCACCTGGTTACTATGCAGAAGAGGCCAGGCAGCCCGAGAGCATGGCATTTCCCCTCAGCTGGGGCTGCATGCTACAACCAGCGGAGCTGGCTGCAGGTGACAAGGGTCCCATGGCTGCTCTTCTTTTCTCACCACGGTCTCCCTGTGTGCAAGGACATCCTTACAATTTCTCATCTTCTCCTTGAAGCTAGGGAAGGTGAAAATACAAGCTGGAAGGTGCCCACAAGTGAATGTTAGGGCCCTGCTTTGCTTAGCCAGTTGGCTCTTTTCATCTGCGTGTTTATGTTTGCTTCGGATTTTACACAGTTTAATTGCTATGTAATAGTTCCATAGTCACTATATTTAATCTTCCTCCTTTAGTTTATGAGCACTACTTTGGCTCTGATTTTACTTTGGGTAGGTCATTTGCAAATATCTTTAAAAAAAACCCCAAACTTTAAAATGGAAATGAAATTGAAGCAAACCTTAACTGATTTTGATTTAATTGAAAATTTATCAAAGATTTATGCTTGTTGTGGGGAAGACTGCATGTTAGTCAGACTCGGATAGAAAGTGAGATCCCCCCCCAGTCTTTTTTGTGCTTTGTTTGGACAGTCAGAAAAGTGGGTGGCTTTGTGAATCTTTTTTTTTTTTTTTTTTAGTTACGGCAAAATGACTGTAATTCATTGTTAGAAATCATTCCTTGCATTACATTCCTTGCTATGATGGTGCTAGTGTATCTTAGTAGGGGCACTAATTCCATCTATTTGTCTTAAAATTCTCAGCATTTTAAGATCATTAGTGCATTGTTTAACATTCTGCAGCAGAACTACAAACATTCCAGTCACAATCATGCTTGAATTTTCTGACATGCAGCAAAGTATATCTTCATTCCGGATAATTCTTAATGTTACTTATTTTTTCCTCTACATTTAACACTGCCTCTTCCATCAATTAATTTGACTGCAGAGTCCAGGCGGGGTAGTAATTGGAACTTCATTAATTTGTACCACTCATGAATTGGAAGTTCATGTACAATCGCCATTCCAGTTACAGCCTGATTATGACACTTAATTAAAAATACGTCAGAATTATATCAGAAAGATAGTCTTCCTGTAAACTGTACTCAGAAGAGTAACTGTAGAAAAAGCACATCTTACGCATCAGATCTGCTTCCTCTGTGTGTTAAGAGCCAACAAATTTTTAGTAATAGCAGCTGGTTAATATTGTCCTGCATCCTCCTCCTGCCATTGTATCCAGTAACAGCCTTGAAATGTCATTGCTCTGATTCCATCATTCAGGAGGCAGGAGGCAACTTCTGACAGTTGGTGGACTGTACTTCAGCACCAGCACACTCTTTGAGTGTGTAGGAAGCTGAAAAAATGGAGCGTGGGACAGCAGACACCTCAGGTCACCTTCTCTCCTTAGGGCTCCCCTCTCCCCCCTTTTTTTTTCTTTCTCCTACCTGGAGCAAGATGGCAGAGGATATAATGAGGAATCTGACGGGGAGAGGAAACAGCCCAAAAAGGAGATGTGGGGACCAAGGAAGCCTGGATAAAAGGTGTTGTTCCTTTTTCTCTTCCCCTGCCTGATTCCAGCAGCCTGAGATGCAGCAGCAGACTCTGCTTTTCCACCACACTCTCATTAGCCTTCTCTCAGGGACAGGGATTTTAGCTGCTCTTGAGTCTCATGTCACTTTATTGGCTCAGAGCTCCTTGAGGCCGATGTTTCCTTGCCCGGCGCAGCAGCTTTGCTTTGACCCGTTCCCTCAGGAGCAAAAGCAGAGATCAGCTTCAATCTTGAAAACATCTTTCTGCATGGGCGTTCAGTGCTATTTGGTGCACAGGGCACATTTCTATCTCCTTCCTTCTCTTTTTCCAGACTTTTCTTCTGCTCTCTTGCCCCTTCACTCTTAATTGGGTAGCCCAGGCAGACTAAAGCCTGAACTCTAGTTTTCAGGTTTCCCCATAACATGCAGACCCAGTGTTCTTGACTTGCTACTGGGCTTGCAGCTGGTTCATATGCTGTTTGGCCAGTGCCTAATTTTGCTAGTTTTGAAGAGAGTCCTGAGTAATTATCTGAAGAAGCACAGCTTGCATGTGGGACACTGATCCTCACTGATCCCCAGTGTTGCTCACATTCTGCTTTGGGAAATTTAACATTTAAACTTTTGAACTGGTTCTGCTCCTTGTTCTTGTGGGTGGGTATCACCAGCCTCAGTGATTCCATATTTTTGGCTTATGGGCACTCCTGTCAACATCTGTGGCACACAGCTGTCTAATAAAAAGGAGAAATGTTTTTTCCTGTGTGTTAGAAAATAATGAATTTGGATATGAAAGCCATTTCAGGAGTAGGCAAAGCAATTCTGCCTGAAAACAAAACCTGTAATCCCTTATCTTCCTCTTCAGGGTCTATTACTCATTTCTTCGCTGCTGAGATTAATTTTGCATATGTTGGGCTATGGTGCCATTGATGTGGCAGGAGCCAATGGGCATGAGTTGCAAGTTGCAACAAATCCAATTAAATATTAGGAAAAAAATGTTTTGCCATGTGGGTGATTAAGCACTGGAACAGGTTGCCCAGAGAGGCTATGGATTCTTCATCTTTGGAGATGCTCAAAACTCAACTGGACATGGACCAGAGCAACTTGATCTAAGTTGACTCTGCTTTGGGCATGGGTTGGCCCAGGTGTCCTCCAGAAGTCCTTTCCAGCCTAAATTATTCCATGGTTCCATTGAATATGGATCTGATGTTTTAGGCTGGATTTTATCTCTGATTACAAGGTTTCTTCCTGCAGAGATGTGACATGTTTTCCTTCTTGAAAGAATGCTTTTTCTCTTTTTTTATTACAGAAAGTCTCTGTTGCAAATGACACCTTCTCCTTATGCAGAGTCCCATTTTAGACTAATGTTGCGTTCTGCCTTGTCTCTACCTCACAATCAATTCTCCTCAGAATCTCTTTAATTTTACTTATTTAGAAACACTCTGTAGTAGCGTGGAAGTCAAGTGCTGTTTGCAGTTGCTGGGAACTTCCTGTGCAGTGGAGCCCATTGCCATGTAGGAGTAATGTAATCTCTTCCTTTATAGCTGTTACAACTCAGGCCATGTACTCTACATAAGGACATTTTCATTCTTTTAAATGTTAATAGTTGCTGTTTGAATATCTTTTTTTCTAAATAACTTTTGACTCCAAGTGTAGGTAACTGAAGTCTCTTTAGCTCCAATTTCCTCTCTTACTTGCTGTGGATGTGCAGTAAGCTGTTACAGAATTATGTGTTTAACAAATTGTGAATCTGGTGCTCTTCCATAATCTAGCACAAAGATGTCACGCTGCTCATCGGGTGGAGGATTGTACTTTCATTTTAGGTCAGTTTATGGCCTGAAGGCTGTCAAATATCCTTTCTCTTGAGCTGTACTAAACTCCTGTCTTTAAAACATTTGTTCAYCTTTATCAGTTGTATTTGTAATGTAGATTCCTGATTCAGGAGCATGTTTCTAGTTGCAGACTGTTTTGTTTCTTCTGTAAGGGTTTGTTAATTTGCCACATCCAACCCCAGGAAAAATGAAGGAGGAAGAACATGTGTAAAGCAAGACTTCCTTTCATTCCTAACTTTTCTTCTCTTTCTATTAAGACTGTCCTATTATTTTTATTTATGAAGTATGTGAGGAAGGGAGGGCATCAGTATTATATTAACTGACATGGTCCATGTGCTTTAGGTATGATAGCAGATATAGTTTGAAACAGACTACGCAAACCATATTAGGAAAGTGATTTGTGACAGGAAAAAACATAGCTGTATTAGATGAATTGGATTACTTGCACTAGCAAAATTTCTGTGGCTAATATTCAAACTCAAGTAGTTTCCAGGCTGACAGTCACAACAAATGCTTGACCTTAGACACATAGCTTTGCTATTACCTTTGAGGTGTGAGAGCAGTAGAACCCGCAACACCTTTTTTACTGTTTTTCTGACTCTGGCATCCTTTATTTTCAATTAAAGCTAAATCCCTCAGAGAGTGATGCTTAGTTTAATTTAAACAGAGTTGCTTTCAAGCCAAGAACATACACAACTGATAAATTGCATGTGCTGTGGTCATAAAATAAGTAGTTGTGTTTATTTTTATTCAAAACTGGTAATGATATTTTCCTTGATTACAGATGAGGAGCTATCATTGGATTACAGCCTCAACAGAGATTTAAGAGACTACCACAGAATATATTGGGAAACAGAATTCAAACCTGTGGCAGGAAAGCTTCTTGATAGAATTCAAAGCCATCACTCCTCCCAACTATGACTGTTACTCCATTTTAATCAGAGGTTGGCTAAGGAGTATTTAAAATAGCTGAAATATTTGTAGGTAATAACATAATGATAGATGCAAATAATATATAATAATATATTGAAAACAGCTACAAAATAATTTTTTGTGATGTAGATTGTACAGTTACATATTTATAATGCACCTGTACATTGTCATTGGTAAGCATGTTGGAGAGCACAGGAAAAGTTAATTTTAAAGGAGTAGAACTTGACATTTGTATACTGGATACGATTTTTTGGGAAGCTTGTATGAAATTTCTGTGTGTGTAATTACTTTTTACAATATGTTTGAGCTTATCAAGCAGCTGTTCAATGTGATTTGTCTAATAATTACACAGTTTCTTTGCTGGCAAAATGAAACAAAGCTTCTAATTTTAAATGGTAAAATACCATTGGGTACCTGGATCTCTGTGGTACCAAAGAGCTACGTACTGTAAAAGAATGTTATATGATACAAGCCACATCTACCTACAGACTTTGACGCACAGTTTTGTCTTTTATATTTTATCCCTTATAAAATTCTGCAACAGAATAACCGTAATACTAGTGGGGCATTCTGGTGTATTTTACTGTAGTCTTCATTCTTTCACAGATGCTTTCAGTGGTCAGGAGGAAAGTTGCTCCCCTTCCCTTCAAGGAGAAGCTTTTCTTTACTGATACTGTGTGGTTAGCGTATCCCAGCTTCCCCATCGGTGCTCTTGGGATATAGGTCTAGCTGTGCTGGAAAGAGGTGTCTTTCTGTGTTGGGGCTCCGTGTCTTAAGGCAAAATGCCATTACCCTGACATCAGACTGTGTTTTTCTTTCAGTTGTTCCTTCGTTGCCCAGGAGCTGCACACGTGTCAGTACTTTTTGGGTTTTCTCGGCCAGCTGTCTCCCCTGGGCTTCTGTCCCCGTCCAAGGGGAGACCCATATGTCTTTTACGTTCCTTCTGACTTCTTCTGGCTGCTTTTATTGATCAGTTTTTATCCTTGCAGTGTGTAGAAGTCCCTGTTCGTAGCTCATGGATTTGTTCAGCAGGTGCATGACTGGCCTCAGGCAGTACTAGCCCAATTGGCTCCTGAAAGCTTTACACACCTGACCCATTTGTCTCTTCTCCTACCTCAGACTGCTAAGAATAAACTGCTGTGCAGTGACTGCTGGACTCCAGCTCTTACCCCTGGGGTCAGCAGCCTCACGCTGTACTGTGTGTGCCAGGAGGGCAATTCTCCAGCCTGGCAATTGCTGCAGAGAGGCTGAAGGAATTTATTTTTCTGAGGCAGCAACTCCGAGCTCCCTTCGTGGCTCCATGGCACGTTTGACAGGGCCATGACCTGTGCATCCAGGTGAGGAGATGCAGTGAGGAGGCTGGGAAGCAGAGGAGAGCCCTGCAGTGAGTGACTTCCGAAGTGCGCATAGCAGGCGCTGTCACTGCAGTCTGCAGAGGAGACTGCTCAGCTGTTGAGTGTGGCTTGGCTCTGCTGATCTCAAAAAGATCTCAATTATTATTCTTTCTTTTGCTATTTTAATTTTAGCTGAAGTTTAGGGAGAAGATAAATGGCTTCAGTGCCACATTTGCTTCTTGGAAAAGAGAATGGATTTGCTTTTAAGGGATATTAAGGACAGGATGATGGGTAAGTATTCCCCTGTGAGAAGAGTGCTAGAGGCATTTGTTCTTGGCATTTGCATCAAGGCAAAAGGCAGGTGAACACCATGCTGTGTAATGCAGGGTGGGAATGCAGTGGAAAAGGCCTTGTGGCCAAGTGCTGTCAGTAGGTCTAATCAGAATTGACAAATGCTGGAGATGTCAGAAGGCAGCCTGATACTGACTTCTTGCTCAAGTCCATGAGGTGGCAGTAATGTAGGCATTTAAAATCTGTTCAAGGGAAATGTTAGTTATTTTGGTCAGTACCAGTCAAACTCCAAACAAAGGCCTGGAGCGCTGTGAAAAGCATCCTCTAACAGAGGCAAAATTTGGATATTCCACAGCGAGGAGAAAAGCTGGGGCAGCCTGGGTGTTTGGCCTGTGACAGCTCCAGAAAAAGCTCCTTCAGGTAAAGCAGAGAGGGTGGCAGAAGCCTCAGTGCACCTGACAGCACAGCCAGCAGCAGCTCCCTGGCTCCTGTGGAGCTGCGCCAATCCATGCTTTTCTCTGAGCAAAACTTGTGGGTGACAATTATGAGCCCTGAAATACTGATGTACTCTTACGGCATCTTCCACCATTTGACTGTCTGTGCCACAAATCTCAATTCAGAAGCTCTCTTGTGATTTCAGGAGCCCATTCCTGTTCAAGGACCATTTTTTTTAGCCTCTGTCACTCTTACTTTTTTGTTTGTTTTTTTGGAAGGGGTGTGTGTGTGTACATGCCTACAAAGTTTTGAAGTGAAACTTTGCTGCAAAGATGATCGAAAGTCAAGCACTGACGGTTATGAATGTTCATTGCTACTCAGTGGGTAGATGGATCAAAATCCTGTGCCCTTTTTTTTTAAAAAGGGTCAGACCTGGGCCCATGCAGTAGCCAGCCATGTAGTTGCCTCCACTTGTGTTGGTGCAGACAAGGTGTTTCCATGCTGTTGCTGGGAGTGAAGTGCAGCACTGCCTCCTTCTGTGTGATGAGTGGCCTCCTGCCAGGGTCCCCCACCCACCTCTTCCTTTGGGGAAAGTCACCAACCCTTGACGTGCCAGTGACTGTTGAGAATCAGGGGGCATCGCGGCTGCGCGTGGGCTGCTGCACTTTGCAGCTGCYGTCTGAGGCTCTGCAGGAGCCACCTGTGAGCTTCCTGGGCTCACAGCCAGCAGCAGCCAGGGCAGCTCATACCAAGCCAGGGATGGGGGCAGTGTTGCCACTCGGTCCTCATGCCCTGCATGCCATGCAGCTTCTCCTCTCTGYGGGGGTGACCACTTTCATGGCATTTCTGATGGCTTAGGGTTTTCTTGTTTTTAAGACTGTCCTCCACCAACTTTAGTTGCCACTGCACTTAACAGCCTTGCTCGTTCTCTTTTACTAGGGATCACAAATGCCTCAACATTCTTGATGGAAAAACCCAAGACATTTTCAGGTGTCTCCCAACTGTGTTGTCTTATCACTTATGCCTTATTTTTAATGGGCTCTAAACACTAGGGAATGGCATAGCCTCTGACAGATCATTCATTTTATTTTCAAACAGAAGATCGCTGTTTTTTATGGCAAGCTACCTTAAATGCAGGAGAAAAACCTTGGTACCTGTAGGCCTCCTAAGAAAGATCAGTTGGCTGGAGAGCATGGGAGTACTTCATAGAAATTATGAATAGAATTACACTGGGATAAGTAGGAAGAGCAGGTAAATGCAGATCTTGGACGAGCTTCCTCATTTAACTGTGGTATCAAATTACCCTTGTTGAGGCTGGGAGTTTCCTAGCAAAATCGGCAGATACCACTTGAAATCCTGTACTAGAAACACTGAGAATTCAGTGTGCGTGTTCAAGCAGTAGCTGCTTTTTAGTAAGAGCAGAAAAATATCTATCTATCTGCTTACTTTAATAAATTACTATCATAAGATAGCCTGATTTTTCTGCCTTCCATTTAGAGAGATGCCATATGTTTGTGCAGCAAGGTTAGCAGAGCTCCTTAAAGGACTTCTTCAGGTAAGTCCTGAGAGACTCGTAGCATTTCCCTTGTGTAATGTAGGTCACTGCTTATAAGTCACTTTCAAAGTGTGGATTCCCATGATCTGGTCTTACATCCTTAGTAATTCTTAAAAATATTCAGCTCAACTCCTTCCTCTTTACCATGTTTATATGACTGACCAGTGTATGCACCCAATTGACTGCTGACCACATAAGAGACTAACTCTGAGGCCAAGTTGGGGTGTTTTGCTACTCATCTGTTTTTTTTTTTTTTTTTAACAGAACTTACATGATTAGGTGGCTTAATGTTCCTTTGTCAAGTTTAATTGAAACTGGACAGTGAGTTTAAAAATTATTAGAGGGAAATCAATGAGAAAAAATGGTATCTTCCTAAGGTAACAGGGCTGATATAGCAATCTTAGTTCTTTCTTTGTCTTCTCCAGTTGTGCACAACTGGGATTCTGGTTGGAAAAGGAATCCTTTTGGAAAAGGGTTGATCCATGCTTTAGTCTCTCCATTGGAGATAGATAGGAGAGGCCTTGGATAAAATGTACCCAAAAGAATCTGAAAGTGAGTGTATGGGGTGTTAATGCACCAGCAGTAAAATAGCTATGAACAGGCCCTTTCTCCAAGGTAAATAGCTTTATGTTTAGTCTGGATTGCATGCTCACTGTGGTTACTGCTCTGCTTGAGAATACAAGAAGCCACTCGCACACTGCAGTGGTATACTGCCTGGAAAGGGAGAGTATGTGCATGCACCTGTGTGCAGCTGGAGATTTCTGGCTGGAAACAGACAGTTGTTTACCCTTCTTGAAAGGCTTCATGTCTACCTCTGATTTAAAAAAAAAAAAAAACAAAAAAAAACAAACCTGCAGAAACTTCATTTACAGATCAGGAATATGCTTTCTGTATGTCTTTAGGCATAGTTAATTTTATGATTTGCCCTTAAACAGGAAAGTTTTGCTCTGTTTTTTGGAACTTTAAAAATCCTGTATTTTTAGTTAAGAGGAAATAGCAGATGCTTCCTGTTAGTCACAATTTTGTGACAGTTTATTAATTGCTCTCCCCTAGATCATTTTAGGTATTTTGGTTTCTTGGACTGTAAGCATAAAACTGTTCTCAGAATGTTCTGCCATTACACTGGGCTTTAATTTTCAAGTATTGTTTGCATGGACTCCTTAGGAGGAGTAGGAATGGACGGTGCAGCCTCTCTCCTCATTTGTCATGGCAGCAGTCAGGCGAAGTACCTCATGTAACACAGCTACCCTGGCCAGAAGCTGCACGTCGTTGTGGTAACACCTGTCTCTGGATGGATCTACAAAGCAACTGCATATCTTTAAGATGAGCAGTTTAAGGCCATGGATATCAGGTTTTAAGTTTCACCTTCTTTCATTCCTTTTTGTACAAGTGTTCTGTTTGCATCACAACACTGTACTTAGAGCAGTCACCCATTCCTGCAGGACAGCACTATCTTACTTGTAACAGAAACCACTTTGAGAACTAGGTCAGGAACAGATGTCTTAATTTAATTTTGTATCTGGGCTTGGGCAAATCCCTTTCTTTCCTGCCTTACAACTAAGGCTGGAGAGGTACCCATCTCCCTTCCTGTAGGCAGGTAGGAGTTTCTACAACACTTGAGCATACTACAACCCCATTGCACACCCAGCTGTAGGAACACATCCAACAGAGCTGTCAGTCACTTGTTACAAGCTCTTTCCCCACAGTACCTCTTGCCATAAACTCCTGTCTGACTGTGCAGCTCTGACTAGCCCTTCTGATGCCAGATATCCTTTTGGCACTAGCCCATGAAAATTAGCAGCCTAATCTCAAACTAAAAGTTCACTACTGGAGGGTTTTAAAATCAGTTTAATTTTCCAAACAATATTTAAAGCTAGTTATTGAAAAGAAAAAAAGGTGATTATATAAAAATACAATTGTAATCTCCAACTGCATCACACCATCTGTGAGGAAAGAGAGAACCGATACAGCAGCGCCTGCCTGACTATAGGGTGGAGGACTATRGGAACGATGAAAACAGCGGGGGGCTATGCTTATGCAAGAGGAGTTCCTTCTGTAGTTTCACTTTTTCTCCCAGTGTTTTAGACACTCCTGAAAAATTTGCAGTTGGTCATTTTAAGAATGCTTGCTCAGTTACTGGCTCAAATATTTAAAAAGGTCTTTAATATACCAGATACATGAATATGGCAGCATTGTAAACCAGTGTGAACACAAGTGTAAAGTTAAGTAACACAAACACACCAAGAGGAAAAGTTGTTACCCTTTATTTAAAAAATACCAGTAATACTGACAAATTTAAAAAGCAATTCACACTCATACAAAAGTATTCATGTGTTCTCCAAAACCACTGTATATTGAACGTCAGCATTTTAATCATGTTTTGATTTACTAAAAATAGATGTTTTTAGCCTAGTTATTTAAGCAACTGCAAAAATCAGTAAGACCAGCATTGGGCATGTAATACAGTAGGACTGTTTGGCAGTCTAGAACAACATTCCCATACTTTGTCTTAGCTCCTGGACAGGTATCAGTTCACCCTTGAAAAAAAGGAGAAGGAGCTACTTGACACTTCATGTAGTTAGACATCTAAAAAGCTCTGAGGACTAAAATCCTCTTCTCTCCATAGGAAGACCATTGCACTTTGGAGCTCACCAAACAACACTGAACAAATGTCCTATAGCATTTTAAGGCTATACTACTCAAGAAAATTGACTGCTATCTCCCAAATTGTCAGTGTGGACAGAGGAGGTTTAGTTCTGATTAAAAAATAAAGCTAAATAACAAGGCTTTTTTGAAACCACACACAATAAAGGCTCAGACAATAGCAGTGCTCACTTTCACTTTTAGCTTAACTGAATGGCCTGCATCTGTTCACTCCACCAGCACAAATAGCAGCATCAAGATTTTCTAGAATTATTCTTGTAGGAAAAGCAAATTTCATCAAGTCCCACTTCTTTTCACACTCCAACTCCTGTTGTATTTGCCTTAATACAAGATTTATATATCTATCATTTGCTATATTGCCACAAGTTCATAGAGTGTCCTGTGCTGTCTAAAGCCAAAATACCATGATCAGGCAGCACTTCTGCACAACTCTGTCTTTTCAACTGCCAAGCGTTCACTGCCTAGTGGCAGCAGTGATATTCCAAACACTGAAATAGCTGAAACTAAAGGAGTTATGGCACAATGGGCGTCTGAATTTATAGCTACCGTTGGTCCTGAGGCTTCGTAGCTTCCTCTGCCATCCTGCAGCTGCGGAACATTCCAACGTCAATGGGCAGCCGGAGGCATCAGGTCATATAGCGAGTAATAGCTCTCAGAGCATAAAGTAGTTCGGCTTGCATCCGAGCTTCTACCAGAAGCAAATTAACATGGACCTTTGGGAAAGAAAACAATGTTGCGCTTCAAAAATGTGCTCAGAATAAAGTTACTTTAGCAAAAGGAAGTGTGCAGGGCTGTGGTTTTTCATACTAGTTTTTGCATTAGCAGCAGGGGAGCACTTAGCACGTTACAGCTACCCCAATAATTCGTTCTATCTATCTGTATAGCTTTCTGAAAAAGGAAAGATTTAACAAACACTGCAGTACTGCAGCACAGTGCAGCAGTGGGTCACAGGCTACATTTAAGCAGAGCCAGGTTTATGGGAAGAGGCAATAGCCTTTAGTTGACCAACTGGTTTAGCTGAACAAAAGGGACAAGCTTTCAAGCACACAAGCCCTTCTTCAGCAGCAGACTATGTGCAGCTTGCAAATAATTGTTTGAACTGAGCTTAATTAATTTAACCAAGTCATCAAAGGCAAAAGGGTGGTTGATACCTGTGGAGCAGAGGGGGTTGTTAGCAAAGGAAGAGGTGATAAGGTCGTTTGCCCCTGTGGGACAGAGAGAGACACACACAGGTAATTATCACCTGAACAACATGCAGTGGTTAGATGAGGTGAAGCACAAGGAAAGTTATAACATGCCATAAAACTGTTATTTCTATTGGATATTATGGAGGTGCAAAGTTTCAGACCTTAAAGAAAGGTTTGTGTGCTTGAAAGCTTATCTCTATCAGTCAGTCAGTCAAACAAACAAAAGATTACTTTCTATATGAAGTATTTTACTTCCACCCTTAAATCATCACAGCTACAGTGCCACTATTATAATTGGGTATCTCTAAACTATTTTCACAAGGGGTTTAATGAGAAATAGAGCTTCAGATGATATTTACACTGACCATAAGACTGCTAAGACCTTGGCCAGAAAGCATGCTGCTCTGGGTCTGAGGGCAAGGGATGAATCTCGCATCATTTCCCTCGCCTCTCTGGGTCCCAGGCAATGCTAACTGACAGTGGAGAAGAACACTGTAGTCAAGGTGAAGCTGGGAGTGTTCCAAAACCAAGCTATTTATGCATCTAGCCTCCCCCTATACTTCAGTCTTAGCTAGCAAACATTCAGTATGAAAAGAAAAATAATTTCAATCTGAGAACTGCTAAACCCACTAACAATTTTACTGAATACAAGCAGAATCCACCTGCAGCTTAAATGCTATCTGGGTAGTTGTGGCTGCTCATGCAGCAAACAGCTGTACCTACTGTGCCTCCCAGAACACATGCAAGCTGTACCTTCTCAGAGTGTTCGAACTGCCTCCAGAAGCTGTCATACATTCTTTTTGTGGTCTTTTCGGGAGTGCAAACCACAGTCTTGATATAAACTTTAAAGCTGCGGTCCAACAACTGATTAATTTCACCATAGTCATAATCATCGTATCTGTTCAGAATTGAAAGAAAGAGACTTTCATTTTTCAAGAACCAGTTTTTACACTTGCATTGTTCTTAAGTTCCTATGGGCAGGTAAATTACTGTATAATTTGTACCACCGCTGACTCTTCTCCATCATATAGCAACAGATCAGTAAAAGATGCACATACATGTGCATAACAAATGGCTTTGCTTCAATCTGGAGGAAAAAAAAAAAAGCCAACACTAACAAATCTGATGCGTACAGAACAAAAGTGGCAAGACTGACCTTATTCCAAACATACAATGAATATAGTTCCAAATAGCTCGTCTTAGCATTGAGGTATCCACATCTTTGTGCATGGCCATTGTGTTGTAAGTCAGATTATAAGCAATATGAAACTTTTCATCAAGTAGTTGTCCCACATCTGGGTAGAGACGATTAACCAAGGAATAGCCATGGTCTTCCCAGGAATAATCCTTAGAATAAATAAAAATGCAGAATGGAGAATATCAGAAATCAACTTTTGAAGGCCTGGCTAGTTCTTTAATGTAATTTATCTCAGGGGAAATAATCCAGTGAGGGGGTTTTGTTTGTCTGCTTATTTTTAAGTCTTCTCAGACATGGGGCAATAAGTTACAGCACAGCAATTTCTAGTTTTGGCACCTGGCACAAGCAGCAGATTGCGCGGTAACACTTCCTGCACTAGCCCCCCCCCCCGTGTTACCTGGACGCGAAAGGTGGGCACATGCATTCCATGCCTGGAGAAGTCTTTGTAACCATAGCTGGTATCCTCAAAGTGGCGAGACACATCTCTTGCTGGTGCCGATTCCTCATCTTCTGTTAATTTCAAGCAGAATTGCACAAATTTCAGTCAGAACCCAAACTGGAAGAGTACTAGTGGAACCACTACAGAGAAATGAGAGTCTCTGTGCTTTTAAAATAAACACATAGTTTCACTAGACTACCTGTATTAAAATTCTTCAGTACAGCTTAGTGTAACTGCAACTTTGACTTTTTAGAGGCAACACTTTGAAAAACATTCAGATTCTTTCTTATAGGGAAACATCTTTTCCTCCCTTCTTTTGTGTACCAGTCTTCTCCCTGCACCCCAAATCTAAAGGACACTTGGCTCCTAACTCAGGGGGCCTGTAAAAATGTCAAGGGAAAACGTGTTTTGGAACAGAGAGTTCAGGGAAAACCAGACCTGTAAGTCTTGTATGCCATGTTTATTTTAGAGAGAAACTCTGTGGAAAAAAAACACAAGAAAGCTAAGCTTGTAACAGATCAACTATCATTTCAGAGTCATCTGAAAAGTAACGTTATCATAACCCTAAATAGCTAGGTGTCTTAAAGACTTTTTTTTTTTTTAAACACTGTCCTGTGAGATTTATGATTCATATTTCTGTTGGAGATAGGTTTCTAGCAAATATATATTGGTCAGTGAGTATTATGGTATGTTTGAAAGATGCCACTAACCTTGGCACTATTTTAAAGTATTTCTGGAGGAAAACAAAGCACTCTATCTTGATCCTTTTAAAGTAATGGTACTGGTTTTGAAACATCTAATAACCCTTTCCCCCCCTCCTTGTTTGGTAATAAATATTTCTTCAAGTAACTTGGAAAAGTCTAAACAAACAGATATACTACATCTGTGCATCTCTACCTGAAGAGCACACAAACATGCTTTCTCTCTTCTCTCTTTCAAAACGTGTAGCCATCTCTTCTTGGCTGGCTTCTTCTTCATCTCTACACTCCTGTAGCTGCTTCATTTTCTCCATAAGAGCTTCAACTTCACAGACAGACTCTGTAGTCTTGAAAAGGAGAGACAAATATGTCAGTCTCCTGTGTAACAAGAACTGACATTTATAGTAGAAGACTTCAAGTCAGAAAATTTTAAACTCAAGCTGTCCCCTTTGTTTGCATCTTTAAATACTGTTTTTTCTAGGAAACAGCTCTTGAAAGAAATCTGTACTGACCCAATAGTTCACATTTAGTCATCATCTTTTCTCAATTAGATCCCTGATATTTTTAGTATATTTGAAGAGTCACAGCTTTTTGGAACAAGTATTTCTCACACTAAAATGAAAATTATTTCTCTTGCTTAATCTAAATGTTAAACAACTGAAAAACAAGGAGCTGTAAGAGAAATTCTGATAGAGGAAGTAACCACAATTTACTACCCAACTGTATTTTTCTCCTTCTCTGCTCACAAACATATCAAAGGAAAAAGGAAGAGTGAGTGTAAATGCAGGTTTTATGAAGCCTCAAAGGACAGCTAGTGCAAGCTAATCTTATTTCACAAGAGCTGTTTTAACACTGTCACAACACACTATTAATTCAATATCTGGTCATGTAAAAATCCATCAGCACAAAGCAAAATAAACTTATATTCAACTTATACTATTCTGCCCCTTTCCCCTCTACCTTTCTCAATCAGTCTGCTCCTTCAGAGAACCAGCAAGCTCATCAGACAAAATGCAAACGCCACTCACACTACTGCAGAAAAGTCTCACAGGCAAGGAATGCACACTGAAAGTATCCTGTTGTCACTGCCCTTAAACCAATGCTCAGCTCACATCACGATCTTCAACTGGAAGCAGGTACAGATCACTGAGCAGAAGTGCTGCAGGCAGGAAGTGCTGCTTTAGACCCCCAGCCAGAAAATTGTGAAYGATCTGTTGTGTGGTGCATCACAAACACCTTGAGGCAACAGAGCCAAAGATGGGAATCAAAGAGTCGGATCTCCACTGCACAGATGAAAAAAGGCATTCCTGACCACAGCTGCTCAGGACATGTATCATGAACTAGCCAAGGCCAGCAGTACTCTCAGTTTGCCCATTTGAATGGCAAGAGACAGAAAACATACAATAGAGAGATTATGTCTCTGTCACTTCCTTTGGTAGCTTCCTCCTGCTCGCCAGTGACATTTCAGCTTCACCTAAATGTATTTTTCCAGCTGGTTAGTCCTCATCTTGATCAGCCTGATCAACTGTCCCACTCTCACTGAGCAGAAAGAGATATAGACATGGGCATCCGCTGTGTATTAAGTTTACCCAGAAACTGTTAGTATTGAAGGAGACAGTTTGTTCAAACATATACTTACTGGAATACTTCCAGCTGGGCTGGCGTGATTCTCATCCACCCCATGGTAGCCATTTGTAATATCACATATACAATAGTTACTGACAGAAGGGGGCCTGAAAGTGTGACCACCTTCACAGTCGATCTCTGGACTGATTCCACAGCCAAACGTGAAGGAAGCAAGGGAGTGGTAGTGTGTGAGGAGAACTACTGCATGAATCAGCTCTGCCAGGGACCAGCTGTTCTCTTCAGTCTTCAAAAGTTGCTTTAAAAATAATGCAAGACAAAAGTATTGATTTTAAAAAGTGGTTCAAATGATTCTACTACCTACTGCAGTAAAGTTAAAATAATTTATCTACACATTGCTTTGCCAGATAAAGTTATTTTTCCAAGATTCACAATTGCTTCCTAACTCTCTGCTGCCCTTAGCATGCTCAGGGTCCTGTTACCAAGTTACCTACTACCCACAGATTCACATGGTTAAGCTGCATAGCAGATGACTTCTCTCTCCCCCTCCAGCCCCTAAACAAGTTATTGGATCAGCTGTGGTTTTTACTTTGCACCTTCAGGTTTCTATTAAAGCCGGGCTGACTTGCATTGAAATTTCACACCTCTGATGAAGATGCAACCACAACAATCGCTTGTTTCTTCAATTGGTCCTTACAGTCTCAGAAAATCCTGGACAACTCCTTGCAGATCCTGTCCTATCCTCCTGATATGAGGGCAGGGTCCCTCCATCTTGTCCCTGTGGGTGGAATGCTCTACTTTTGTTGAGAAGTTTCAAAACCCGGCTTCCCCTTCAGGTAGGAAAGTGTGGGAGGTTCAGGGCCTTTTGGCAGAGCATGCGCCCTCCCCCACAACCCTGCATCTTGCCTCCCAGCAAGGCCCACCGCTGCCTGTCCACCTGGCAGACAGCACTGAGCAAGTCCCAGCACCCACTTCCTCATTGTTAAGGTTAAAGAAGAGCAGAGGAGGAAGAGTTGCTCCAGTAACCACAGCCAGGCCCGGGTCAAGCTTGCTGTGCCACGAGAGCTGCCATCACAGCACATCCAAAGCTAGCTCGTCTGGGTGACCGTCAGAGGAGAGAGCAGCAGAAATAACCGCTTGGAGAATTTGTGCCAGTTCCAGCAATCCGGGCTGGTTGTGCAGCCACTGCTTCCCCTGGGTTGCTCTGCCAGCCGGCTCCCTAAACAGCCTGGGCATGTGTCTCCTTTGGCATCAGTCACACCCTCAAACTGCAGTGCAGAGTCAGGCATGGGGAGGGGGGTGTTTGACAAATGACATGCTTTTAGCCTCTTATCTATGAAATCTGCTTTTATAAAGTTATCTTAGGTGCAAACACCAGGGACTCAGAAATGCCTGCACAGAGATTAGGTGAAGAGATCTGARAACTATGAATTTGAACCAGCAACAACTGAGACAGAAGTATGCTGGCTTGTGTTCAGTCTAACCTCTGGCACCATCTCAGAAACGCGCCAGGCTTCTGCTTGCTGAAAGCATATGACTTTAAGGAATTGCACATCTGCACACACTGTCATCACGCCAACACAATTCTGACATGACAACTCTGAAATACCAGTGCATTGTCAATTAAGTTTGTTAGTGATCTGAGACAAGTAATGATCATGCTAGTTTTACGAGGGTATTGCAGGGCTTCAGCACAAGTGATGTATCCTGCCATATCACAGCAATATAACATTGAAATAAAAGTCACTAACACAGAGCATCTTTCCCTGCCTGCCTCTTAACCCTACAAATCTGTGATTGCATTTACTGAAAAATAAGGGTACAGCGCATGTTACTTAACAAAAGATTTACCTCAATGTGCTCTTTGGTGATGAGCCAGGGTCGGTGAGCCAACATTTTGTTCAGTTCTCCTAAATTTTGCAGTTTTTGAGGTGCATTTTCCAGGCCATTCAACCATTTGGGGTCTCCACCGACATGAAGGAAGTCATTCACATGGAGGTTAACAAGGTAAGAGCACTGATGTCTTGCTGCAGCCTAGAAAGGAAAACAACTATGATATAGAAAACAATTACAGTAAGTGAGTGCTTTATGATAAATACCACAAGTCATCATTTCCTCAAAGTATTCAAGAATAACACTTGTGGTGTTCAAAGAATGAAATAAAAAAATAAAAATAAAAAAGGTGGCCAACGCAGTAGCCTGTTTTGATTATTGTTCTAGCCAGAGAAATATTCTTCATTCATATAAATTATAACAATGCTGGCTACAGGTGCCATACGCATATGTCCAGGGAGGAGAGGTACAGGCATAGATTTATTGTACGTCCTCTCCAGTATGGTAGAAGCAAGATTGCCTCTAGCTGAATCTTTACCAGCTAAAACAAAGGCAGATTGTAGAATGCAGAGCCAGAGAAACACGGAAAGGGCAGCTTTTCAGCAGAGAACAGATCAAGTATTATTTATCCAAACAGTAATACCTTCCCCACTGAATGAAGACAATCTTTAATACAACTTGAAAAGGCAAAGACCGTTGCACTAGCAGATTGGAAATTATAAAACCAACCACTTCTGACAGAAAACTTGTTTTGAATTTGGAGATTCAGAAGTGGATGGTGGAACTGCTGAGTTAGAACACACACAAGTAAGTTGTCTTGAAAAACAAATTCTGAGATACTAAAGAAAACAAGAGTAAACAGTTGTTTTATTTTTATAACAGAGGTTTTTCTCTCTTCCTCACATTCCTACTGAAACTATGAACATAAAGTACTGGTCTTATGAAACAATTTGTAAAASAGACACAAACAAACCTACTCTGCTTTTCCCCTTAACTTATGATGAAATGCTTCTTTCTAACTAGAAACTACAAAACACAGTAATAACGGCTGTAAAAGAAGATCAGAGACAGTTGCCAAAGTGGCTGTCTCTGCTTGCTGTTTTCTGTTCCAGCATACCATTATCCCGATGTAGTGTCGGTAATGAAGAGGGAGCGGACCATCCATTTGCAGTAGATAGTGCTGAGTTTTTAGAAAGCTTTCAAGATACTGTGGGTGGAAAACCATCACCAAGGTAACATTGTCCAATCGGCCCAACGTAGCAAAAGAATCTGCAAACAGCGTGTGCATCATGGCGTCTTCGTTTCCCACTTGAATGGTCTGATTTAACAGAAAGAGCAATTAGCAATATTGTCTAAGATGTACCAATAAATTAAATACAGTAAATATATTACCACAGCACCCAGAGACCCCAGTGAAGTTCTGCTAAACACACACCAGCAAGAAATTGTATAATAAATCTATTAATGGCATTAAATCAGTGTACATAAGGCAAGACACATAAGATGCTCTTTAACACTTCTCATTTTGGAGATCACAAATGGTTGCATCAGCAAAAGGAGATTTTTGCCATTACACTTTCTCATGTGCAACACTGACTTTTCACTTTTGTTTCATCTTCACTTTCTTGAATGCACCAAATTGATCTAACTTACTTATTTATAACAGCAATGGGTAAATTGAATAATCATTTTTACTGAGGGGAAAAAAAAGGGAAAAGAAGTAAAAAGCTAGCTAAGATGACAAAAGAGAGAAATAAAAGGAAACTGAAGCTTAAGGCTCTAGAATTCCTAGAAAATCATAGGCATATTACAAACCTTTTGTCTACTCCAAATTCTCTTGCCAGCCCACTGAAACAGAAGCATCAGAAATGCTCAGCCACAGCTCTTTGAAGCTTGTCAGATTATTCAGAATGGTAGTGACAGCTCAAGAAAAAGTAACAAACTCCAGACCAGAGGGGTAGGTGCCTTGTGGACCAGTAGGAAATTACATCCGGATGTTCACAAGGAGTGGGAGTTTGCAAACAGACACTTACAGAAAACAGTATTGGGTTCCTCTTATGCTAGATAGGTAGTACAAGARGTGTCAACTGTTCCAAAGTCCTGCCGGGATCTCATGGCTTTTGTACATTAGAACTGTGGCCAAAGTCTCACCAGGACTGAATGTGATCACTACTGAAAGTGTTTTGCAGTTCAGCAGCTGTCCTGAAACCAAATGTGGGTTAGTACTAAAAGGCTGTTCCTTAAAAGCATAAAGTTCACCATGTACTTGAAAACACCACCGCACCTCCTTCTCTGGGATGAATCTGCTTGGTCCGTGTCCCAGTGGTCTAGGAATTCTTATTCCAAGTTCCTAGAAAAGAAAATTACACCATCTCAGCATTTAGTTATAAACAACTTTTTAGCTGTGGTTGCAAGAAAGAAAAGAATTCCTCATTCAGCGCTGGGCTTATTTGGGTACTTACGGCACCCTTGTATGGGTACTTTTGCTAGTACCATTTGAACAAATGCAGTTATTTTTCTATAGGTGCTTCATAACTAACCACACTTGTTTACAGTTGCTGGAATAGGGCAGTATACTAAAAACTCAGCAACAAAAGCCCTACCAAGCAAAAAACCACACACAAGTATATACATACACTACAACCTGGTTCACAGAAAATTTTTGCATAAAGCATGTTTTGGCAGGGTGTCCAGGACAAGTAGTTCAGTACATAGCTGGCTGCTATGTGGTTATGCCACTGATACAAAATGAGACTGATGTATGCGTGTACATCTGCAGCAAGCCAGCACATAACACACTGTGCATCTGTCAGGAAATGAAACAGCTGTAACCCTAATCAGATTTATTTTTCCCAACATCAGAGAGGTCTTAAAGTGCTGAAAGTACCTGATCTACATTTGCATCTGCCTTCTGCTCAAGGCAAGATAAATAGCTATTCAAGTTCACGAGCAGGGAAGGGATTTTTGCCCAATCAGAACAGCAACAACCTCCTCACACACACTTTTGCAGACCTCAGTGTAACAAGGAGGCAGGATATTGCCCCGGCAGTTCACAGCTTCCTACTGAGCTGAGATGAAGCTTCCTACTGAGCCTAAGCACCTTTGGGCCCTTTGTGTGGCCAAGGAGCAGGCTGCATTAAAAGACTTGGGCGTGCCTGTGGCCTGCCAGCTAAACTGTTCCCTCGGGAAGGATGGGATGCATGGGAGCCATGCATCTGGCATGGAGCGGCTTTCAGAGGAGGCAGAGCAGAGTCCACGGGGCACGCACCAGGACCGTCGATGGCAGAGCACAAAGCGGGACATGGCCTCACCTCTTGCACTCGCCCACCCCGCTGGCTGGGAACCACGCCACCGGACGCTCACTCCCTCCTGCGCGTGGTACTCGCTGCCAACAGCTCTCTTGGATGGATTATTCTCCACCTAGTGGCACAACCTTCCCATGAAAGATGGAAGCACCCGCCATCACCCGAGCGGCTCCCATGGGGGCAGCTGATGGCACGGTACTTGTACAGGCAGAGGGAGACGTGGGCTTAGCGCTGGGCATGGCACCAAGCCCCCGCTTCCTGAGCTCTAAACACTAGATTATAAACTGCCTGCACGGGCTCCTTACTTCTTCCCTCTCCCCTCGCTATCTTTTAAAATATATCAGTTGCCTCCATTCCACAGACAGCCCAAATCACACAGAAAYGTGCTACTCATTTTCTGAAATTACCAACCAGATCAAGGCCCTCAACTGGGTTTAGATGTATAAATGCTCTTTCTTGAGCTGGTTCAGGATAGACAGAGCAGAGGTGCACCTATAGGTGTTTTAGGTCTCAAAGTCAAATGGAGCCCCCAGATATTGCCTGCTGAATCCAGTTTTAAACTTTGCTTCTCATGCAATGAACTTGTGCAARTAGAAACCTCAGCTAAATACAGAAAAAGTGCAATAATGAGTGAGACCAGTATTGCTTGTTTATAACAACCTTTATCTAAGCGGGGAAAATGTAGCAATTTTATTAATCAGTTACTGTTCCCTGAACTTTCCCCTAAGATTAAAAACCAGCTTCAGAAAGCTGGAAACAAGCAGCGCAGATCTAAGTCAGACTATCCAAACCCATCAGGGCTCTGACAGTCTCCAGCTCCTCTTAAATCCTAAGTCAGATGCTTTTATTTCTCGAGTCTTATTTGGATAAGGTGAGGTCAAAAAGCAGCTCTTACTGCTAGTCTTTTCACGTTTTCCACAGGACAGTAGAGTTTGCAGCGCAGCTGTGTCCTGCTCAGGGTCCCGGCATTCAGCGGAGGGTGGACTTTACATCCCCCAAACACTCGCTCTCTCCTCAAAGCTCTCGCACAACTTATCTTGGCTACAGCTACACTAGCAAATTAGAGAAACATCTTACATCCAAATGACAGCGAGAAAAAAGGCTGTACACAACATTTAATTTAGCAGATGTCTGCAGTTGTCTGCCAACTCAAACACTCCAAGAGGAATACCTTGAAGTTTAATTCCTGAACAACTACGTTTCAGCCTTCCCCTTTCCCAGAACAGTCGCAGGAAGAAAAAAACAAAATTCCATAACCTGAGATTCTGCTAATCCTGAGAGCCTGCTAATATATTTTGTCTCAGAGTCTAAAATACATAAATATACTTCGTATTTTTTAAAGTATGCAGGGGTGAAACTACTACTATGATAATGCTGCATATAACAGGTTACTTTAGAAAGATGTACTGAAGAAAAAAAAAAAAGCCTCCCTGCAAAGTGACTTAGGGTTTTTTTGGGGGGTGGTGGTGTAGGAGTTGCTGCTTTTTTCCTGGGGAGAGGAAGCCAGGGCACCAGCGCAGCAGTTGAGAAGCCACATTCAGGTCTGTTCCAACTGAGATGTCGCAAAGGGTTTGTGAACACATCGCTTCTCCGGGCTTCAGCTTCCCATCTGCAAAATGGGCGCAAACGTGCTCCTTCCAGAGGGCATGGAGAGAGAAATAGGCTTATTGTCAAGAAGGTGCTTGGCCACCATAGTCATGAAGGTTGTATTACTTCAGACCCATAGGAAGTCTTCTGATAATGCTTATTCTTCAGTTAGAGGCAGTAACAGACCTTTTAGAAAAGGTTTCCACTCCTTGTCATAAGCAGCATTTAATCAAAATCTCCTAGTACTTCAAAAATACCAGGCATCTCCAGTAGTCCCAATATCCTAGCATTTCAGATACTATATAGACAGCACAGTACTAGCTCTCAAAACACTCCTAGAGAATCTTACCCTTAATTCTGACCACATGTGCCTTTCACTAAGCCTCCATTTTCCAAATAGTTTCAACTCAAGGAGCACTGCTCTCCAGCCTTCTCCTTCTCTGGCAGAGCCCAGACCTGCGCCCCGACTCAGGGGCAGCCCCACCGCCTCCTCCCGCCGAGCGGTGCTCCTAGGGCGCACCTCACCTTGCCCACCGACCAGCGTTCAGCCAAGCAGGGGTGCCGAGGCTGAGCAGCAGCTGCAAACAACCAATATTTATTTTGGTTCTTACAAAAGCACAAGCAACTTTCATGCAATTCCAGACCATCAAGTTCCACACCTCAGTGACCTAAGTGCTGCATTTTCTACATCAAACTTTTCCTGTCTTCTTTCCTCCTGTTTGTTATCCTGGCCACACCACTTCCTTCAGTCTAGAAACTGCTGCTGAATACAGCTCCAAGCTCAGCAGAAAGCCAACCACAACTGAGGCTTCAGGTGCAAACAGTAAGTAATAATCATCCCTCACAGGCACTCCATCTTCAAAGCCAGAATATAAAACCCAGCTGGTTGCAAAGCTGCACATCAAGGGTGGAACTGATTTCACCATCGGCACTCAGGAACCTTGAGAGCTGCTGGAGAGGGGCTGGCCTCACCATCCACCCCACCACTGCTCACCATCCAGAGGCACCTCTAGCAACAGGCAAGACTTCAGCCATAGAAATGCTGTGTCTCTAGGCTGGAAGAGACGAACCCCAGCAATCAGGGAGAAGTCACCTCTTTTCCTTTCTGTAATATAATTATGTTTCTGCACAGCCRCTATTATTATTTCCAGAGGAACCATGTTCACTATATATCTATCATTTCTGAACCTACATGGCTCTCATCACTGCCATATCTGAGCATCTCACACCTTTCATATATTTAATTCACACAACATTCCTGCCAGGTAAGGAAAGTGTATTGTCTCCCATTTAAAAGAGAATTGAAAAGCAGAAAAGCTACACATCTAATAGAGGTTGTTAAAGGAAGATTGGAGGTTTGAGGCGAGATCTCTCAAGTCATAAGCTAACGCCCCAACCATTAGGCTAGATGCCTTTTCAGAGAGACTTCTTCAACCAGGAAGAGTGTTTTAGTTCATGCAAATTTTCACCACAAAACTGAGCTTTTCAGAGTGGAGACATGAGAGTTAATGAGACAAGACTGCAAACTTAATTATACTTCCCAATTACCATTCTCTCTCACCAATCTGGTTCATTTAGTACATCTACCTCAATGGTGCCAACCAGACCAAAAATCTGTACTGCATGCACATATATGCCAAGAGAAAACCACTCATTATAAAACCACAAGCATATATAATTTCTCGCTACTGTTGGCTTTTCTGTAACTTGACTCTGCCAAATCAAGCCCATTTTTTCACTAAATTTTTTTAGAAGTGTCTTGTCAAGACAGCATTCCTATCAAACTTCAGTAAAAGCTTGGAATGGAATGGAAAGCTGAGCTATAAGAGTTTAAGCAACATTTTTTAATACCTAAAGAACAACATGCATCAACTCTCTTGGTAACAGAACATCATCTACTTTGGTTTTGATCCTCTTTAAAATATAAAAGAGGAAAAAACGTGTTATTTCTAAACAGACACCCAATATCAGAAATTCCACCTTGAAATACTGAAGCACAGTTAAGTTGCAAGCAGAAATGAAGGGCCTTTAAATCAGGAATGGCTTCTTAACCTTAACATAGCTGTTGCTCCACATGGAGCCTAAAATGCTGTTTCTGACCACTGTCCCTCCCTCACTACTGGCTCATGGCAGCTCAGGTTCTGCCTCCTCTCTCAAACCTCTCCCAAAACTCAGTTATAATTTTGTCAGATGAGGATGGTGCCTGTTACCAAACTGCTAACTTTCAGTTATTCAAGATTCATGAGTTGAGCACTAATCATGAACCACAACCTTCAGACTGCTTCCCTGGTGTTAACGCAGAGATTCATTTTGCTCCCCTTAAGTACAGTCGGTACCAATATCAAAGGTTACATCTCCCACAGAGACTTACGTACATATTTATTGAATCCCCTCTAAACAGCAAAATAGARCATTTTATCCTAGACAAACCACAGGCAAAGTAGAAACATAATTATCAATTTACTTCACTAAACCATATTAGCGTTAGCATCTTCCTGTGAATCATCTGTGTCTTGATTAAGCACTAAATATTGCTAGATTCAAACAAAATTACACAAAAATCACAAGCTGCAATGCAAAATAAAACAATCTAAAAGAAGAAACCAAAACACTTAGGGAAAAAGAAGCGAGTTTGAGGAGACCTTTTTTTGGGTAATATCTTCCTAGACAACCAGTGGCCATTTTACATTATCAAAGCGCATTCCTATCCAAGCTTAGGATTAAGATAGATGCAAGAACTGTAAGCTGAAAACTCCTCAGCTAAATTTCCAGATAGATTTACAATTTGAACTTTTTGCATCCAATATGCCAGTGCTGAAAATTCAGTTTAGCATGCTATGATAAGCTTTTGAAACTGATGTTAAAAAAACCCAAACACCTCATTTAGCACTTTTTCTTATGGAATGATGTACCACATGGGATCTAAATGACCAAGAACCCTGCACTGCATTTTCAAGGGAGACTTTGGCACTGACTGGTTTAAGAGGCTCCTTGATGCTGCTGTAGTTGCTATGTCTGGTTCCCCAATTCCCCTTTAAAGGTTATTGAGAGCAAGATCTCACTGGTGGGAACGCTGACAGGCTACAAATTTGGAGCTTCCTTGTTTAGATCTTAATGACAAGGACTGACAGTATCAGTCATTTGGTATCAGTCATTTTGTTCTCCCTATGCTCTATCACCAAGTTGATACATACTCAACTTAAAAGCCATATTTTCAGTTCTGCTAAACACAGTAACTGGTGCGGCCTCATCACATGGGTAGCTTCTGGAAATAAATGGATTAAGAAGTGAAGAGCGTGGACTAAGTATGATTAACCCTTCTCCTACAGACATGAAAAAAAACAAAAAAACAAAAAACCCACAACCCCTACATCTTTTCTCAACATGGAGCTAAGCCAAACTGGCAGTTTTTCCTATTTTGTTCAACATATTGACCTAATCCAGAAGTATTTCCAACTGCCATTGCTTTCTCAAACAAACCATGATTGATGTTAAAGTGGCAGAAAAACAATCCAGAAGATGCTAACCTACTCTAAATTTTTGCACTGGTTTCATTTGCTGGGTATCTCAGAACTGTCATTCAAGTGAAGTACTGGACATGTCTGCACATGTATGCATTTAAGCAACTGAAAACTATTCTGCTCTGCTACAAAGTATCTCACTCATCAGCCCTACTGCTCTTCACTGTAATTAGAGCACAGCCAGTGTCGAAAGGTTTATATTTTAAATAGAATACATTATTCTTATATTACTTCAAATATTTAAGTTGTTTTAATTAAAATATCAGGAAGTATATTTTCTTTGAATGTCTCGAAATCCTTAAAAATATCAGATGTTAGAAGCATCCTAAACTCCTTTATGTGACTTAATTCAATCTGCAGATCAAGGCACAGGGTATGTATGTGCCTAAGGTCACGCATCCTTTCCACAGTGGAATGAATAAAACCAAAGCCTTGACTCCTCCGTCTCACGCGCTAACACCTTTTCTCTGGTGATCTTCTGGGATTAAACAGTGAGAGCAGGTCCATCCGGAGCAGTCTCATCACATCTAAGCCTCACTCATTCTTCCTCAGCAGCAAAAGCTCTTTTTCGAGGTCCTGAGGTGGCTTTGTCTCATAGCTGTCTAGAGACCATAACCAACTCACGTGCGATATGAGCTCACTGAAACCAAGAGTCTGAATTTAAGGGATTAGTGTCTAGCTTTTCTATATGCCAGTTCAGTAGCGCACAATGGAAATAAAAAAGTTTCAAAGGACAAAGGCTTTGGAAGGCAGGAGGGCAATTTCCATGCTGTAAACAATGTTTAAAACCCGATAAATCAGGGACACAGAAGGAAACAACTTTGCGTGTCGCAGTTATCACTTGCATTACGTAGACTGTACTGCTGCATTATGTCAACGCAAAGCATTTGGTACCTAGCAGGTACTACGTCCATACTAACCAGCAAAATGCTTTCTCTGGCAACCTGCAGCCGAGTTTGAGGATTTAAAGCTTTTTTTTTTTTAAAAAAAGAAAGTCTTACCACGGTGAAAGGAAAGACCTCCTGAAAGACACCCTTCCCAGCCCCAAATAACAGTGCGGCCGCCGCTTGTTTACAGTCAGCATAGGCTCTTCCCCGCGAGAGGCACAAGACCAACCTTACCGTTTAAAAGGCTCGTCCCAGTCCGGGCAGGCACGGCATCACCCACGGGGCAGCTCAGGCGCCAAAGCCAGCGGGACCAGGGGAAACCCGGCCAACACAGAGGGGGCACGGACACGCACGGACGCGCACACCCGCCCCCGGCAGCGAACAGCCCCGCCGGGAGCAGGGGGCAGCGGGGCGGCTCC
>NW_020449797.1:489546-493577 GCF_003343035.1 Apteryx rowi
GCTCGCAGCCGCCGCGGCACTGGCGGCAGCGCCGAGAGGCGGGGCGAGCCGCGGCCAGCCCGTCCCGCCCGGGGGAGGAGCGCCGCCGCCCCCGCGGTCCCCACCGCCCCGTTTGGGGGATGCAGGCCTGCCCGGGGGATGCCAAAAAAGAAACCAAAAATAAAATAAAAGAAATCCCCGACAGAGGGGGCCGCAGCCACCCCCGGGGAAGGCGCCCCCCCCCCCCCTCCCCCGTGCTGGGACCCCCGAAATACCCGGCCCCCTCGGCCGGAGCCCGTGGCCCCGCCGCTGCAGCACCCAGGGCAGCCTACCTTTGCAGCCCGGCCTGTTCTGCGCAGGCCGTCCTGCACAGGGCTGGGGTTTCTGCAAGGCCGCAGCTCCTTTCATTACTCAAGAGTTTCTGCCTTCTCTTGAAGCAACAAAATAATTATGCCTTTGAAACTGAGGAATTGCAGGAGGTTAACGCTTTGCAGATATTGGTGTGACTAAGTATATACTGCTTCAGAAATCTGGCCTCGTGCCTATTCCCAAGATCATAACAGTCCTGGGCAAACATATGTTTTGCAATCACATCAGCAAAACACTCGGCCTTTGTTTGCAGCAGTCTGTACTTCTCCCATCGACCCCCCAGGGCTATAAACTCTAGCCAGACGCCTTCCATCTCCCACCTYTTCTGGTCTGGGATTTTATGGCATCAATTATTTCAAAAGAAACAAGTCCCTGAACCAGACCACATGATTTTTAGTCTTCCAAAGCAATCTAAGATGTATAAAGCTAAATTCTGTTAAATCATTTTCAATCAAAATTTTTGAATTAAAAAGTATGACAGACCCTAAGAGGCAAACTTCTATTACTTTTTTGATAGGAGGAGGCCGGGACAGCTACAGACCCAATTCTGAAACCTAGTAAGCTATCTACTAACCAGGCAGGGAAATGCCATGACTCTGAACTTTACACTTCTGTTAAATGTAAAACTGAACACTGGAAAACTGCTGAGGCTGTTCCTGTTGTGAGTGCACAGTTCTTGCAGCCCAATGCAGAAGGCACCGAGGACAGCACTGTCCGGGGAACATAGCAGCACGGCTCAAGGCAATAGTTCTGCACGTTTCTAAAGCTAAAGTTTTAAAGGCTTCCTTTCCTCCCCACTTTCCAAATACCACCACCTCTCTGTGCCACGCAATTAACTCTGAAGAGGCAAGGGATAGCTTCTACTTCTGAAGGTTTAGCAGCAATATAATATTAAATTACCTAGAGACGTGCAAGTACCACAGCTCCTTACTTGGGGACTTGCCTTTAAGTTGGTAAGTCTCTCCAGATGAAATTAAGCGTGCTTCATGCCTATTTGCACTGCATAAAGTGCTCAAGAGAAGCACAGAAAAAGAAGGCGGCGATCTTGGCAAGAAAGGTTACATTTTGTGAGCTAATAAAATAAATTAATAGAGAATGCTGTTTAATTCCCACTGACTACTTTCTTACTTCAGACCAAAACATAACACAGAGGCAAGGAATGGGCTCCTCTTGCAACACAGGCTTGTGCTCAGAAACACTGTTGAAAAAAGAGAATAATTACCTGAAAATCTGAAATGCAAGATGTCTCACCGTGAGAAGTCTTCCTGGATGTTAGATGAAATGTTATGCCTTTCAATGAATTCAATTAATATGTTAACACCCTTGAAAAAGAAAAAAATGGCAGCACTCCCTCAGTTGCCTGCAGTGTTTATCCTCCCCGCCCCCTTTTGCTGATTGCCTTGTCTGGATATTTGGGAGGAAGCCTGTTTATATTAACATTTGCTCCTATGTAAAGGAGCTCGGCAGATAAAGATTTCTCTCAGATGTCACCCGAGAGAGACTATCATAAAACAGCCAAGTCAACAGCAAAAGGTGATTAGGAAATTCTACCATGTTCCCTGTTTTCTCTATCAGGATAGATGGAGGTAGTGATGACATGTTAGGAAAAGTGCATGCAAAGGCGAAGAGGAAGTTTCACAGCTGTAGCAAACGAATAATAATTGTCTTACAAGGTATCCCATCCATCCTGAGCACATAAGGTCTGCTCAGGTCCCAGGTATGTCTCTGCCTTAGCAAAATTGCATCACCCCAGTCTGCTGCAGGTACCCAGATATTTCCAAAGTGCAACTTCCCCAAAACAAAGAACACACAAAACAGCCACGTGCTGATCTATAAATCAGTAGGCAGTTGTAGACTGAAATTATACCCATTTGGGGGCTAGAAAGACAAGCTGTCCCACAATACTTTATCAACTTCACGAAGCAATAAGGTTAGACACCACAAGGCAGAATCAAGTGCATTTGGGGGACATGGGCACAGATCTATGGTACAGAAAGCTGACATGACTTGAGCTCATGAGACAGTCCCCTGGGGAGACACACCAGTATGTTTGACCATGTATGAATGCAAGTTAACAGAACTTTAGCCAAATGCTCATAAGGGAAAAAACAAATATTTAACATGAAAACACAGAGAGATATCAAGTTTTCCTCTCACAGAGAAAGATGTAGGACAAATATATTTGTGAAGTTGCCCGAAACAAGATGTAAAGCAAGGAAACATACTCTTTCATGGTAAGCACTTCCAGAAAAGTTGCTTCCATAGAAGGATGACATTTAACATCTGTGCTCTCCAGGTCAAGTCATCAGAAATGCAATTTTTCCTTATTGCTACAATTAAAGAAATGTACTAGTGAAGTTAAAAGGAGGCCAACCAGATAGAATGTGAAAGGCCTGATCCTGCTAACATATATGGCTACGCTTATGTCCACAACTTGGAATAGTTCCATTTTAGGCCAATATGGTGACTTTTTGAGCAAAGTTCAGCACGTACAAATGAATTCAAAGGCTTGGCAAACCAAGATCTTAAATTCTTTCCATAGCAAAGCTATCCAAGCGGGAACACTTGAAATGCCTGTTCCTTCAATACCCTGGACATCAAATTAGTATCTCAGAGGATGATCAGACTATTCTTTCCCAGAAAGATTTACAAGTAAAAACAGATCGTTCTTTGCTGCTCTGAATACCTGATTTGTATTAGTTCTTAGAACTGTGTTTTTCTCTATTGTGGTTTCACAAGATAGTGCCAACTTTGGCAAGATGTAGCAGGTTTAGCAGAATGGATAGAAATACACCAGCATTTACGTCCGAGTGTCTTTGAAAACCCTGGGATGGCTAAAGCGCACAGACGCACGTTTGCTTGCATCTGTGGCTACGCCACCTGAAGAGGTTACTGTAATAATCTGTGTGTCACTGTCCCCCCCAGTCTCTCTCTCTCTGAAGACCTGCTCACTGAGCTGCTTTGTGCTTTTGAACACTTGGTACGGCTTTTAATCAGAATAGTGATTGGACACCCATTTTGTTTTAATTGTTTTAGCTCATTTTGACTGATAGAGGTTAGGCATCACTAACAATGAACAGATCACAGGGCAGTAGCTTTTAGCAAAGAAGCAGTAACAGATGCATGGGGGCAATAAATTCGTCAGCCAGAACCCTTCAAGCAGCTCCACCTAATCTGGTGCCTTAATGAAGTCACCAGGTGTTTCAGCAGTGACTAAATGGCCCCACACCAGCCACTCTGAACATTTCACTATTCCTTCTATTCCTGGCTTTCCAGAGCCACTATCCTCTTCATAACAATTTTCAAATATGTATCTCCTTATAACTTTATTATGGAAAGGTGATAGAGTAGCTCATCCTGGATGTCATCTCTAAGCATGTGAAGGATAAGAAGGTGAATCAGGAGCAGTCAGAATGGCTTCACCAAGGGGAAATCATGCTTAACCAACCTRATAGCCTTCTATGATGGAATGACTGCCTGGGTAGATGAGGGGAGAGCAGTGGATGTTGTCTACCTAGACTTCAGCAAGGCTTTTGACACTGTCTCCCATAGCATCCTCATAGRSAAGCTCAGGAAGTGTGGGTTAGATGAGTGGACAGTGAGGTGGATTGAGAACTGGCTGAATGGCAGAGCTCAGAGAGTTGTGATCAGCGGCGCAGAGTCTAGTTGGAGGCCTGTAGCTA
>NW_020449797.1:494187-510501 GCF_003343035.1 Apteryx rowi
AGGCTGAGAGGAGATCTTATCAACGTGTACAAGTATCTGAAGGGAGGGTGTCGAGAGGATGGGACCAGACTCTTCTCAGTGGTGCCCAGTGACAGGACGCGAGGCAATGGGCACAAACTGAAACACAGACGCTTCCATCTGAACATGAGGAAAAACTTCTTCACTGTGAGGGTGACAGAGCACTGGAACAGGTTGCCCCGAGAGGTGGTGGAGTCTCCTTCTCTGGAGATATTCAAAACGCGCCTGGATGCAATCCTGTGCAACGTGTTCTAGGTGACCCTGCTTGAGCAGGGGGGTTGGACTAGATGATCTCCCGAGGTCGCTTCCAACCTCAACCACTCTGTGATTTGTTATTTCTGAAATAGCAAAACATCCTGATCATGATAACAATATGGGAGGCATAGCAACTGAATCATTAATTGATCAAATTAATTTCAAAGCATTCTTTTTTATTTAATCTTAATCTGATTTGTCAACCTTCAAAAAACTACTTTTTTTGTTAGAATTAGTGCATAATTCTTGGGAGTGCAGACTATATTCTTTGCATATAACTAAGAGTCTAAATTCTTGCTGTACACACCACAGAGGACCAGGCCTTAGGAATGGCACAGCATCTGATATTTTTACAATAGCGACAAAAAGCAAGTTATTTAGGCAAACGGAGGGTTCACAACTGGCCACAACAGGAAACAGACTTAAAGCAATATATAAAAGCTTCCATTTCATAGTCTTTAGGATTGCAAGCCTGGTTAAGACTAAAAATTTTAGCATATTAAGAAATTATATTTACTGTTTGCTCTTGGAACCTTATCCATACTTGAAACACTATTTTATTTTTCTGTTTATAAATCTTACTTAAACATTGCTTTCTTAATAGACACATCTTCAGCTTTAACAGGCAAATGACTTGTAAGTCATCAGTTTTGTGAGTAATTACAAACTACATATCAGTTAATTCCTAGTCCATTGCAGCCCCACAGTAAGACCCAGAGTCTCTTTTCTCAGAGCTGCAAGAGGCTGTAAAAGACTCATTTGCTACCTCTGAGCTGTACTCACAGCCGACTGGCTTTAACTCACTAAGCTCAGATAACTCCAATGCCTTGCAGTCATTTATCTGTTCCCTGAACTTTTTGGTTTGACACTCAGGAGTCTTTTCTCTTATTCCACCAAAACAGCCATTTTTCTGTCAGTTCTTCTGGCAATTTCTGCCTTTGCTCAAGATTTCTACAGCTCACCCCCATGTTGGTGTGTGGGTGTACTTAAAAAAAAAGTGTCCAAATTTAACATCCCGTTCTGCAATTATTAGGTATTAGAAGTTTAGAAGTACTTTGAAGTTTAATTTAGGGAGCTCTAAGAAGTTGAGACCTTGAGATTATTTATACTCTGGCAAGGACACAAGAACAGACTTATGGTTTCTAAGATTACTCTAAATAGGTAGATTAAAGATGCATTTCTAAAGCTTAGTAGATTGAAAGAATGTCTTACCAGATTATTCCGCCCCCTTTTACGAGGGTACCCAGCTCTTCCCAGGCTGATAAACAGCAGCTGAAGTCATTTGGTGGACTTGCTGTGGTTATCCAACATTAGGAAAAGAAAAATTCTGCTGTGGTTGTGAGGTGGCTCTGGGCTTGTGCACTGTCACCCCTGTACTACACAAGCACACTCTGGGGTTAACATCTCCCCCTCAGGCACAGCTCTCCCAAAGTGAAAGTCTGTGTTAACTAAGTTCAAAGCTGACCTTGGTAACCCACTGGTAACTTCTGATCTGTTGGTGGGGTAGAGGGTATATGGAAAGGCAATAGGTTCTCCAGCTGCAGATTGCCACTCCCTGGGGTATGGAACATATGCAGGCTGCCAGCCACACTGCAGTCTCTCTTGGTACTAAATAAATGTTAAGGTTAAAGAACTGATTTAACCTTAATAAAAGAGTGTATTTGGAGTTTAATTGAGGAAAGTAAAATTTTAGCTAACTTATAGCTTCGTAGAATTGGTGTGGCTAAAAGACACCTCAGGCCACATCAACTCCCAAGATGTTTTGCACAGTTCCTTGGAGCTGGGATCCCATTTTGCTTTTTGTCAGGTCTTCCCTCCACAGATGAATATTGGAAAGGGACAAATATCCTTTCTCAGTTGAGTGAAAAGTCACCCTCTGAAACTTCCTGCAACTCATTGTCCTCATAATTGATTCAATTAAGAGCACTGAGGCAATGCCGTATCCTACGTTAAACCAGCGTGCCGTCCTGTACTACCTGCAATGCTGCCTGACGTGGCACCTCACCACTGTCGTGCAGCAGTGCCATTGGAGCGCCTGTCCGGGACGGACCGAAGTTGCTGTCTCACTTTAGGCAATCCACTGCAAACAAAACCTTTTACCCAATACAAATGTGTATATTCAGAGCAAGAGAAGGCCAACTGCATCATCTCTACGCGTGAGTTTAAGGTTTCTGTTTTTTTTTTAAAACAACATATGACCTCAGAAATTGTCCTTATATGAAAACAAGAAGAGACAATGAAACATAACCCACTTTTAACTTCTGACAAAAATTAGACACAATGGCAAACATACGTTTGCAGGGGGAGGAATTCCTTTAGGAGTACTCAAACGTTAAGCCTGGATTGCTGGAATTGGATAAGGCCACGACAGCAGGTGATCCACAGCTGCCCTGCTGTGAAGTTACAGTGAGTACGCAGTGAATGCTGTGCATCTGCCTGGTGGAGAACGTGCAGCTAAAACCTACTGCCATACTCTGGTACACAGACATACAGCCCAGAAGCTCTTCTCCTCACTAGAAACATTTTATCATCCTTACCCTTACCGGGCTCAAGTATATATTTACAAAATTGCCTGAAACTCTGAACAGAGGCTCATGCCTGACTTTTGCAACAACAAAAAAAGTTTTGCTTTTGTAGGTACAACAAACAAAAAAGCTTATTTCTGCAGAGCCTTCACCAAAGAACAAGCTAACAGTTTATAAAACACTTTGCTACAGCTAGACTTCAAGACAACCTTTAATCTCACATTACAGCCAAAACTTAAGTGATTTTTTTTCCTTTTTTAATAAATTCAACATTTTCTCCCCAAAAAGAAAGGCAAGAAGAATGGAATGGAACAGAAGTGTGGCATTTAACACACTTCAGGGAGATGCTCAGCTATTTTTCTATAGCCTGATTGTTACCAAAAGATAAAATCAAGTGAAACAGTCCTAAAYGAACATGGGAAGTACCACCACAGATTCAGAAACCCTTATATCAATTACTGCAGTTTAGGGAACCGTTTTGTGGCTTTCTTCTTATGCTTGTCACTTTCAGGAACAGAGCAGCAGACAGGAAAAAAAAGAAAAACTGTTTTTTTGGTTATTTTATTTTCAGTTTCTATAGTCTAGCTGTGACTCAAGTTGCATGTCTTACTTATGCCAATACATACTAGAAAAGAAAAAAATAGTCTTGATAGTTTTCAAAAACTAGCAAACTCCTTTTATATTAGAAAAAAATCCAACTATCTACAAAGCTGTACTGTCTTAGCATCTTCTGAAAGGATGTATCTTGATAGTCAGGCTATAACCTCCTCAAGACTGAATCTGTCTTCATATTTGTTCAATATATAGAGCCAGGTACAATGACATTACAGAATTTACCAGCTCCTTTAGCACATTAACTTGCTAAAAAGTAAGTGCAAAAGTAGGTATCAATGTCCTAGGGAGTATCCCATATCATTGATTTAACTATAGTACTTAAGAAAACAGACCATCCTCTAGGTGCTATTCATCTCCTGACTGTTATAAGCTAGAGAGATAATACCTGATCTCCCCTTGTCACATCAAACCTGTTTCATTTGCTTTTATACTCAAAGACAGGCCCATGAAGTCCTCTGCTTGAGGAGAATCATGAAAACAAAAAACAGATGAACTATAGATTTCTTACCATTTTTGTAAGTTATTATTGGTGCTCTGTTTAACTTGAGACACCACTGTACTTCACCTTCCCTGCTTGAGAAGATAACACGGCTAAGACGTTTTGACCCAAATCAGTGTATTGGTGCCTGTGTTGCAGAAGAGGCGAAGGCACTGCTGCCCTAGCGATAAAAGCCCTGAAAGAACCGGCTCCTGCTGGCTGATCAAGACTGTTTCCTTCAGTAAGTTTTACTGCTTTGGTATCTGCACTAATGTGCCATTTACTTGATATTACTGTAAGTCAGAAAGACACTGATGAACCAAGAAAAATACTTTGAAAACCTGATTTCAAATATCTGATGCCCAAATAATTCATATTATATCACATTACCTGACAAAGAGCAGGTTGAGAAAATTCAGACTGCTGAATCGCATATACAGCCATAACTTTTTAGCGCAATGAGCTGCAACCTTTTCTAATACCTTTAACAGTTTATTCACTAGTGGCTTGATTAGTTCGAAAAGGACTTGCTCCATATATTAGGTATGCATGGATTAAAAACGGATTTTTCTGCATGAACTAAGTGTGGATTGAAGCACTTTGATTCCCTTCACACTAGTCAGAGCAGTGTTGTATTACCCAAGACGGTAAAAACGCTAATACGTTTAAACAAGTCGCTCACTAAGCCCTTCCTGGGGCTGGGACAGTTGCTCCCACAGGAGCCGGCAGAGGCAGGGCCGCCAGCGCCGGGGCACCCAGCGGGCGCCGACTCCGCCTCCGCCCTGCCGCCCCCGCCCCCTGCCCGCCGGCCGCGCCGCAGCCCGGCAACAGAGCCAGCCAATCGCCGCCCGGCGCCGCGCCGCGCCCGGCCGCGGCTCCGCCCCCGCCAGGCGATGGCGGAAGTGCGGCCCCGGGCGCGCATACTCAGTGGCGCAGTACGGGGCGGGGCCGGGAGCCCGAGCCCGAGCCCGAGCCCGCGCCCGGCTGCAGCGCGGCGGCTCCCTGCAGGCCGCTGCCGCCGCACCGGCTTCTGCCCCCCGCGCCACGGAGGCTTTGGGCCCTGCAGGGCAGCCGCGAGAGCCCGGCGACGCTTCTGCGAGTGCGTGTGTGTGTGTGTGTGTGTGTGTGTGAGGAAAGGCCACCTACCATTGCCGGACCACCCTGACTACACGCCATACAGCACTTTAAAAACGCTGTACTTAGTCCTGGGAAAGGCCGGCATTGCATGCACAGCCCTGCAGATTCGAAAGTGCTAAAACCACACACAAAAAACATACAGCARGCGGGCCACAGAGGACAAAATGCTTTCAGGTTTCCATAGCAGAATCAATATTCTTGCGATCAAGATAGCATTACAGTCTGATTTATAGCAGTTTTCAAATGTCAGAAGAACAAAAGAATAAGTACAAGTAAATAAAAATGCGTGCACACACAGTATACTCACACATACTTTTCCTTGTTCTAATACTGACTTAGTAAATGTCCTTAAGGTAAAGAAGGGCTCTGGGGTTTACAGCTGACGTTTCAGCTTAGAAATCTGTTCTACGGGATATGAAGCTGTAATGTTCAAAACACCTCGCCATTTTGTAAATAAAGCTACAAATCTATACCTGCCCAGCTGTTTTTCACCAGCATGCCAACTACCGCCAAACTGCTTAGCAGGGACTCCAAGACAGCAAAATAACAAGGCAAATGAAAACTTTGGCAGAGTTGGACCAAGTTTTCACTGCTGATGAAGACACAACACTGACCACTGAAGCTTGTAAACTAAGTTACCAGCACAAAGTTCTGGCTCATTTGGTGACATCCCTATATTACTGACAACAGGGTGATTTCTCATCGTCACACCAAATGTTTGGTATGTTTGTCATCTTCCTGAGAGTTCCTCCTCAAGAAAGAGGCACCCACAAAAATCAGTCATCCCATCATTCTAGAAAAAAACTGACTGTGCTATTTGCATTTACTATTGTAAATATATTTCGCCTTTTAGAAGGTAAATGTCATAAGAGTAACAAATGAGTTAGGACGCGAAATTTGACTCAAAAGAACTTTACAGAATTTTACTTGCACTGTCCCACTTTTCCAAGGCTGGTAGGACTAAGGCTGAAACCAGGCTAGGACTGTAGCCAGCAAGGGCCAGGGACCTACCCGTAGGGCTCTAGCTAGAAGCAGCTGTCATGCTAGATCGGGGACGGGGCACGTAGGGAATTACTTGGCAAAGCTTAGGCCTGGAGTTGTCAGGGATCACTGCAAGATGGCTAAAGCAAACTAGATTGGGCTGAGTCCTAAAATTACTTTAGTGAGCTTAGATGTGGGGCTCACAGAGAACACAGAGCCGGGGTCTGCGTTATGGCTTGGGCCAGCAAAGGCTGCTAGGGCAGAATTTGAGCATCAGGCCGGGGAAAGAGCTCTTGAGGCTCATTGAGATAGATGTCAACATGAACCTGATGGCAGTCATTTTGCTAAGGCAAGATGCCCACAGCCAGCAGGTGAAATTCAGAGCTTGCACTATCAGGACCCAGAAATGTAGGTTTAAGTGTAGGAAATGAGAGAGGTCCCTGGGCTAAGGTGGGATTGGGGCCAAGACAGTTATTATTGAAGACAAACAACTCTGTATGTAGCAGGCATGCACCCATTTGATAGTCATGATATCTGATCAGTAGTGAACTGGCTCCAACTTGAACTGATGACCTGAAGGGCTGCAAAAAAAAAGGGGGGGGGCAGAGGAAGGGGGGCTGAATGTTTTGTCTTGTCTTGTTTCCAAGAGGCCAATTCTCTGCTCTGTGAAAATAAGTACATAAAACCCTGCATCCCTGAGTTCCTACTGCAGTATCATCTATATTCTTTCTCGCACATGCAAGGGCCACATTTTCTGCAGTAAAATCATTCTCAGGGCTACAGAAGACTAACACAGCATTATAGACGCAGATGGGTACTTTATTAACAGCTGTCCTGTTCTGCATTAATTCTTTTGTTGAAATATGATCAAGACATTACTGTAAGGGAATGTTTTATACTGGAACTGCTTGAGACTTCAGGTTGTTTCTGGCAGCCTATTGCCCTGAGGGAAATGGTCTTCTACAAGCAATCAAAATTCATAGTCTAACCACACCTAAGCTGACCCAAACAGGAAAGACAGATAACCCCCATAAAAGCTTGTAGAGCAAATACGTTAGCATTGGTGGACTTTGCCCCCTTTCACATGATATAGCAATTGGAAAAACTCTCCCAACGGCTGTGAACCTTTCTTAAGCACAGCTGCTCCAAGAGACAGAAGAAGAAAGAAGCTAGAAGCAACCTGGGGAGCTGGTTTCAAGGCAGAGAGCAAGTGAAAGAAATCATTGGATAGGGGCCCCATTTTTCTGGATGGGAATGTCAGCATAACCCAGGTGGCCAGCATACATGATGCTAGCTCAACAAATTTTGAAAATACAAAAACTACAAAAGGTAATTTCAGTGCATGCAGAACACATCAGGCTCACTGCACACTGCCTGGCCATGACTATCATGTGTTTTGGGTCTGAATGTGTCCCAAACACAGCACACACCTGGATGTATGCACACAGCCGTCATTTTACACGAACTGAATAACCAACCACCAGAAGACTCAAATGATCAAATTCCGTTGTTCCCTTGTCTGTACAAACTCCCAGGAGAGGAGGACAGGGGAAGAAGGGACAACGACGTGTGTGGGCAATGGCAGCATTATCTGTGAGGTCCTAAACACAGACTAGCGCTCTGCAAAGGCACCCACTGGGGAAAAAAACAACACAACTGTCTGAGCTGCCTCATAACAATATGGAGGTTCACATAAAAAAAAGGTTTAGATTATTGGGCTCAAAATTCTTGTCTCTGAAGTTTTGCTCTACATGTCAAAAATAATCCTTTGTTTTAAGAAAGCCTTACTGGCCACAAGTTTCCCCAAGAGAGGCACACTACATCCTCACACACAGACAGGCCTGCCTGGTAATAACTGGCCAGTATGTCTGGGATAGCTGGCACAAATCCAGGTCTGACTGCAGAAGAATCGCAAGATTCCTCCCTAAGAGAGGTAAACTTAAGAAGGTATCTGCATACAAAAAAGGACAGAAAGGTACTGGATACAGTTATCCTATAACCCTGCTATGCTGCCTTGCATGCCAGCTTTGTGACATTTATGTGGCTATTAAAAACAGAGAAAAACCACAAACAAGTCAGTATGCAAAACTTTTTTTCCTCAAAGTACAGCAAAAAGGAACACTGGACATAGAGGTGTCCAAGCCAAACTTAAAGCAATCAACTTCATGTTGAGAGCTATTGGCTAATACTTCCCTGTCCACAATAGCTGAAGACATGCTCAATCCCAAACACCTCAAGCACGGGAAGGACTGCAGCCTGTGATTCCTATTTAAAAGTCAGGGATATCATCAAGTGCTGCAGGAGAAACCAAACTCTGAACTTGGCAAGTTTTCTTGCCAAGCCTTTTCTACTTCTATTTAGAACAAACTCTCTTGATGGCAGTTATCTATTTTAAAGTAACTCAATTTTGCATTTGAGTATCCTACTAAATTCTTAACTAATCTATGCATGGTTAACATTTTATCCTATAAAATACAAGCATATTATGAGATTTGTTTTTTTCTTAGGGATAACTTGTTGACAGCACAGAGTAATGACACTTTACATCATGTTTTTCAAACAGTAAATAAAAGCTTCTATAAAAGCAAATTTATTTCATGTCTTCTCTGCCAACTAATGAAATATCAGCTAAATGTTAATGGCATTTATCCTGCTGTTTTGGTCACCATTAGACTTGAAGAAATACAGCTGTATCCATTTTTTTTCCCAAATGTACTACACAAGTCTCTCTGCCTGAATGTTTTTCCTCCTCTCCTCACACAAAACTTCCACCAACTGTTGGAGCAGCCATGCTATTGCATTTGACACTAACGTGAACTTCCTGAGAAGACCATCTATAACCTTTATCCCATCTTGTTCCCAGTTGTCTCAGGGGACGCAGGGAGTGGGCAGCTGCTCAGAAAGTTTCTAACTAACAGCACATTGTGAAAGGAACACAAAGAAGAACTGGAATAGGGAGTGAGCAAATTAAAAGTGAAGATTTAAGTGAACTGCCAGGAGAAACAGCACATATTTTTAGTCGGGTAACAGCCTTGAATGTTATATAAACATACTGTGTGCATTACTCTGGACAGAATACAGTTTGCATGGTGGAAGGGCTGTTAACCTCCACGGCCTGCTGCTTACAAGGAAGAGTTTGCATTGAGCAGAGGATCCCATCTTAGATGCCCTTACCCCGACTGCAAAACTTGTTTACAAAAATATTGTTGCAGCTGTGTGAAAAGTGGGTGGGGACAGACCCAGAAAGAATGTTTCCAAGGTCTTTAATTAACTTCTAAACAATGCTCCTAAGAATTAACACATTTGTTCCGTACTTCAAAATTATTTTTTCCAATTTAATCCTTTGCTTAGTATCTTAATTCCTGAAAAACAACTAGGACGGCCAAACACAGATGGCAGACTCGGAGTGCACATTCAAAGATATCTCGGCAAGACCAAGGCTTCCTGACCTATTTTATGTAGTGGAAGCAAGCATTTTCTTAAATATGAATCAAATGTAGATATCGGAGCTCTTCACATTTGGATGCTATTGACCCGTGCACATATCCCTAATACAAGCATACTGGTAAGGCTCGTACACCAAGTTCTTCCCTGATAGGAAGCTCTTTCAGCAAATACAGTCACAAAATTCAGAGGGTAAAGGCCAGTTACTGAAGTAGATGCCTAAAAGGGACCAAAATGAATAGAGAACAGCCGGGGCTTTTCGATCCAGGTGGGCGCACACAAATCAAATTCAGTCACAAGCTGACTTCACTCTCAGCCTGGGCTCCCTCCCTGCTTCAGCTCATACAAGACCAGGCAATACAGGCAGAAGTCTGCGTAACATTTTTCTACTGCTTTCTTGCTTTTAGTCTCTCTTGCCTCCACTGCTTCCCAAACGAGGGCAGCTCAGCTCTTCACGACATGGGAACTAGCATTGTGAAAGGGGTCGGAGTGACTGTACTGGAGCTGCAGGGAAAGGCCCTGCAAGCAAAGCAGGCACCCAGGACTCCCCAAAACCCGCCACCTGCAAAGACTGTTTAAAGGTGTGAGAGTCTGCTTTCTGCTATGCCACAGATTGCTGCTATTTCCGTAAGATCTCTAGCTCTTCACAAACAGGTTATTACTTTGCTGATGGCTCTCTATCAAAGGTACTCACAAACTGAAAATGTCTGAACTGGCCCAGGAAACACAAGACCTGGCAGAACTTGTCTGGATTTGAGTGTGTCATTATGAACTTGAAAATTGAAAGAGTTTGCTAAATCCAGGCTGAGTTTCATCTTGTTTCATGCCATGACTTCTTTCTACCTCAGAACAACTCTAAAGGTAGAGGCTTAAAACTCTCCTTGTACGTGATACACACTGAGAAGTAGAAGCAAACAGGCTGCGCTTCTCCCTGGTGTCTGAAAGCTGGATCCATTTAGCATTAAGGAGAGGGGAGAAAGCAAAGTCAAAAACGGCAGTTTCTGGAATTGATGGATGACAAACCAGAAGGCTTAGACGGGGACAGTAACAAAGAGCACTGGGGGCTGAGGACTGCGAGGAAAAAGGATCTCTCTCCTTGTCCAGCTTTTACGGACAGTCCCCTCTAGCATAGGGACAGTAAATACTCACCCCAGGACAGCAGTTTCATAAATCGCTGTGTAGTACATCAGCAATGAATGGAAGCCACATAGCTCAGGCAGGAGGCAGTTTGGGGAGGCAAGCGTGTAAGGATTGGTGTGCAATCGCCAAACACAGTAACTTCACTGAAGCTTCAAACAGCAAAAGTTTAAGATAGTGCAGGCACCTCATGGAAAAACCTGACTTCATCCAAGCTGAGTGTGTGACCAAACTGCAACTAAATCCTTCCCAATGGCCTAAGAGCTTTGTTGTATAAACTCTGCAGATGAATTTGTTTTTTAAATTTGAATTTTCGAATCTTATTATTAAGCAGTGCTGTAGGTCAACAGAAACACACAAATTCTATGTTAAAAAAAACAACCAAACAAAAAGGTAGCCTATCTCTTCCTTCCACTGCAGCTACTGCATTCATTTTCTCACTTTGGGCAAACACTCACCCAGACTTGGGGCAATTCCAGCTGGCTACATCAGGTGTTTACACAACAGTGGTGGCATACAAAAACTAGTCTTTGGTGTCATTCTACAGACTTTATTATTACCAAATTTATTACAAGAGACAGCCTTATATGTTAATAATTATATTAGCATCTTCAAGCTGGACCTGGTCATCATTTGAGAAAAAAATCCAGATACCTTTCTTTATTTCCCCTCTTCAGAATAAATACAGTAAATCACCGCCACAAACATCATTTAATTCTTGCACAGATTTTTTTGAGACATCAAACTACCACCGACTTTGCAATTAGCACTACAGCCCAGTGACAAATGGCGTAGCAGTATCTGTTAACACATAATTTAACAAAGACAGTAAAGTCCCTAAATGAAGAGGAACGCAAAGCCCTTTACTGAGCAAGAAGTGGTGGACAGCTGGCAACAGTGTAAAAGATTTAATGAGTACAGCAGTATTCTACTGAAAACTGTCTAGTTGAGTAAGGCTGAGTTATTAAAAATTTGCCATTTATAAACTGTGTTGACAGGATTTAAACAGCCTATGCAAGAAGGATTAAAAGTCAATCAAAATGTCTGTACAGATAAGAAAGTAAAAAGAAACTGAGCCCCTGAACTCTGTACCACTAAAGACAAGAACATCCAATAACCATGTGACTGTGGAGCGGTCCCCGCCTTTAGAAGATAAAGGCCTGTGCTGCAATGGACCCATCATAATGGCCACATGCACTATGGTCCAGATGAACAGAGAATTAAGAATAAAAAATTGCTGACTTTTAATTCTGTCTCCACAAATGACATACTGTTTAACCTTATCTCTGTTTCAGTCTCACACCTGGCACACAGGGGAGATAAAGCAGGCTGCCTTACACATAGTCGGTGAGGTAGGCTCCATGCTAGCACTGTTTAATGCTTGTACAATGCTCCGAGCTATATTCTCCTCTCACCTCCCTCCCTCTTAAAGCTATATATGACAAATCATCATCTCCCATCCCCATCAGGTGCAGACAGCAGACACCAAAAAGGCATAAATTGCAAGAGGCTGTCCGGGCATGCTACAATGATTTGGCGTTTTCCTCCTTTATGTAACCAATGATCTTGCTATTCTCTGTTAGTTTTTTTATAACTGTACACCTTCAATATAACTAGGGTAAATATTGATGTTGGGGGAGGCAAGTGGGGATTTCTAGGAAGAAGAGTGGTTCGGAGGTAAGATCTAGGCTTTAAAGTTTTTTTCTCTTGTCTCGAAAGTATCTTGTAAAACCCTGCTTGACACAAAAGTTATTTATTATGGCTTCTAATTTATGTATTGCTTCTTAGAGTAACAGGAGAAACAAACATAGAACTAGGCCTTTTCTTTTCATGCATTAATCCCTCCACTACCCTTTCTCATTTCCCAAATACTGCCTTTTCTTCAGACAAAATCTTCACTCCAAACTCCACCCTATCCTGGTAACTTAAATTGCCCATTTCTGTTGTGTCTTTTGTGAGACAGCCAAAGCTGAAGAGCATTCAAGGTGAAACTCTACAATACCACGTCTTGTCTTGGTTTCCATATCCTGTAACATAGCCTAATGTTTGATCTGCTTCCTTTAGTCTTCTCCTAGAAGACAACAAGAGCATTATGAAAGAGCCCTGTAAGAATCTAGGCCATTGATTTGAACAAGGACTGTTTAGATATGACACATATCACCAAAGAGCACCACTCAAAAAAGTCAGCTCTGGAAGTGGCATTGCTGTTTTAGCACAGGGCTCTCACAGCAGAGCAGCGCGAYGCAGCAAGGCTGGGCAGCTTCTGGGACCTGAGGTTATCTCCTTGCACAGCCCTTCACCGCGCTGTACCAGCCTGTCAGGGCTAGTTCAGGTTTGTCCAATGCAGCGCCACAAAACATGTTAGAAACATATTCCTATTACTTCTCTCTGATGATTATCATCTTATGCTTTTTCCAAGGGATCACACAAGCCATTACATAAACATATAATCAGAATATTACTTGTAGAAGGGGACAGCTATTCCACTGGGAAATGGAGTTACGTTTAAAAAACAAACAAGGAAGTCATGGCTATTTGGGAGTACATTACTTCCATGCAAATTTAGGGTGGAAATGAAGAACATTAGTATACAATAGCCCCAGGGAGATCCAAATAGCTAATCAGCTCATTTGCTGTATTTGTGTAAAACACACTAAATACTCAGATTCTGTTGGAGATATGCTTTCCTAGCTCCTAAAGTTGCAAAGTTAGCCTTTTAAATGCAGTTTTACTGCAAGTCAACACAACCCTGTTTTCACTAGCCTAGCAGTGTGTGAAACTACCATGATACCAGCAAACTTCTCTCCCTCCCTTATCTTCGCATAGGTGAGGAAGCTAAGGCCCTAGTCTAAATATTTGGAAGAATGACTCTTCAACAAATTTCATCATTCAAGCTCATTGTATTCGTGAGTGTTACAGCTTACATTTTAAAAGTATGGCTTTATATCCTGCAGGTATTGTCATTCAAAACAGATGTTTGTGATAGTTCATTTTGCAGTAACATGTTCATGGTCCAGTCCTCACTCTGGAGGACATACCCAGGGAATCCACATCAGGGAAGCAGAAATAAATGTAGCAAAAACAACCCCTGCCTTAAAGCGCATCGCTTATGTTAGGATTTCTTACTACTGAAAAAATAAGGTTTCATTGCTGTTATTCCTGTTTGGACTGCAGAATCAGCATAGTTAAGACAGTTGGGTCTCCCAGTTTCTTAGAGTCCCTAACTGTTAATATGACAACAGAAAGGACTGGACTGCAATTCTGTAAGGGTTATGAAAAATGAGGTGAACCTTAAAGCCTGAAAGCCTCCTTGCATTCAGGCAACCACCTTATTGAAACTCCTTATGAGTGTTAGTCAACAGGTCCCCTGCTTCAGTGCACGTAGTTAGAGAATTATGATCTAAAAAAGTGTAGTTTGGCTCCCTCACTATAACCTCATGATGTTATTTGGGCATTTGTGAATAGCCAGATCTCCATGCAGGAGAGCTGCTAATAGCATGACATGTACCCATCACACAGCAAAGCAAGTGACCTCACCTAGGCAGCTTGTGTAAACACAGCACAGTCACACAAATACGACAAGCTTCTGAGAGTACTTAAGGTTATTCTGTGAAGTTTATTTACTGTGTTGCCTGGAAGCACATAAATAGGGCTTTGGGGGGATTTTCTTTTCTTTTCTTTTTTTCCCCTCACTATAGAATTTTCCATAGAGGAAGTTTATGGAAAGAACAAGGATCCTTTAAAAGAAGGATTTTGCTACTGCAGTAGAGTAGCATACCATACTTCGAAGCATAGCTTTTCTATATAGTCTTTCCCAAAATAGCAGTCTTCCCTTTAATACCTGTTTCCATTAGGAAGCTTTCTGCTATTAGAGACAAGAACTGACTGCATTTCAGAATGCCCTACTTAAACAGACGTACGCTGCKGGAACACAGCAGATTCTCCCTGGAACGCATTTTGGAGAGGCACCATGTAAAGCTCCCTGGACATAAAAGCAAAACTGAACTTAAATCTGAAAAAAAAAAGTTCAAACTCTTTGAAAGAAATTATTAGAATTTGCATACATTTTTCTTAAACCAGGAGATGTTACTTATATGTTGTCAAACTGACAGGAAAATTAAGTCTTCGGTTATTCACTGAGGTCTACCAGAAAGTCAAAACAAAAAATGGAGACTAGGTAGACTCAACTGTCTGGTAGTCTCACAGAGAAATGGCTAAACTCTAATTCTGCCCAAATTAGAAGCCTCCCCTATGTTATTACATGCTCCATTAATCTTAGAGCACAACTTCTATTTCATGTGGAACAGTGTTGCAGAACAGAAAGCCCATAGGAGTAAAGATGAAGATTACAGTCCCAGGGAGACAGCTGAGGGGAGAAGCATCTGAATTGATTCTAGGAAGGATAAATGGCATTTGTCCCCTGGGACAGAATCTACTGAAAGTTTGTACAAATCAGGCTTGCATCAAGCTGAGAGAATGCTTTAGTTCACCTCCCATGTGTCCCATTTATTTGGTAATCAAAAAATTAAGATAGGGCTTTAAAAACTACAGCTCTTCCATATACCTTAACTCCACAAACACAGAGCCATGTATAATGGCCCAAACGGATGCAGAACCTGACCTGGGTTACCCCATCACCATGTCCTGATGAAAGGCAGTAAAAAGAGAAGCTTCATCTTAACAAAAAAAAAAAAAACAAAAGAAACAAACTTCCAAACATAAAGAGATCTCTAGCAAAACTCCTTTTTTAAACCCATATCCTAATTCTGTATATTTTCAACTAAAACTCCAAAATCCAAGCATTTTAAATTTGGGCTAAACCTCTTTAAGAGGCAGGATTTCATTCTGCCAGTCTTTAAGAGCTTAAATAAACAAAGTGCAAGTTCATTATCTAGGAGCACCACTACAGAAAAATGGTTTGCTAAGTGTAATCAAGACTTGAGATCCTACACGGGCACTTCATTGTGACAAAGGTATACAACCAAAGGACTGTGAAAAAGCTGGAACAATTTGAACTGTGGCTCAATATATCTTTGATAGGTTTCTTAGAAAGCAGAAGCAGCCTCTCATGTTCCTATTTCATACTGATTTATGAAGATCAAAACACATCAGTTCTATCACTGAATATGAAATCACTGGTTTGCAAAATATTTATCAAGGAATCCTGTAAGAAAATAAAGTTTATTGGAAGAAGTAATGTATGTCATTAGACCAACTGGTAGCTGGAAAACGAAAAGAGGCAAGCTCCACTGCAATTAAGGCTTGAAAGCTTATCTACTTTTTCCCATTGTATGAGCTGATCTAAGAAAAGCCACAATCTCTCTTCACACGTCTTGTTTGCCGTTATCATAGCTACAACACTATTTCTATTCAAAAACAGAAAGAACAGGCTTAGAAAATTTGTTTAGAAGCTTTTTTTTAAGGTTTGCCTAACCTGTTCGGAGGCCACTAATGATGGACATGCCATGATCTCCCAAGGTAATCAGTGCTTGATTATCACAGAATCACAGAATCGCTGAGGTTGGAAGGGACCTCTGGAGATCATCTAGTCCAACCCCCCTGCTCAAGCAGGGTCACCTAGAGCACATTGCACAGGATTGCATCCAAGCGCGTTTTGAATATCTCCAGAGAAGGAGACTCCACCACCTCTCGGGGCAACCTGTTCCAGTGCTCTGTCACCCTCACAGTGAAGAAGTTTTTCCTCATGTTCAGATGGAAGCGTCT